>NC_087285.1:11313816-11616847 GCF_015220805.1 Pogoniulus pusillus | reverse complement strand
AAGCCTCTGAGACCTCTAGGAAAAAAAAAATTAGGGGCAGTGATCTGCCTCTCAAATTTATGAGCCAAAATATTAAATTGACTGTAAAAACCGTGTAAGGAACAGTTATGAAGGCAATTAACGACAATGTGAAGTAGTGACCTAAAGAAAAGAGCATAATCACAACTCTACAGTAGACAAAACCTTTTGAGCTTTTTACTCAAACTTTAATGGCATTCCTTAGGCACAAAATGTTTTGCCTACTTTTCATACTCTTAAGAGAAAATGAGTAGGCTGTTTGTTTATTTCTCCATAGACAAGATGTTAATAAAAGCATGGTTATCTACTTTCCTCAGTGGAAAGCTACAGATAACATTTCAGATTTGCAGGAAAAGTGTGTACACTCTGTTCAAGAAAGTCCTTCGTATCTTAAAGTGCTGAGCTTCAGAATTAAAATCACTAACACTTCAAACAGTTTCCACTTCCTATCATTTACATTATCTGTTACACCAACCATTTGCAACAATCTTGCCTGGCCTTCATTTTATACATCATTTTTCCTGTAGAACTTAGTCTTTAGATACTGTGTTACTCTGAAAAAATGAAGTGGTTCTGACGTTGAATATTTCCATGAAAAAAAGAAACACACACCTGAATCATACTCTAGTTGACAACGATTTCCTCTCCCTAGCCACTGTATGTGCACTTCATTGTTGAAATTATAACCAAAATGTCTTCTAAATATACAATATTATGAGGAATTAAGGTAGCTCCCAGTGAGAAGTTAAATGAACAGTGTTCAATCATTGCTGTCCCCCGTGTTCATAAGTTATAGGGCAGACACAGTCATTAGTGCAGCTCAGCATAGGGAATTCACAGCTAATAAAGTTCACAAAAGCCTTAGGTGAAGTTTGTAGAAACATGACTGAATTTGCACTGATGCCCCAGCTGAAAATGATGTTGGCATGTTAAGTTCCTGCTGATACAGCCCTGAAAATCTAACTTAAATATAAGATGCTTTACAGATCTCACTTTCTCATTGTCTGTATCATTTTTCCTGCCCATCAGCTGCCTCCTTTCTCTGTGTCTCCCAGTATTCAAAAGAGGCATAGACCAAACTGATTGATATTCATCAGTTCAGCTTTTCTTCTGTTCTACTTAAGTTCAAAAGGTACTATAACAAACTGAGGGCTGTACCCAGAGGCTAATATCTCTATTTATCTTCATATATTTCACTAGAAGACACACACAAATCTAAAAACACTTTTCCCTCAATCACAAACTTCATAAATTGTGGCAATTAAAACTCTCAAATTTCTTTACAGCTTAGGAGATGCTCAGAGATTTGTTTATAAAATGTAGTCAAAGTGGTTTCAATTCTTCCTCAATCTTGAGAGCCACAGCCCTCACACAATTTATCATGCATATGAAAGTGTGACACTTCCAGTATTTAGCTGTGCTGCATCTTTGGAGGTCCTGAGTTATTGGTTTACTCCTTGACAAGGCAACTTACTGACTTAATCCCTATTTAAGAAGAAGAACAACCCTATTCCCCCTCACACTTGCAAGTAATAGAGTTCTATAAAGTTGCTACCAGCAAAATTAGGAACATTATCTAGGTCACTAACATGACAGAGCCAATTCTGACACATTCACCCTTCAATACCTTTCAGCTCACTAGAGAACTAATAACAGGAATTTTTGCTAGAAGCAATGACCTCATCAATTGCAGGTGTCACAGACAAAAGAAACCTGGGCATATTAGTCACCAGCCACAGGTTGAGCCACCAGTGTGAGGAAAGTGTAAATGAAGTAAATGAGAAGCTAGAGAGAATCAAGCAGGCATTTCCAGGAGAGTCTGGAAAACATTAATCTTTGTCAAAATATCTTGACTGCTCAGTACAGCTCTGCTTATCCACATTCTTAAAAGTTAAGTGAGACTGAAAACACGAACACACACACACACACCAAAGAAAAGTTACTGTCAAAGGAATGGCAAAAGTATTATATGAGGAGAAACTCAGAAAAGCCTATCAGAGGATATGACTGTTCTCTATAAATATACTTAAGGAGTTTAAAAGAATAAATTAAGCTAAAGGTTAAGGTAGCTAGGTAAATGGAGAAAAGCACATAAACTGAGTTCTTTGAGACTAGAAATTAAAAGGGAGTTTCTAGCCATCAGAGAAATTACATTCCTGAATTGTTTTGCAAGTAAAGTAAGCAAGACAAAAATCCTAGCTACCACAAAGTCTGACCTGAGGTTTGTGAAACACCAGTGGCAGTGTGACTTAATGAACCATGAAGATTTATCCAGTCCTGCTTTCCCAGTATGCCTTTTCCAGAGGCCAGATAAGAGAGCGTGCATCTGCTGCCATCACAAACACAAGCACCTCAAGAAAACCTCTCTTAGAGTACTATAAACAGCCTTTGACTGACACAGTTATGTTGCTTCTAAACGACCATACAACATAGGCAGTACATGCAGTGCAGTATGTCTAGTGAGGGGTGGATTCCTTTTGCTTTTAGTCCAACTCCTGACTGCAGACAACTGAAGTATCTCCTATGCAACTTCTTGTATTGCAGCATTACCACCTAGAAAACAGGTATCAAGAGGAACAACAAAATGCAGGTCCCAGATTTTCAGGTGTTCTACATATCAGTTCTGAGTTTAACAATAAAGAGGTAAGTCTTGCAGTTGTGACCACTTGCAGACAACTGCCTTGGATAGAACACTTCTCTTTTCATCCCAAGAAGGAAGAGCTGTGTATTTATGCAAAGTATTTAAATTTTGCTGTATTTTTAGGTATCTTTGAACATGTCTAGCAAATCCCCTTGCCAAAGATTTTTTTTTTCTTCTATAAGATACTTGCAATTTTACTTTGTGAGCTGATAAGCAAATTGGCTGCTTTAGGCAAAGCCTCCCATCTCTCCAAGCACTGAACATTAGGCTTTTCATCCGAGAATGTAAATGTAGGGAGTGTTAGGTGGGACCGTCCATCTCTCTGCATGGTGTCTTGCCTGCAGAGCTGTGCTTGCAGCTCAAACTACTGTAATGCAGTGGCAGATAAATGAATACATGAGGTGAATAATAATGTTGTATTTTGTAGCCTATACATCAGAAACCAGAAGCACTACAAATCAGAGATATTTTGGACAGATGTTGCTGTGCACCACTACACATGACACAAGGGTTCAGGACTAGAGATGAAGTTGAGTGTTGAATCATGCTCAAATATCAGAAAGAATTTAAGCAGCTAAAGTAATAATTTTGAACATAACTAATTAGATGCTACCACTGACGCCTTAACATTCACCAGAAAAGGAAGAAAGGGGAGGAATACAGGTAGCATCACTTGTGTGCACAGGGAAAAGTTGTGACTGATTTATCTGATTTGTTTCTACAATAAAAACCTATAAAAGCAGATTAGTGCTCTGTTTTATTATGCCATGCACAGGTATCTTTTCTCATACCAAAAGGATATAAAAAGCTGCTGAGTGGCAGCAATGCTACCCATCCTTTGCCAAGGAGTGCTGCACTATACAAAAGACAAGAGGAAAGCAAGGGGTTTGCAAACAGATTTTAACAATCCCAACATTTTGAACAGCCACTCTTAACTACCAAGAGCTAGTCAAGGAACATCTTCCACTTGGCAATATTCTTCCCTCTCTCTTTCATCACTGAATTTGATGAAAACACTCCAATCACTTACATTACAACCGCTCTATACTACTTACAGTGATTGGTGCTATTGTATTCTGCATATAACTTAATTACATGAATATTTATTATCACAGGTGTGACCTTTTTACTGTTCCTTATTCCAAGAAGAGTTATTTTGAATACCTACTGGTCCTTTACAAGTGTTTCAATGCATAAAGAATGGTCTTTTGTCCACAACTAGTCTATGAGCAAGGCTAGACGACAGCTAATTGTGAGTGCTTTTTTCTGGGCTGTTTCAGCTGAGCATCTAAATGGTGTCATCTAAATAATTTTAAAAGAATCTTCAAAAGGCTACTGCTTTTCTCCTCATAAAAGAAATGGGGGGGAACACATAAATATTGCAAAATGCAACTAATAGATTTCCAGTCAATTTCAAAATTATTTAAGAAACAAACAAAACCAGAGCCTGAAATGATCTCTTGTCCCTCATAGCAATCTACTGTGTCACCAGTGGATGTACACAATAGTGACTCAGGCTTACTGCAATGAAAAATACATTTTCATGTCAAGTACAACAGATCACATCTATGTCAAACTGGAAACAAACAATTCAGAAGGAACAATATCTTCATCCAATTCGATGACATATCAGTTGATAACTTTAATTTTTCCATGATAGAAGCCTAATAACATTACCTGTATTAAAAAAAAGAGGTGGAAGTGTAAAGGAGAGGTGAATGGAAGGCTTGGTTTGATTTTATGACTTACATAAAGCAATTAAATTCCCATGTCAGAGCATTTTAAATAAAGATTACAACCACTCTATACTACAGACAGAAAAAAAGGAAGAGAAGTGCTTTCAGAAAGCACCAGCTTTGGAGATGTACAACCTATCAACCACAAAGCATCTGTCAATAAGAGATCTATGCACCACAGGGCACAGTAAGACAGAGTCATCTATTTGTAAAAGCTGTATCTACAATTGATGACATAGATCTCCTCCCTAAACACATAGAAAGATAAAACAAAGAATCACAAAATATCATTCCAAATTTGTACATGGCTTACATGAACTAATTATTGCATCAAGAGCCATGGACACATCCACATATAGGATGGATCCCATTCACTGTGGTGCTTACTGCATTAGCAGAATCTATGGACACAATTATTGGATGAACACACTAGGAAGCACTAATTTCACCTAGAAATACTGCATACTCTCCCACAGGTATGGGAGAGAACAAATCAGGCAATTCAAAAAACCTGAGTTCACCTCAGTGTAAGCTCAGTAGCTTGAAGAGAGGAAGTTGTATGAAGACCAGCAGTCCCCCTGCTCAACATTTCTATCCCTGTGCACCCCTTCTTCAAAATAAAATAAACCCCTGAGCAGCAGATTCTGCAGGAAAACAGCTTTCTGAGCAAGCCAACAGTCAGGTTTTTTTTCTTCCCTCTGAAGTGTTTCATACTGAACTGACCCACAGAAATGTGGAGCAAGCCCATCTTTAACACCAGTGTCCTGATGGTCCTTACAGCAATGGGGGAGAGCAGAAGGTGAAATGTGAAGAGGATCATAGAATCATCCAGGTTGGAAGAGACCTCCAAGCTCATCCAGTCCAACCTAGCACCCAGCCCTAGCCAGTCAACTAGACCTCATCCAGTCTTTTCTTGAACACCTCCAGGATGGCTACTCCACCACCTCCCTGGGCAGCCCATTCCAATGCCAATCACTCTCTCTGGGAAGAACTTTCTCCTAACACCCAGCCTAGACCTGCCTCAGCACAACTTGAGACTGTCCCCCCTTGTTCTGTTGCTCACAGGGCTGTGTTCCAGGCCCCTCACCAGCTTTGTTGCCCTTCTCTGAACATGTTCCAGTATCTCAACATCTCTGTTGAACTGAGGGGCACAGAACTGGACACAGTATTCAAGGTGTGGCCTGACCAGTGCTGAGTACAGAGGAAGAATCTCCCTTGTCCTACTGGCCACACTGTTACTGATACAGGCCAAGATACCATTGGCTCTCCTGGCCACCTGGGCACACTGCTGGCTCTTGTTCAGCTACTCTCTACCAGTATCCCCAGGTCCCTTTCTGCCTGGCTGCTCTTCAGCCACTCTGACCCCAGCCTTTAGCACTGCTTGGGGTTGTTGTGGCCAAAGTGTAGACCCCTGCACGTGGTCTTGTTAAATCTCATCCTGTTGGCCTCTGCCCACCCATCCAGCCTGTCAAGGTCCCTTTGCAGGGTTCTCCTATGCTCCAACAGCTCCACACCTGCTCCTAGCTTGGTGCCATCTGCAAACTTTTTGATGCTGGACTCAATCCCCTGGTCCGGATCATCAAAAAAGATATTGGACAGGTCTGGGCCCAGCACTGATCCTTGGGGCGTGGGGCCTGCTGTGCTGCCAGGGTCACTATTCTGTGAAAAAGCTGCTGGACAATCATACTTTCTCCAGCACCTGCTTCTTACATTTTCCACTAAAAACTGTTCTGATGCTATTATAGCCAGACTGTGCCAATTTCTGTGAATTCAACTTATCCTGCCTTTTTAATGGGGTTAGGTCACAGATTAAAGCAAAAATACCAGCAAGACTTTCCTTCCCTTAGCCTTTAGTCTGCACACAAACTCAGTGTTGTATGGCATGAGTCCTGTGAGCAAAAAGAGAAGAAATTAGGAAGCTATTAGAAGCTCCCTTGGTTTTTTTTGTTTGCACTTTGTAGACATTTCCATACTTTTCTCGACCTTATTCTAAATCCAAGCAGCAATAGGATACAGCATGCTCCAGACAATGAGCAGACATGCTCAGTACTAAAGATTTTGTCAGTCAGAAATCATATCCTAGTGTGAATTTTGAATAATGTTTTTTGGCATAGATTGAAAGGATCCCTGTTAGCATCACCCTGAGAGACAGAGATCTTTATATTTTCCTTTGTCACGACACAGACATGATGTAAATTTCTATTCCCTTTTGGTATTCTCTGTCTGCTGGGCACATTCAGACTGTCTGGGCAATGACTCTTTAGCAAAGTGAGTCACAGCTTAAAAGGTAAAATGCAATTTCTTTTGTGTCTCTGTGTTTGTGCTGCGAGTAAAAATGCACAGAATTCAGCCAAAGGTATATAGAGAACTGAGTTTTAGCATCTTTAGTTCTTTAGACCCTTTGCCACAACTCCTGTTTCCTGGGCCTTTTTCTTCTATTCTCATCAGGTTGTGATTTCTTTCCATGCTCCTCCTTGTAGCTCTACTTCAACTGACTAGTACTTGATTCCTCCTATTCATAGTATCTTTATTTTCCTCAGTTCATTTTAACTTCACCATCACACTAAACTCCTTTATTTCTTTGTTCTTCTTTAGACAGGCAGAAGTGAGTAGTGTTTACTTTGCTTGCTTATATAACTGATTTTCTCAGCTATGCAAACACTACTGAGATTGTGATATTCTTCAGTAGACAGACATTTTGCTGATCAGGAGCTATAAAACATTATCAGTCACTCTTTTCTTCGTTTCTGTATTGCTTGCTGACCACAAATTTGTCAGTCTTTTCCATTCTGTGATTGCAGTAACATTTCACTGTGATTTTTTGCCATTAATATAATTAATATGCTATAAGGCACACTGTAGCATAAACACTTATGGTTTACTGCACCCTCTACCCCTATTCACTTTAATTCCTGATTTGCTTGAGGTGCCAAGCTCCAATGATGAAAATTTATCTGAGATCAAAAGGAAACACAGATGTGCTGTATCAAATTCATTTCAGTAAGGGCACGCTACTGCATGTTTTAGTCTGATATTTTTATATATGGAACCTACCATGGGTTGTCATAAAACTGCAAGTACAAGATGAACATCCAGATTCAGACCAGAAGTTTGCACTGTTATTCTCTGCATATATTACCCATAACACACATAATGCTGGATTCTTTCTGAGCACCAGGGAATTAATTCATGCCACCATCATCGGTGTGGTTACACCTCACTGACAGCCAGAAGAGAAAACGCAAGGGCATTGATAAGACTTAATCCAGACACTAAAAATGCCATTTAGCCAAAGAGTTGGGGTTCGGAGGTGATGAACATTCTAAGTCCTTTGAGAATAGGTGAGACCGAAAAAAGCTTTAACTGTATCTTTGTGAAGTGCCTGTATTCTTCAACCCTCATTTAAAATCCTACTTTTGCAAGGCCAATTAAGATTCTTCAATCTTATGGTTCACTTGTTAGGCTTGTCTTTCATCTTACCAAGTGCTTGTTATTGACTCTGCAAAAAAATCAGGTATTTTTGCTTTGACACAGCAAGAACTGCACTCACCACTCCTGCAGGACCACGGATTGCAAGTCCTGTGCTGAAGCATAGATGCATACTTCAGAGAACACCTGCCTCAGCTCAATGGCTAACTAAACACACAGGGTCCTTATGTGACAGAACACTGCCAGATGAAACAATATTCTGTTAAGGAGCAAAAATAACAGTTCAGTACTTTTTAAACTGTTGCCTTAGTAATCCTGGCACCTGAACTACTCCACCTACAGAATGAGTTGCTTGTCTGGTTTCCTCCTGCTTTCACTAGGGCATGCTGTTGTGAGCATTAGAAAGCAATTCAGTTTCCTCAGTCTCCGTGTTTTTCCCCTCTGCCCCCACTATCCTCAACCCAGTCACTGCATATTTGTGAACAGAAATTGAATTATTACTTTCAAATTACTTAGTTTGGCAAGACTGCAAAATCCTTATTGTAGATTAAATTCTTTGTATTTGCTACATTTATCAGCAGGGCTCTGTGTCTGAGATCTGGTTAACAACATTCAGAACATAAATATAGAAGCTCTCTTCCCATGTGCTGCCAGATCATTCTCTGGGCATCAGTCCATTGGTCTCCTGAGGGTTACAGCCCTCTTCTTGGATGTAGCCTTAACACCTTGAGAAGTGATAGGAAAAGAGCTACAGGAACCACATAAAGCAACTCGCTGAGAAAGAGAAAGGAAATTGTGAAGAATAAAGAAAGAAAATAAATCCATGCACAGTGCAAAGCTTACAAAGCCCTTGTACAAACAAATAAATAAATAAAATTGTACTAATGGATGAGCAAATGAATAACAATAGCTTATCAGCCCCAGCTGCATCAGAAAGTTCCAATTTCACACTCTGACACCTTACATTGCCAAAAAGAGACTTAAACTTGTGCATTAATTACAAGAAAGTGAAACAAATTTTTCCCCCTACTCCCACCTGCTATTTGTGATCTGGAAAAAGCTGAGAACAGTAGGAACTGACATTAAAGTAGAGATAGAATGACATCTACTGGCTGTCTGGAATTGCCTTGCTTCACTGCTGAAAATGCTTTGGTTTTCTTCTCCCTTTCCTCAGAATGTTTAATTTGAGCCTCCTCTTACTTGTCATAGGCTTCAACTATTGGACAGGGAATGAGCAGATTACTAAGTTCCCCAAACAAAAGTTTCTCTGGTCAATTTTTCATCAATTAGCTACCTAATTTAAAATAACTAATTAAAACCACCTATGACTAAACATGTTTCTGATCTTTACTATTATTGTTATTGAGTAAATAGATGCTCTGCTTAAAAGCTACCAGAAACTGTAAAAACACAGTACAATTTCCCATAGCATGTTTAACTACACTAAGTAATACTGCTAAACACAACTATGCCTTCTGTTGAAAAAAAAAGCACTTAAGCAGCTAAGTTGTATGCTGTTGCATCACTTGTAAAGCAGTGATTATTACCTTCTCTTCTGCATTATTGTTCATTTTCTTTTACTTCTCAACTCCTTTTTCAAATGATTCTATGTGATTTTAGGTGATCCTGCTCTGGCAGGGGGGTTAGACTAGATGATCTTTCAAGGTCCCTTCCAGCTCCCGACATTCTGTGATTGTCATGTGAACAAGCTATTGGATTCCCAGAGTTTCCTTGCTCCTACTGCTGTTTTTAACCAAATAGAATCACAATCAATGATGTAAAAAATCTCAGCAGGTCTTGAAGTTTTGTTAAAGGTCACAGAAACATCTTAGTCTTGAGAGAACACTCTTCACTATGTGAAGAACTATGTTTTCTTAGTTCCTCCCCTTATGGATCTTCTCAGTATGTATGACCTTTTTCCCTGTTTGCAGTGATGCTGCCAGCACAAACAAACTGATCTTGTTCACTTTCTATGTGTTACAAAATGTTTGTTCTCCTCCTGCAGTTTCTCCATGCTGGTTAATTAAACAACTTTCATGTCTGTTAACTAGGACATCTCTCTACCTCTTACACATCTGGTAGCAATCACAAAATAGCGTGATATAGACATGAACATTCAATTACTCCTTCCTAGGAAATCCAGATTGAGAAATAGCAAAACTCTATGGAAATCACAGTATTATCCTGGTAGGAAAAGAGAAATTATCAACATAACTGAGCTGGTGTTTACATCCATATATTTACATGGCATATTTCAGAACAGCAATAGCCATGAGCTACAGTCAAAGTAAACAAATGTACACAATGAGATAACACATAAAGATGTGGACAAAAGTTGAGGATTAACAAAATTAAGGATAAGATCTAATATTTGTAATAGCAGGGTAGGAGATTTAGATAAGTCCTTTTTTAGGTACTCCTACCATTTCTAAGTAGTGTTTGAAAAGAAGTTATAGTGCAATAGGTTTACAACAACCTAATGTGACATAATAAGATGTCCTTTTCACTTTTAATTCAAGTCACTATAACCTTACTTCTAGAACCACCTATGTATTTCTCTTACTATTATGGAAACACACTAACAACAAACAGATTTATGACTATGATACTCCATAAAGCCATCTCTTCCAGTAATCTGCCTCCCATTTCTTGTCTATATTCTAAAGTCAAGTCATGTGCTAGGACAATTGTGACGCAATCATTCAACTGTTACAATAAATTTGTCAGGAAGTCTAATCTATTTAAGAGTAGGAGCATTTTAATCATTTACCTAATGGACTCCAGGCAGGCATAACCATTAAAATTACAATGTCTGCTATGATCTGCATAAGTCTGCAAGATGTCAGCTCGTTCAGCAAATGCATGCTACACAGATGTGGGTTCCAGTCTCATTTTAGCCCCAGGTAAGTGAGGGATTTTCCCCCTCAGTTCACATTAGAGATCAAAATAAAACCACTGCATTACAGATGAATCCTTGCCTGCATTTTGGTGCGTGCCTAGAGTTTAAAGTATGAACCGCTGCTGGTTGAGCAAAGACCAAATGTTCTATAGCCTTTGGTTATACCAATTTACAGGGCCTGTGAGCATCACCAAGTGAGACTGTAAGACCCTTTTACAGAGTGTTTACAGCCTTTATCCCATAGGGCCTTTATACTTTAGCACCAGCTAAACATAAAGAAAGAAATATTTTTTTACAAATCACTTCAGTTCTACCTTCTCCAGACAAGACAAACAGGTTCCAAAGCCTATTCCAATCCCTAACTGAATCATCTGCAGTCAGCACCATGAGCTTAGTACTCAGCTTTGTTTACAGAAAAATCTACAATAATGCCATGATTAGAAAGTTCATTTTCTATGATACAAGTATCAAAATATCTGAGTATAATGCTTTTTGCCTTAGAAATTCATAATCCAAGCAGCATTTTCTGCACAATTTAATATCTTTGCTAGTACCTTCTGGTATAGAGGTGGCCTTTAAATGTGTCTTCCTTCAAAACCAAACTATTCTATGAGTCTATGACAATCGCCTCGAATGGTTTGCAAAGATCTATTGTTTCATAGAGATGGTATCTTAAAGTAAGAGATTAAATGAAATCTACACTAGAAAGGTGAGGATATTAAAAAAAAATTAGTAATACACAGGCTTTCTCAGTGGGCTATTCATCAGTAACCTCTCATTACAGTTTTCAATAAATATCAACAGTATCAAAGCAATTCTTAATGCATTTGCTTTATGCAGTTTCAAGGACAACAGTCACTTTTTCGTGGATTTAACAGCAAGGTCAGACTAAGTGTCATATTAACCTAGGCAGTTTATGGCACCAAACAGCTTCTTGCCTTGGTTTTGGGGCAGTGGGTTTTTTTTAGAAACAAAATTGGAAAAACAAACAAACCAAAAAAAAAAAATCCCAGCAAAAGTTTCATTTCCTGCCCAGCAGGACAAGGCAGGTTATTCTTCCCCTGTACTGAACAGTGGTCAGGCCACACCTTGAGTACTGTGTCCAGTTCTGGGCTCCTCAGTTCAAGAGATGTTGAGATACTGGTACATGTCCAGAGAAGGACAATGAAGCTGCTGAGAGGCCCGGAGCACAGCTCTTGTGAGGTGAGGATGAGGGAGCTGAGGTTGTTTAGCCCAAAGAAGAGGAAGCTCAGGAGTGAACTCTTTACTGTCTACAACTACCTGAAGGGAGGTTGTAGCCTGGTGGGGATTGGTCTCTTCTCCCAGACAACCAACAACAGAATAAGGGCACAAAGTCTCAAGTTGTGCCAGAGGAGGTCTAGGCTGGATGTTAGGAGGAAGTTCTTGCCAGAGAGAGTGATTGGCATTGGAATGGGCTGCCCAGGGAGGTGGTGGAGTCACCGTTGCTGGAGGTGTACAAGAAAAGACTGGATGAGGCACTTAATGTCATGGTATAGGGCTGGGTGCTAGGTTGGACTGGATGATCTTGGAAGTCTCTTCCAACCTGGTTGATTCTGTGACTATTCACTAAAAAGCATAAGGTTTAGAGAAGAGGGTGTTTGAGATACTTTTCTGCCAAAAATAGCAGAAGTTTTGCAGAATTCCTCAGTCTCTCTACAGCTGTGACTACATTGTCACTCTAGTCACCTAACAGCAGTCCTTGTTGAAGCTGATTGGTGGTCTCTACACTTCAATAACCTTTTTTTATGACTTATTCCACAATTAGTATGTATCTCAAAACCCACAGTGTACTTCAGACACCTAGAGTTTCTCAAGTACGGTGACTGCTTGATGTAAGCTTTGTCACAAGCAGAAAAAAACCAAAAAGAAAGAAAGAAAAAGAGAAATGCCTATGAGATTATTTTTTGCTTAAAGCAAAACTTGCAGCTTATGTATTTCTCCACTGAGCCTTATCAGTTGGAAATAATGCATTATACCTTTCTCTTTCTACTTTCAATTAAAAATGTTTTCAACATTAGAATTTCAGAAACACTTTCAGAATAAAACTTGCAGGCAACCACAGCTAACCAACCCTGTAGCAGCCAAAGGAAGATTTATCAGTAATGTTCATAAGCACTGATATAGACAGAATGAAATTATCATCATTGTGGGCTTTATTGATTATTATATCAAACAATGTGACTTCAAGTGTGACACAAAATACCTTGAAAAATATTTCACCTTCGAGTGTTTATGTCAATAGCCAGGAGAAAAACTCTTTTTCTTGACCTTTTACCACAAGCAAATCTTTCACATATTACATATTGATTTTGTGTATTTCAGAATATGGGTGATGAGTCTAAAAGGATGAAAGCCTAAACGAGTTGTGATCGAAGATGCTTTCTTCTGATGAACAAGGATTAACTACAAAACTTTTGACTGAAAAACACATCACCTAAAGGAAGGAGGCAATCTACAACAGCATAAACAATTCGAGTCAAAGTACATATGAAGATATGGGAAAATTTATCAGATTCATATTGCACATGTAGAGCTCTTCATTTTGATGCTTCTGCTTCATTTATTATAGCAGTAAAAAATGAGGGGGGGGAATCTTTTTACAGCTTGCAAAGGGCATAGGCTCTCTCACACTGAACATCCAAGTTTTGTCTCACTGCATAGAGGGGCAAAACTTGTCTCAAAAGGAAGTTGAAATTCACCAGCATCACCTGATTTCATGTAACTGCAGTACAGTTTAATTTGTGCTACTGCTCTAACAATCTTTTGCAACCATACTATTGAACTACTCATTTGTCCAGGGTGTAGATTTCAAACAGATTATTATTTTATGTCTGCTTTATACTCTGAAAACTAATAATAAGGGAAAGACACTTAATGAACATAATGGAAATTAAACCCTTAACAGAATTAAACAAACAAACAAAGAAATAATCAAAAGCTTATTTCTCATAGGACCTCCATAAATGGGCTGCCCAGGGAGGTGGTGGAGTCACTGTCCCTGGAGGTGTTCAAAACAAGACTGGATGGGGCACTGAGTACCATGGTCTAGTTGACTGGACAGGGCTAGGTGCTAGGTTGGAGTGGATGATCTTGGAGGTCTCTTCCAACCTGGTTGATTCTATGATTCTAAGGTAAAAATAGAATACAGTATATAGTATGGTGTTCTAGTCTGATCCAGGGTGGGTAATCTTCTCTTCCCTTCGCTTCCAAGTTTGTTTTTCTTATTTTACCCATAATGACAAAATTTTGATCTCTTCTACTGAAATACTACTTTTTTTTCCCCCATGCAAAGATTGATCATCTCAGGTTTTGTAAAAAGTGGTTCATCTAAAACTAACAAAAGCATTGGACTCGTGTTGTCCCATGCCACAGACTCAGTTATGTTTGTGTCATTTCCTTCTTCCCATTTTTTTAGAATTTCACAAGTTTTTGTCAAGAATCTGCTGATCTACTTTCTACATAGAGTGGGAATAATGCATCTTTTTTTTTTTTTATTCTTGCCATTTAGATAGATATATTGAAAGCATATCCTCTAGTCAGCTATTCATATTGCCCAGGCAGAATTTGCTAGCATCCCTGGTTATATGTTACTGATGTTGAGCCACATGAAATGCAACAGATAAGTTATGGGTTCCTTTCTTAGTGAAAACTCTCATTTTGTCTGGAAAAAACTGAGCTTGTCCTATGAAAGTAACATTTTGCCTGATCTCTAGCCAAAAGAAAAACAAAAGGGAAATAGAATATGTCACACAAGTGTCTCTAGAATTTCCAGCTAATACCACTGCAAATTCCAAACCAAAATCTACCACCAGGAGAAGTAACAAAAAATTCTTAATTTTTATAATCTGTGACATTTTGCTCTTGCTTGAACAATAAACTCACGACTGGCAATTTCAGTGGGATTTCCAGGAAAACACTGGGCAGAACTTTCCTTTGTTTGTGCACAATAAAAATGCACTGTGTCAAATAACTCCATTCCTGGAAATACTTTCAAGCTCTGGCTGAAAAGTGTTGCAATACTGATCTGTTGCCATTGGAAGCACAGTCTAGACAAAGATAAAATCAGAAGCAAGCACTGTCCTCTTCAGAAAGCACAAAGCAGTATCTAATCTGATATCATCTCAGCAACGACTTGGCCTGTCTTGTCTATATTATCTAGTGACATTATAAAATGGTGGACAGGACCTTCTTTTCTTGAGTTGAGTAAGAATCTGACAAGTGCAGTCTCAAAAGTAGATATGATGAAATATAAACACCTACCACTTATCAAAGAGAAAAAAGAAAGAGGGAAAAAAAACCAAACTTGACAACTACCGTATTCATCACTGTCATACAAAATCTATCCCTTTACCATAGCAATGTAGAAAACATGTCAGACTTAGCAACAATAATGATTAACTGAGCTGACTCCAGGGGAAAATAAAATGCAATGCTACTGTCTTTCAGCAGTGAGCAATAACCAGTTGTATCATGCAACTACATTTTATTTTGAAATGTTTTTTCTCACCTTCTGAATGGCCTTGACCTCAATATTTTACTAGATTAATTTGAAAAGTTATTGTTAAACTACATTTTTTTTTCCTGATTTTGGATAATGGCAAATTATTCATCATATCCTTAGGTAGGTTACAGCTGAGATAGGTAGTGACACAGCTATGTGCTCTTGGGTTTCATTCTAAATATATCTGTTGCCATGTTTTGATCACCAGAATATGCTATGCCTGTTCTTTCGACTAGATTGAAAAGCCATCAACTACTAGAATATTCTTCACCTTTAAGGTGTTATTGTTAACTAGAATTCATTTTTCCACAGATATGTGAATAAATTGTCAAATCTTTCACTATAGGTAAGTTATTCTGACTCCCAGTTGCTTTCTCTGAATCCCTCCTCATCGTTTTCTGTAAAATTAGTGGGAAAGCAAAGATGTGAGCAGCATTTCACTATCAGGACAGAAGATGTGACACATGTAGCAAGCCTTCCGTAGCTTGTACTCTATACTTTACAAAATTTAACAGTTGTAGCTGTAGCAATTAGCATACATCAGATATTTGTGCATAAATTCAGATGTGTATTAAGATGAACTTAACAGCATACAGGTGTAATCACTGTTACTAGGACAGTGTCATAACATGATGAATGCTCCCAAACCCTTGACTTCTCCTAGCCCACAAAGGTTTGGGACCCCTCTGCTGATTCACGATATCCACACTCACAGCATAGGCATTCGGCAGTGTTTTGCCTGGCATATCTAGATGGCACATAGAACAATGTCTGCCTCCACAGCAATTGGTTCCCAGGTGCTGGGATCATCAACAATGCTGCAGAATCTTTTGCAGGTCACACTTCTTATTGTGAAAGTTACCTTCCTATCTCCTCTGCTTTCTATGAGCTGTGCCCTTTAGTATTTCTCATTTAGTACAGACTTAATTGCCACTAAGAGTCAGTTCCAAAACCATCCCAGCAATAACCAGTCACTCTGTCCTTGTCCTGCAGCTATCCTACTGGGCAGCTGCTTTCTAAAACTGACCCAGAGAAATCCAGTCACTTCGCCCTCACTCTGCCTTAACTGCATTGTTTATCCTATGGCCTTCTAAATGTCCTTCTAAATGTCAAATTAGCAATTCACTAAACACATTAATGACAAATCAGCAATTCAGTTACTACTTGTATAGGGTTAACACTCCTGGGGGAGTGACCCTGAACCTGACCCTGGGGGTCTTGGCCCCTCCCCAGGGGTGGGCCACACTCCAGGTGATGGTTAGCCCACTCCCCCCACTTCCTGCAGTATAAAAGAGGAGCACTTCCTGCTCCTCACTCTCTTTTTCCTGCGTCCACTCTTGACCCACACATCCATACTGCATACCAGCACACCACGAGGCAGAGACACCATCACATTACTCGGGTTGTATTCATCCCTGTTTGTATTTTGCTGTTTTCCCTTCCTTATCCTTTGTAAACTCCCCTACCTCCAATACCTTTTCTAAGTTATTGTTAAACTTTTCCTTTTTAACTTCCAAATCGAGTGAGATTGATTTATTTGGGTGTCCCTACCTTTCTCTCTCTCCCTGTCTTTTGGGAAAAAGGAGGAGGAAGAGGGGAGGGCACTCTATAAATTCTATAAATTGTCATTGGATCTACTATTATAAGAGTCTCTGGGAACCTGCATTTGAACCCAAGACACTACTTAAGTAGTTAAATACTAAGCAATTCAGTTGGTATCAGTCCTGCCACAGAAATGCTAAAGACATTTATACTGGGTTGACAACAGATTATGAACCCCAGCTCAGTGGTTCCCTTTCCCACATCGTGTCCATAACCCCTCCAGCATTCAGTTGTCTGCCTACAATGCCAAATCATACACTAGATCTTAATGATATTTTCCAGTTACATGAAAAGATTTTATTGGTCAGATATGGTTTCTGTGAACTCAAGATCTCTTAGACTCCTTCCAAAAATTCAATCATGTTTTATGCAATGTGTGTTCTATTTCTATATAACATTCAAGAGTCATTTAACTCCCAGGTTTTCCAAGCAACTCCCATATAACTTCAATACACTCAGTAGGAGAGATCCAGACAGGTCATATTCCTAAGGCAATTATTGTTTAAGGCACAGAAATAAAGAGTAAGAAAAATCTTAAATTTTTGAGGTCCAGTGCTGCTTAACAACACTGTTCTAAGCTAAATGTCTAGTTTAATGACACTTGAATTGGCTTAAAGAGCTAATTAGAAATACGCAGCCACAGGATTGGAGTATTTCAAGCCAACCTCCAATAATAACCATAATGGAAATAGTTATTTTACATTAGAACAGACTAGAAAGTAGTTATGTTTTAATCTTTACTTTCTCCTGATTTCCTAAAAAGGCAGGGCATATATCACACTCCCTGTTTGTCCATCATCATTTGTTAGCCCTTCATTGTCCCTGCAACAGCTTTTCAACTCACTGGGCCATTTCAACTAAATTTGATGAGGTTAAGGTTTCACAAATTTAACTTTCAACTTTGTGAATGCTAATGACTGAATAGAGAACTGCGACCAATTAGTGCCCTGACCAAAGAGAGCAGGGTGAATTCAAATTTTAGCTGCTATGCTCATTTCACTCCTCAGCTAAAGGGCAGTAATCAGGCGATCAGTCATCCATTAATAGCTCCAAAGCTACCATGGCACATGCTACTCTTTGCTAGCCAGAAGCACAAAAAAAGAGCAGTTAGGGGCATGGTGGGAAACCAGAGAGCTTCTGAGGGAGCTCGCAAGACACATAACTGGGCAACCAGTCATTAAGACCTGTGGAAAGATTTCTTCAAGTTGGGTTTTTTTGGGGTCTTTTTGAGGTTGTGCCTTTTTTATGTTTTGTTTTGGTCCAGGGTTTGGGGTTTTTTTTGTGAGTTTCATTTTGGTTTTTATTTTGGGTGGGTTTTTTTGGTGGTGGTGGTGGTTGATGGGTACTTTATAAATCTTAGATCTGTTTCTAGCATGTAGAAAACTAAATCATACCAAAATATTCCACCCACGTATATTCTTTCTTCCTCTTTCCTCCCCACTTCAGGAAATCTATGGGTTCGGTAGCTATTTTTAGGAAGACTAAATGAAGCAGTTTCTGTCTTGAACTCATTTGTTTGAGCATGCCAGTAAAGTTTATCAGACAAAATATGCAAAATAATTAGATACTTCCACATGTAATTCTTAATTAAAAGCAATCAGCTTCCTACAAGATTGTCCTTTTTATATATTCTGGTTGGGTTTCTTTCATCTTGACCTTTCAGTGGGTACCACTATGCTGCTAGTGATTTTCTGTCTTTCCATGCCATTCCATCTTTCAACTTTGTGTGATATACAAATGCTCCAGCTATAGCATTGTCTCCATTCCCTGCTGTATTGCTATAACTTTGTTGTGATCTGGGTTTCCAGAAAAGTCTATATAGTACTGCATTAGTACAACACCTGCTTAAGGCTGTTCTGTCTTTAACCCTAACCAGCACTACAGGTACAGTGACAGGAATTCAACAGAGAAAAAACTAAGTCAAAGAAAACATTCCTTCAGACTAACATCCTCAGAACAATTTTTATGCTGATCCTACCTGCCCAGCATAGATTGGGCACATCACAGAATCACTGAATGTTAGGGGTTGGAAGGGACCTCCAGATATCATCAAGTCCAAACCCCCTGCCATAGCAGGATCACCTGTACACAGGAACACATCCAGGTGGCTTTTCAAAGTCTCCAGAGAAGATTTCACAGTCTCTGTGGGCAGCCTGCAGGATTTCACACCTGGGTGATCCAGGACAAAGCATTTGCATCCAGTGGTAATAACAATACCTTGCTGGTTAGATTCCTAAGTTTGCTCTAGTAACAGGTGGGGGGGGGGGGGGGCGGAATCCACACTTCTCCAGTTCATAATAATCTTTGGTTCGTATAGACTTTGTCAAGTTACCCTTTGTAGCTTGGCAACAGAAGGCAGAAAATACTGAGACAGAGTTATCTTGCCATCTATAATGTACATACAAGAATGTGGCTTGCAAAGTGCAACATGACCCCAGTGAGTATTCAGAAAATTCAGTGTCTTCACTGTGGAAACATTGTGGAACTCTCAAGTAATTTCAAACTGCTATCCAAATGTCAATGTGCAGCATCAGGTTCGTATTGTACCTCAAAGAACATGGAAGATTTTGGAAAATATTCAGGGTATTTTCCTTTGCATATTTTTCTGTTAGAAAAGTGTGTTATTTCAAAGCATTTCAATGCTGCATCATAGAAAAAAAAATACCTGAAGCAATAAAAATGCATATTAAAATACCTTGTTGGATACAGGACCACTAAAGGATACCCTGCCTCTATCGGTTACCTTTTTCCTTTGTTTTGTCTGTCCAGTCTTACACACATAATCATGTCTGAATTTTCTTATTTGACAAAAAATTATCTCCTATCCTATTATCGTCTACAAAATGAGTTAACACAGAAAGCAGCATTTGAGCTCTCTTTACTGAGTGTGCTAGCTACAGTTCTCATTCTTTCAAAGGAATCATCTGTTCTTTGCAGATTGTCATAAATAACAAGAAAAATACCAATAACCCAGATGGTGATGACAGAACAATCTGGCAGCATATCTTTCTTTTTCTTCTGGACACTGTGATTTTATAAAACAACATTTTGGAAGAGGTTCAGCCACAGGTAATTTTCACCTGAAACATGTAATAACAACACATGTGCTTCTACAAAGTTGGCTGAAAGCACACATATAGGATTTTTCTTTCACATCTTGTAAGTTTACCAATAGTCCTAAAGAGAATGTCATTCAGAAGGGAGATGCAATGTTATGTTTATATATAAGCAAAGGCTACAGAAAGATACAGGAAATGAAGAGATAATAAAACCAGGCACATTTTTCATAAAAGTAAGTAACACAGAAAAAAATTGTCTAATTTCCTTGGAAACAAGGATCACCTTAACAGCAGCTCTGCATATTGCTCTACACATCTTTCATTCAGTATAAGAACCCTTCAAACCTACACTGCAAGATTTATATAATGATATAGACTTTGACTGTGCATTTTGATAAACTCCTTTAGACATCTCATATACACATGACATTTTCAATGATTTCATCAGAATTTTGACTGCAGCCAGGGAAATTGATTATGCCCATACTGATCTGAACTCATCCTAAGTGAAAAAAAATGCTTCATAAGCTGTGTTACTGCTGTTAGTCTCCTTTTTTTCAGCTCCTAATACATGAATACAAGAACTGTACCTAGGTTTATTTTAAAAAATAATTATTGCAAGTATCTTCCAATAAGATATATCTATTGCCATCTTCAACAATTCACAAAGTGTTGAGAAAACACAATTGAAGTGAAAAACTACATTCAAGGTAGCTTCTGCAAATTCATTTACTGTTGTAATGGAATATTCCACAGCATATAGTTCAGGGACGGGTTTCAGCAGACACTATTAACCATTGTAACCACCCAGAAATAGTATCACAGTATCCCTCAAGAAGAAACGCTGAATTCTGTACGGTCTTTAATATCATGCAGCTCATTGTAGCAGGAGCAATGTCTGTTTCTAGGACAGCTACGTACCCTCTTCTTTCTCATTAAGGTAGCTCAGAACAGATGATGAAGCAGCTTGGGCTGTGAGTACGATAATAAATATTTGATTCACCTTATGCACCTTCACGTATAAAGCCAGAAATTAACTGTGCAAATACTTCCACGTAGCTAAGTCTTAATTTATTTTAAGCCCATTTCCTTTTCCATTACATTTTCTCTTTCACTAATACTAACAAATCCAAAGATGTGCAATTAGTAGCAAAGAAATAAAAATTATAAATTAAAACTTCATCTTTCCTTCAGATTATTGAATAAATATTGAACAAATAACATACTCATATTTACAAGCACCTATTTAAGCTTTCAGGACTACTCAATATTTTTCCATGTGTCATGCGTGGGCTTTTTTTCCCTTGATGAAAGTATCCCACATCCAGCATCTTCCCTAAGCACCTACACTGCTAAAAAGAATTGCTGAACTCATCTACGTACACTTAAAACATGTTAAAAAAGTCAATCAAGTAAAACAAGCCACAAAAGAGAAGTGTGATGAAAAAGGAGACCATAACTTAAAAGGCATAGTAGATTTCTTTACTTAAGAAGTCATTCTCCTTCATAACGTTCCACTCATAAAAACCAGGATTTAAAACACTACTACTGACACTATTAATGGATAAGTATAAAAATGTTATATCTAAAGCATTTCTTTTACTGTGACTGAGGTTTATGGAGAAATAAAAAGTCTTATAATCTCTTCCACTAACTCTTTTCTGTATAGTATTTTTAAATACCAATGAAAATTAAAATTGTGATTCCAGTGACCAAAGTCACATTGCGCTACAGTTCAGTGACTTAAGAGAGATATTGTACAAGGTTTTGAAGACTGTAAAACAGCACAGCAAAAAGAAGAATGAGGTTGCTTCACGCAGAGCTTGGTGCAGCTGACTGAAAACAAGGGATATATATGTGGTTATTTGAGCATTAGGGTAGAAGGCATCAGAAATAAGGTACAAAACATTATCCTAAAGAGAGTGATCAAAACACCACTGTTCAGGAATGCTGCAACTCTTTGTGGCATCTGTGCTAAAACTACATTACTGTGGTACAATATATACTAGATTTGATTTAATATCTTAAAATTAATTTCACATAAGAGAGGTTCAGCATCTTGGAGAGAGTTTAACCTTGCACTGTCACAGTCCTTTTCAAGGAACTGGACTAGTTGTGAGAACATTTCCCAGCATTAAATTCTGCTGTATTTTCTCAGAAAAGCTAAGTTCCAACAACAAAAATTCATTGGTAACAATGTTTTTATCTGCATATTCTTGTTTTCTGCTCTCAGCATCTCAGTCTCCATTTTATTATCCACATACTCTCAAAGTGATCCATCAACACTGTTTTAAATTTGGTTACCTAAGATTAAATCAGCACAACTTTTTATCAGTTTGTTTGTTACTCCCTGTCATATCGGCAGAGCAGTTAGACAGGCATAAAGATTATACTAAAATCAAGATAAAAATCACTTTTCAATATATTAAATTATGGAATGACAGTTGAACAAGAGAAATCATTAAATGCTGCCTCTGCTACATAAGTCATCAATTTCCAAATACTTATAGCCAGTCATTATTCAAATAGTTCTACAGTAAAACTTCCACTTCTCTCTTCACCACAAACACAGGTGACATTCATTGGACCAGATCACTGTCTCACTGGGAACAGAATGGAAACACTGACTTCATTCACGTAGTGCTGGCTTCTATTTCGCTTTGCACTGTGACTTGCTGTCTAATCTCCCAAAGCACAGGACCTTTGCCTGTGCACTACAAAGAAGCCATTAGCAATGACTCTCAGCTTTAAGAACACTGTAAATACCATTCACACCTTAATGAAAAGGTACTGTAAAAGCAGGCAGATCTCTAGATTAACCATAGCCTAAAACAAGACCATTTTACCACCCCTCCTATTGAGAACACAGAAATATGTTCATCATGAGTGTGCTAAAACTTTGCTTACACTTCAAGAAGCTACAAAGTTGGCCATAAACACAGACTTTTGCAAAACAACAATCATCTCTCATTCACCACTTTTACTCTTATCAAGTCCATTTCAACAACAGATAAATCAGCCAATCAAGAAATCACAAAAGAAAATTTCTATTTCAGTGCCTGCTGGGGATATAGTGCTGGAAGAATATATCAGGAAAGCAGAGGCAGTCAGCCAATGGAGGCATTCTCAATATGCAGAAATCATCAGACAACTGCCAGCTACACTAACTGGTGTAAACCCGACAGATGCCTTTGCACTACTCTTTAAACACACACCTATGAGGCACACCTAGCACTGAGCAATGCTTATGCCCTTACTAGAGCAGACACAGCAACAATAGCCACAATTAGACAAGTACTTTTATGTAGCCCTCCTGTTAATCTTTGTAAGCTGTTAAAACTGAGTAATAAATGCACTTATAAAATATGTATATGACATGAAGTCAAGAACATTAAATGTACATAAGTGAGGAAAAAAATTAATGACATCAAAGATAGGAAAAAAATACATCCTCAGGTCCATATATTTTCAATGGCCCTATCTGGCAGTGTATTGCATCTCCCCTTATGGTAATTAGTGTCCTATAGGCATCTGTTTCACTGCAAAAAATGCATAAACCGTGAAAAGATTAAGTGGAATTATCATTATTTCCATTTCTGGGGCAAGGCCTTTTCATAAATAATTATGTCGCAGTGTAAAACTGGAAGCTTTATGCAGTTGCCCTATCATTCATAATAATGAGTAGGATAATAAGCCACAAGCCAAACCTTCACATGTTCATTAGCTAGAGAAGGCTAATTAGGACTTTAACCAGAAATGCCACTAAGCATTGCGCTTACTGAGGTAATTAAAGCGCTGATGATCTCGAGGCATGCACAGTCTTCCAATCTACAAACAGTACAGTGCTGCCGGATCTGTGTTACGTTAAACCAAATGGTCTTCCAATTAAGTTAGAGGACTTATGTACATCAAGCCTTTACATTACACTTACTTCCATCTACACAGTTTCAAGAAACAATCTGATGCTCTTTTCACATTGTTCTCAACCAGATTAATGTTGTATAATTCAAGGTACTATCTCCAATGTAAAACTACTGTAACAGATCTCTGCCAATGTGACAAAGAGCCATTTCTACAAGAAAGTCAGAAAGACCTTTCCCTCTGCTAGAAGATGTTAATGAATTAACTCACTGACAAGATGCTGACTCAGAGCAGCCAATGGCATCAACTCCCCACTCCTGCTCATTAAATTTTCAGAAGGAATAAATTTGGATGGAATGGCCTTTTCCTGTACTTTATGCTTGAAAGAGCTGCCTGCAAATACTTCAAAGCCTGCCTTTGAAAAGCTACTTTTTGTTCTAGCATCCTCAAAAAAACATGCATAAACCAGCTGACTAGGTAGTGTGTTGAGAACACCACTTACTATACTTAGGAAATTGTATCAGCCTCAAGTTTCATCTTCCTCTCTCTACCTGCTGATTCTCACAATTTTCTTCACCATAGAGGCTATATAACATCTCCTTTTCTGTTTCTAATTCTGATTAAAATCTAGGCCATGCCTGTAGCTCATGGGTACTGGTCCTATGCAAATAATGTGCATTAATAATAGTAAAGTCATGGTTGAGGTTAAATCTCTTTGTGTATTTTAAGAATATTTCACTGATCTGTGAAGATAAATATTTATATCCATGTTGAAGAACAAGAAGAGAAAGAAATGTTCTAGCCGACAATGGTTCTCTAAGACAAATAGTAGCATAGAAAACTATACCAAGAACCACAAGTAAAACATTCCTAGTTTCAGTTTAACCTTAAGGACACTTTGTCAGTTTAAGAACAGAAATGCTTATCAAGAAAAAAAAATCTACTCATAAAATCAATTTTTTTAGAAGGCATGTTTATTCTCCAGACTTATTCTCTAAACTGTGGTCTGTACTCAGCTAATATCTGCAAGCTTGATTTGCAGCCATTCTTAGAAGTGGAAGAGTTTGAAAGATAGAATCAAAAAAAATGTTAAGTATCTCTTTTGGAAGGCAACTTCCCCTTTATAATTACATTCTCAATAGATATTTGCAAGTAGATTTTGAGTTCTGAAGAAAAGAAAGTTTGATATGACAAAAGGATATCTTTGAAAGCTTTCTGAAGCAAGAAGTTCCAGACTTACTTTTCATTTTGAATGATCTGGCCAAATCTATTGAAATGCATTCAGCAGTCAAAAATCTGCTGGTAAGAAGCGAGTGGAGGAATGGGATTCTGGATGTTTGGGGATTTCATCCATCAGGGCATTGACAAAGCACTAAAATAACCAAAACATATATTAACCAAAACCACAAAACTTCAAAGTAAAATTCCAGTTGAGAATGGGGTAAATTCTCAATCGTGACACAGAACTGAAATGGACAGTAAGCTGCAATTGTCTGCTTTTAAACATTCCACAAAATTGTGGCCTCCATGAAGAGCAATAATAGGTTTTAGAATTATTCCACTGCCATGCCTGAGTGTCATTCAGTCTTTTGTGGTTTATTCTAACGGGAACATTTTGGCATACGTGCTTTCTTTGTCAAGCTTCTGCTGGCAACTTCTTTTATTCCTTTTTTTACGAGGATTTCTTTTACTGAGAACACCATGGTCTGCAAGAACAGTGGAGGTGAACTGCCTCTGACTCTCAGAGAGCAACTCCCAAGAAATTCTATTCATTGTTCCACAACCGAACAAAGATTTCCAAGAAAGGTGATACTTTAAACCACTTTCTTGCTACACAAGTTCCATTTAGTCTGAGGCAATGTTTCCTGCAGCTCAGCAAATTGGCCATATGTAGGTCGGGAAGAAGTGCTGGAGCAAAAGATCATAAGTAAATGTGAACTGAGAAAGAAGTATCAAAGACCAGAACAAGTTGATATCCTATTAGTCACACCTATAGTTGATGAAGAACATTCCCTTCCTATGCTATTTCCCAGTAATTTGAGATTAGATGAGATTTCAACAAGGGTGCTGAACATTCTGGAACAGAAGTCTCAGCTGGGATCCTTACCATGGGTCATTCTGTTATCGATTGATCACCTGTTAAGAATACCTAATCCCTTTGCATTTATATTGATTTCTAGTCCTTGTTTGAAAAGAATTTGCTTGGTAAATTGTCTTTCCTCTTTATATCACCAAAAGTCTTACTAGCTTTTTGCAGGATATAATACCCTGCTTAAAATGTAAGCATTCCAGAAACCAATAAGCCAAAACACCAGGCAGAGAAAGTTAAAACAACAATTTAAGATCAGTTACTGTCATCCAAATTGCATTTTATGCCCTGTATAAGAAACAAGAGGAACTGTATTTTTGTGACTTTCAGACTACATTCAGGGCAGTGTTGTAAAGCTCACACTCAAAGTTACTCAAAGTAACTTTGGAACTTTGTCACTGTGCTGTGAACATGGTTGAAGTCAGCAAGAGCTCAAGTCCTCTGTCAAATGAAACAAAGACAATTTAAAAAGCATGAAATCTCTACACAACAACTACCACATAGCAAAAATTGTGGGGGTTTTTGCTTGGTTTGTTGTTTTTTTTTAAGAGATTCTTAAACAATGTCCACTAACATTGCCTTGTTCACTTGGCTATGCTTTGTAGCTTAGGAAACTAGCACCAGTATCATATCTGAAGTGCATTTCACATGCTGTTAGGCATAATAATGAATATGGCATGCTCCATTTAAACAATCAGATACACCTATTACTATCATTTATTTTACTTTTTGTTATTGATTGCTTTTTTTATTTCACTGGCTGAGATAAATTAATGCAGCTGACAACTGTCTTGCAAGATCATTGATTTGAAATTTTTGGCTAAGTAACACAGATGCTTTTTATTAGAACAACACTTTCAAGTAAAAGGATTTGATGTTTTCTCAAGAATCCCCCCAGTATCACACAATAGGCACAGAGTTCTGTTAAGCTCAAAGAACTTCAAGCTAAAAAACATAGAGCAAGAGTGACCAAGTGCTGTACATATAACATTGAGCTGAATTTTCTCCTCCTTCTATTTGTCTGATCACACTTTCTAAGCAAAGCTCCTTTGCCTTTGATTCATCCTGCCCCACAATCTGTAGTTACTAAGCTGAATGCTGGCCATGAAGACAAATAGAATCTTACTGGAGTAGAGAGAAAAGCTTCTAAGCAAGTAAAACCCTAACCTGCATCTGGAGTCCCATGGCAGAATGGTAACAAAAACCTTTTACTACAAGTTGTTCAGAGGCCCATAAAGAGCTCATGTTCATTCCTAAACTTAGTTTTGTTATTTTGACCAAAGCCTCTTAAAAGTGGTTTCTTTAGTGGAAACAGACCAAGAATTTCACACAAAGTTCCGATGTCTATCTGAAATACAATCCTTATTGAAAACACTAAAACATTTTAGGGAGCTCAAACTGAAGAATCTAAACAGCTTCACTCCATCTCAATCTAATATGGACCTGATGTAGATAACTGCAGGCACCACTAAAGACAAATATCTCCCAGTAACATTTCTTCAGGCACTTAAAAATCCTCACAGCAGCAAGCCAGCTCTCCCATAATACATGGCAAATCTTTTTCCTCTCCTCTGTCCTCTAGCTCTTTTTCCATAGTTCTTTCACATCCTGTCTTGGCTTATCAATTTCCTATTTGCTTCCCTTTCTTCTTAGTCCTGTTGCCATTATGATCCGAGTTCAAAGAAATGGAAATTAAGACTTGTGGTTGTCAACTGTCCTTATCTCACATGATTGGTTCCTTCATAGGTTCAGCCTAGTTTACCTCACACTAAAAACCACTAGCTGAAATCAAATTCCTGAGAACTTGTTTTTATAAGGTAAAGAGAACACAACCTGTAGCTCCATAAATTGTGAGAGATTCTTTAGATGTCCATTCTGTTAAAAACAGACCTTGGTTTCAACCACTGCATTGGAGACAGGCCAGTTCAATGTCACTGAACAATCGATTCTTATTTTGGTCATATTAGAACAGTATTCAGGAGAGCTGTACTTGTGGTTTGCCTCCTGCACATTATTAATTCCACTAGATAGCCCAAAATTAAGAGCTCTAAGTCATAAGTGAATGATAATGGCATCTTCAGATCCAATATTGAACTTCAGATCCAATACTACTGATGATGGAGAAGAGTAAAATCAGTGTGCCAGTTAAAAGTTACTCCGAGTTAAAAGGAGAAGCAAAGTATGCAGACATTCTCAAATATGTGTAAGTAAATGCAAACTTGCAGGTACATGACGGTGGAAAATCAGCTATCTGGCCACAAAAGAAAATGCTCTTTCTACCTCTCAATAAATAACAAATGACACATGATTTCACAATAATGTTTGCCTCTGTCAGTAATCCATGTTGGAAGTCTATAAAATCTTTCATCTATTAAAAATGTGTTTAATAGTCTTGTCATCTACTTCAGTGTTTATTAATTGAATGGAAAAGTCTTTGAGCCACAGGGCACGTGAGATATCTGATTTCTCACTGCATTATGCATATACAGAAGCAGCTGAGAGCTGCAATTTTTCTTATTAGAGAACTTCTGTCGGCAATTTAAAGAGACAGCACTTAAGCTGACACTTGTACAACAGAACTACAATTATGTTATAAACTCTCCCTCATGTTAAAGCCTGCCACCATACCTTCTAAAGTGCTATAGACATGTTTTTAAATCTATGTTTCCAGTATTTCTGTTTGGAGTGAGATTAAAGCAAATTCTTTTTACCTATGGGCCCACAAATATAATTGGTTTTCAAGGTGTTGAATAAACAAGAGAGACCAGCAGAGGCTTTATGCTTTCTTTCTAGTTCAGCTAAACTTTAAAATGTCATAAATGTGTCTGAAAGATTAAAGAATAGAAATAAGCAGAATGAGCAGAGGAATCAGTTGGAAAAGCCCTGAAAAGTTGAATAAATTTTCATTTGAAAGCAAATCAAAGCCATATATTTATAATAGCCCTATTGATACAATGTTGCATTTGGGATAACAATAACACAAACATCAGTGAAAATGTAATAATGATTCATAGCCAAAAGATTTTATTCAGTTAGGGCAAAGGTCCAGTCACTGTAGGCAGTAAGACCTCTCCCTCAGTAGCCCTCAATACAGCTCTCATTGTTGTCATCATCCCAAGCAGAATATTCTTTTATGAGGACAGTTTCTGCACTGTAGCACAAACATCAAAAATCCTACCTATAAACAACTAAGAAGCAGAAAAATAAGATGAAGTGTGGCAAAATATCAAGACTTTGGAGGAAAATTTAAAACTTGCACAGTACAGAAAATAATGTGTAGAGAGAAATGACTATTTCTGTTTAGTAAAACACTGCCAGATTGTTACCTAACCTTTATTAATAACAGTGATAATTGTAAAGAACTATATTACCGCATAAGAGATTAAGTTGATGAGTGTAATACATCAGTGAAGGAAAATTAACACAGTTCAGCATCAGTAAATCCCTCTGCCAAAATGTGAAGATTGAACCATTTAAGCTAAGCATGGATGAAAGCTAAAATCCAATACTGCTTATAATCAAAATTCATAACACTTTTTGTCATGAGATAGACACAGTCTGTTGCTTACCAAAGGTATCTCTTTAGTATATCATACCATCTAAAATATGCAGACAAATGTCAAATACCTGCTTCAGGAACTACTAAACACATACAAGATATCTTAGTATCAGCACTATAATTACTACATTCTCTGCCCGAAGCTTCATTCCTCAGTATTGTAATCAGTCAATTATTTTTTGTTTCTGTGAGTATATTTCCAACAGTATAACAATAGACTTAAAAAACAAAAGGCCTCTGGGTACTATATAAGGATCCTTAGGCCTTCATATATTTCTGTAAATATGACAAAAGCAATTACAAACTTTCTTAAATTAGTCATTAAAGACTTCATGCCTATCACGTTAAGGTCCAAGTGACATTTACTGATGCTATACACTATAGCGAAGTGTGCCATGAAAAGATGAGGTTGCTTCATTGAACAGAAATAAGATAAAACATCATGGTACCACTTAGCTGCAGGTCAACGAGAAACAAGTCCTGCCATATTTTGTTAGCTGACTGATTGAACAAAGCTAAGGAAGAGAATTGACTCCAGCAGCTTATCACAGAATGACCATGAGCTCCTGACGTCATGTAGGATAAAGAAAGATGTTTACATTGTGAATTTGGATATACAGGGATAAAGAGCTATTAACTGGGTTAAAAAATAAATTAATTAAAATATCACACACACACTCCTACTTCTCGGTCCAGAACATAGCTACATGTGTCTAAGGACACTAATTGGAAGGGGTCAGATGCAAAAACAAGGCTCCTTGAATTACTAAGGAAACGAACATGTAGCAGGAAACAGGATTTACCCAGAGTGGTTCAGAAGAGTTTAGGAAAGAATATTCTCGCTTTTAATAGATGGATATCCTCTAAATTCTGTCAAGAGCTTCTTACAAAAAAAAGACAGAGCTGGCAAAGGAACAAAGTAATTTGTCCATGGATTACAAGGCTGCAAAGTAGGAAGAGGACTCAAGCCTTTAAAGCAGGAAAGTTTTAAATCAGTATTCTGAAGAGCAATGGTGATTTTGCTAGTATGCCCTCTAAACCTTTCCAAAGTTCTAGAAGAGAAATTAAGTTCAGGACATCAAGCACTGTTTTTGGGGTAATTCTGAACATTTTCAACTGGATGTCTTCTAGCAGAGTGCATAGACAGCAGGAATAATCAGTTTTGCTTATCTTATCTAACTACTATGTAATAATAACCCACTTTTCTGATCTGGATCCTGCAAATTGTTGGGTTTTTTTCCCCCCTTAGACAACTGCTCTGAGTCTCTGACTCACCATATAATGTATCTCAGAGGCCTGGTCTTCTCACATTGAACTTGAACAGGCTACCAAGGAAATGAATGACAAAGTTATATTTTCCACTAATGAAATAATTCAGGTGATGTTATACACTTATCATCCAAACCTTTCATTTCACCTTCTGCCATGTAATCACTTTTCCAAAGAATAGAGTTATCTGGAGCATACTTTACACACACATACACCACATGCACCCTTGAAATGAGTATCTAAAAAAAAGACTGGTAATCCTGCAGATCTGACATTAGCATTGTCTGACTGTAGATCCCCATCTAGGATAGAGCCATATCGCAGCACAAACTTCCACCAAAATACAGAAGGGGAAAAAGGCAAGAAAAAAAGAATAAAAAGCAAAAGCATCCTAAGCAGCTGAAGGCCCAGAGGCAATTTACTTGGGGATACAAGAGCCAAATCCAAAACATTAATTACTGAAGTTTCTGCCTCAGTTGGACTCTCTCATACTGTCCTTTTTGTCAGAGCTGGGGATGAATTGACATGAGAACATTAACCACTGAAATAGAAAGGACTGATGGCCCTGAAAACATGGATCAACATCAAAACCTCATACTTTCATTACATGTATTTCATGTAACATATGCACATATTTCATGCATTTTTTGGGAAGGAAACCAAACCTCTGGGACATTGCTGCTCTTTCTTACATGAGGTTTCCATGCATAGAGTCTGATACTGTATTCCCCCTAACTCCTCCAATGAAGATTTATAATCTGAACACCTTAGAGCAAAACAGCATCAGAGTAATCTACATTTTGATTAATAAGCAAACAAGAATATAAATGAGAGATTTCACTCTACCTTTTAAAAAGGGTTTTTAAAGTTACTAGAATTGCTAAAGAAATTCAGACACATTTTGCTTTTGATTGCAACTTACTGTACAGATAATTTTTCAGCCAACAGAAACTCTATTTCTGTGCACCAGTATGCAATATCTCCCTGCAGCAGCCTCCAGTGATAAAACATATTCAAAAATCTTCCCTTCATTGCAATACTCTTGCTCACCCATGCTGAAAGGGAATAAACAATCTTTGGTAGATATTAAATTGTTCATTTTTCCATTTAAAGCAGTATCTTGGAAATCATCAGGAGGTTGTGTATTCTATTTGTCATATATAGTGGTTTGCACCTTCCCAAAGGCCCTGGGGCACACATATAACTCACTTGCAACAAACATTCAATAAAACGTTCAGAACACTTTGCAAACAACACAGCAAATAAGCCTTTATTTGCTCCTTTTGTGTTATGCTCTCTATCTCCTTGAAAATACTCTTCTCTGTGTAATTTTTGATCCAGTTATTTCTGTGGTGGTGGTGTTCTGCTCCTTCCCTAAGTAAATTTCATATAAAGAATACCACAGGATGCTTACTTGCAGCTACATCCTCAGCAAGAAATGCAAGCAGTGAATTCACTGCTGAGAGATTCATGCGATTCAAACCAAAAAGTGTCATAATAAAATGTTTACATTGTAAAACGAAAAATCTTAGGCTTTTCAGGATAGCAGGGTGGGAAGTTTGCCACTTGGCATACCTAAACTTTTATGAATGTTTATGAATTATTCTACTGGAAAATGAATGATAGGCTATAATAGCTTTTGTGTATATGTCACTATTCCCCGCTGCACCATGATGGGACTATTCATGTATAACAGTTAATTCAGCAGAGTTGGAGCTTTTCCTGCCTCAGTAGATGCTGCAGTTTTCAGAGCCAGACACTTGCTAATGCCTATTTGTATGCATCCGATTACAGATATTTTCCAACTTCAAGAAGACAGAAGGGACAGAAAATGGAGTTGAAAAAGAAATACATTAGATATCTGAAACAAAACAAACCAAAAAATAGCAGAAACACTAAAATCTATCTTAGGACATCTCTATATAGCTGCTGCATCATTCATCCATTCCAAATCATATGCATCAGGCTGACATTAAATGCCTTTCTATCTTTCCCACGGAAGTCAGAACACTCTCACGAGACAGAAAGTGGCACATCAAAAAGGTTTGAAATATATAAATAAATGAGAACACATGAAAGACAAGAAGCCAGGTCTGTGTTGCCACTTACTCCAGACCCTACCAAAGTAGTAGAAATGGGGCATGAAAGGGCAGGTAACCAACCAGCTCACTCTGCCCAGAAGCGAGGAACAGTCTGCAGCATCATTTCAAGCACTGAAGGAGTTTCTATTTCAGAGCATGCTTTAGCTGAGTTGTTAGTCACAAATTCCCACAGAGCTGCTGGCTGTCATAGCCTTTACTAACCTCTCTGATCTGCTGGATCATTAAGTCACAGATCAGCCTACTGTTTCATAAGAAATCATCTTTTTTCCTAACTCTGAAGTTAGGGAAGTCACTCCATCATACAGCTTAAGCAAAGCTCATTAGCAGGAACTTGTAAAAAAAAAATATATATATATAAACAAAATGAATACAAATACTTATTTGTACAACAACTTGTATTTGCTTCTATCAGAAAATGTCTCCCTATACAGCTTTCCAAGACAGAAGAAAATCCTCATTATGGATGGCAGCCCATTAAGTAGTTGCACAGATTGCAGACTTCCTTCATGTTCTTCTTCTGGAAAGGAAAGTTGTTGCCAGTAAGTTGCTTTTGTTGTTTTGTAACAGCTCATCAGAGTTTCTTCCAGTTGCATCAAATCTATCTTCTGCTATTCCATTGCTGTCATTTTCCACCCATATCAACAAAGTTAGTAGCTGACATAGCTTACAAAATATTGCATGCAGAGCTCTCTGAGGCTCTCCCATTCTCTTTTCTGCCTTTATCTTACTGAAAATGGTGATCTGGTGGTAAATTAAAAAACAAAATAACAGAACAGCATCTTATGTGGCTGAGAGATCCTGAAACACAACTGTTTGTTACTCCTTACAAAACAAAAAGCCAGACAGAACATCTTCCTTTCCCAGACATAGGTAACAGCTGGGTTTGCCATGCCTCCAGCCTGAGTTCACATCCTATTTATCTTACAGCTGCTTTAATGATCCCAATTGGTTGCTGCATCTTAAATACCTAAACTTCACAGAAGTAGGGTGCTGAAAAAGATATAAAAGCCTGAAAAATTCCAGCCATGGCATGGATGCAATTTCAAAGAAAAGCCTGCATGTTTGCATCTTTGAAGAAATATTTATGTAAGGAGAGTTCTTTAATCACACACACGTGATAACACTGAATCAACACCACTGGCACACTTTTGACATTAGTTGGTTTGATATCTTTTAATATGACAGTAATTAAAATTAATTCATGCAGAATTTCCTTTAAATATACTCCATTAGCAAAGAGCATTTGTCAAATCTACCTCCAGCATACAATGCCTAATGATATCCCTAAATATTAGAAGCCCTAATCTTGTAATTTATTGCTCAAAGCAGTTTACACATATTAGTCTAATAAACTGCAAGCAGTGAATTACCAGATGTCTTTTTGAACGTGGAATAATTTGCCATAAATTCATGCATATTTAGTAACAGTGCAATATAATTAACTACAGTGGACCTGCTGAAATGAGAAGTAGCTCCCAATGTCATGCTGAAGACAAAAGGTGTTTTGAACAGCCTCAGACTCAACACCTTCATCAGGATGTAACATTTCCATTTATAGTTTATGACATGCATCTGATGAGAAATCCTAATAGCCTCCATAGCAGACTGAAACAACTGCAGACATGGAGAAATACTATTTACCATTCCCTTATTACTCTGTGTATTTACTCAATAAAGCCCAGCACTACCATATTAGGCATGTTGCCACTTCGACTGCATACAAATCACTGAGGACATCAAATCTCACATCAAGCAAAATCTTTTTTTTAAAAACAAGAAGAAATGTGGCTAGAGATAATTATCAGGCCAATATTTGTGTTAAACATATTTTGACTCATTGGCCATTAACTACCAGTTTTGATTTACATCCTTGCTGCAGTCAAGTTTCCTGCTGTGCAGTTCTAAACTCAATCCTAGAGAATTAATGAATAAGCACTACTGAGAATGCAGAAAATTCATAGCCTTTTCTGGCTACAAGGCTAAAAGATGGCAACACAGAATTAAAAATACTTAACAACCAACCACTAATGTCTGTCTTCATGACAAAGAAAGCATACACAGATAAATGGTAGTAAAAAGTGAATAAAAAGTGATCAGCAGCTCATATTTGCAAGGGCACTGAAGAGTCCCAGTGGACATTCTGGTTGGCATCAAGTCATTGAATCTTATTATTAAAAGGATCTCTATTTACATCCTTTACCTCTACACAACTCATGGCAGTTAGGGAACATATATAACCACATTGACTGACAATTGTAATTAAGAAAAAGAACCATCTCAGTGGTGTTTATGAAGAACTTCAAGTATCTGAGATCTGAAAATGAGAATCTATGGCAACCAGCCAGATCCCTGCAGATTTGAACTAGGAATGGCTTTTAAGCCAGATGGATCAAGCAAGGGAAAAACTGATGAGATTGATCATCACTAAAATTACAGGGTCCTGGACAACACAGAAGGAAAAAATTACAAGAGGACTGGATCACCAATAATCCTGTTATTGAGGTCATCACTTATATGCAGGGATCATGTCAGATCATGTCATTGACAATCAAATAAACAGATAATGTTTAATACTTAATAGGTCATAACTAATATCATGGATGCAAATGCTACTTTGGAAAAATAAGTTTTACATTAGGAAAGGAGATTTTCCTCTCAGTGTTACCAATGGGAACCTGCAACTAAATTATGTGAAGAAGGATCTCAGACAATTTTCATCTCCTCTATTCTGTGGTGTTTTCAAGTGACTCGATTACTGCAGCGTTCAGGCTTCTCATTTCTAAAATGTTCTGATAGCTCAATACAAGAAAGTATAACAAGTTATATTAAATGTGAGTACAGAGCAAGGAGCAGTCCTTTCAGGTCAATTGCTCATGCTTTTAGGTGGCTGATGAGAAAAAATAATCTATAACCTCTTCCAACTTATCAGCCTCACAAAAGAGAAGGGCTATTGCCACAAATACGTAAAGTTCCTTCTCTCCTTATCAGGATTTTTGGCCTGATTAACATTTTGGTTTATTGTATTTCTCATGTGGTTATTTTGAATGAATCACCCTGCCAAATATATGAGACACTGGACAGCACAATGAAAAATAATTGAAAATAGGCCTTAGCAGCAATGGGATTATTATCATGTACTGATTATACAATGATTAGATTTGCCATGTTATTTTTGAAAGTAACTCTAAAGGGTTATAAATGTTATATCATTTTTTTAAATCACAAACACTTAAGAAATGCAGAAGGCTATTAGCTTCATTGCAGCCCCTTAAACTGCTGTGAAATGAGCTCTAAATGTGCTATAAAGTGATTTCAACAATTTATAAACCTCCCTTGATTAGCCTCGAGCAAGATATAAATGTTACAGAAAACCATTGTTGCAGAACAGATATTCACTTTAGGGATGGGTGATTCCTTAGTGGTTTTCACTGAAAACTAAATTATATAGGTTTGTTCCTTTGGTGTTAATTTCCAGCTAATTTTCACACAGTATCCAGAAGTCACAGTTACCTTGTAGTTTCAGAAAGCAGAGGGGGTTTACTTTTATTTTGTGTCCCTTTTCCTTGAGCTCTATTAACACCTCTCTGCTGTTTCTGAGTGATGCCCTTACCTTTATTTCCACAAGTGCTAATTATTTCCTGAAGTAGACAAAACTACAATCATAGAATCATAGACTCAGTCAGGGTTGGAAGGGGCCATAAGGATCATCTAGTTCCAACCCCCCTGCTATAGGCAAGGACATCTCACACTAGATCAGGCTGTTTAGAGACTCATATAGCCTGGCCTTAAACACCTCCAGGGATGAGACTTCAACCACCTCCCTGGGCAAGCCATTCCAGGGTCTCACCACCCTCATGATGAAGAATTTCCTCCTAACATCCAGTCTGAACCTACCCATTTCTAGCTTTGTTCCATTCCCCCTAGTCTTATCACTACCTGACATCCTAAAAAGTCCTTCCCCAGCTTTCTTGTAGGACCCCTTTAGATACTGGAAGGCCACAAGAAGGTCACCTCAGAGCCTTCTCCTCTCCAGACTGAACAGCCCCAACTGCCTCAGTCTCTCCTCACAGGAGAGGTGCTCCAGCCCTCTGATCATCCTCATGGCCCTTCTCCGGATACATTCCAGCACATCCGTATTCCTCTTGTAATAGGGGCTCCAGAACTGGATGCAGTACTCCAGGTGGGGTCTCACCAGTGCAGAGTACTGGAATGTGTCCAGAGAAGGGCAACAAAGCTGGTGAGGGGCCTGGAACACAGCTCTGTGAGGAGAGGATGAGGGAGCCGGGAGTGTCCAGCCTGGAGAAGAAGAGGCTCAGGGCAGACCCCATTGCTGTCTAAAACTACCTGAAGGGAGGGCTGTAGCCAGGTGGGGTTGGTCTTTTCTGCTAGGCACCAGCAACAGAACAAGGGGACACAGTCTCAAGTTGTGCCAGAGGACGTCTAGGATGGATGTTAGGGGGAAGTTCTTCACAGAGTGATTGGAATGGGCTGCCCAGGGAGGTGGTGGAGTCACCGTCCCTGGAGATGTTCAAGAGAAGACTGGATGAGGCACTTAGTGCTGTGGTCTAGCTGATTGGACAGGGCTGGGTGATAGGTCGGACTGGATAATCTTGCAGATCTCTTCCAACCTGGCTGATTCTATGGACTTAAATTTACCTTTTTTGATACCCTTAACATTTGTGGGTTTAGAACACATCTGAGAATATAAAAGTAAAAAAGTTTTCCACATAGTTCAGATAGGACAAGAATAATTTACAGAGATTCAAAGTCATTTATCCAGCACCATTCATGAAACATATTTGAGGCCTGGCTGACTGCCTTGATCTACCATGCCCAGTTCAAACCACTCTCTTCTGTCACAGGCACTGATCAATGCAGAGAATCTTCTCTGAATACAAGTTAACTTTTTACCCTATCAGTGAGCAATCGTCCCCTCCCTCCTCTGAGGCATACCAAAGTCAATTCATTTCCAGTGTCTACTGTTTGCATTTTATGCAGTGCTGCAGTCTGATGCTTCAGAGGACACAGGACTTTGGCACAACAATCAGTTACTGGCATTTACATATTTTCATCAAGAAGCCAGAATATAAATATTTTGCCTGGAACTGCATTTTTCATCTGCTTAGGGTGATGGCTGCATGAGAGATAAATCACACGAGAATATAAACTACTCACATTGTTAAAGCACTGGACACAGAAAGCTGTAGAATTAAACTGTAGTGTATTTAATGTCTTTCCATGGACAAGTGCTGCATTATCCATGAGGATAAAGGAGAGCTGTCTGTGCATGATAATGTACAAGTTCCTTTCACAGAGAAATCCAAAGTGCTCTCTTTTTTTAGGATTCTGAAGTTTGGGGTTTTTCAGGTACTCTGACTGCTTTGATTCTGTCAGATGTTTGGGTTATGTTTGTTTTGTTGTTGTTTGGGTTTTTTTGGGAGAGTGGAAGGTTTTGCTTGTTTGTTTGTTTTGTCTAAACATACCTTTCTTTGTACTTTAAAACCCCAGGCAGTAGTGAGAGGGCTACAGTTAGGGCAAGACAGAAATACTGACCCCAACTAGAAGTGCCAGAAATCTCTGGATAAATATTCATAAAGAGTCCAAGTCCAAACCTACCATTTCAAAAGATGTGCTTATGCCTTGGATAAGCTTGCACGCTTTTGGATACTCATACAAACTAAATTAACCCCTGAACCATTTGTGATACATCTGTGATAATTATCATGGGAACCATTACAAGAATTGAAGAGAGCACAGTTCATAAACCCTATTAACCTCTTAATCAAAGATCACTTTGAAAATTCCATGCTACTGGACTTGCTACAGATTTTGTTATGTTCCCTGCTTGGCGCTGCTGAAATTTCTCTTTTGTGCTTAGTCAATAGTACTTGAAAAGATCTGTTCACACGACTCACAAAGAATCTGCATATCTAAGACCCAAAAACGTTGTTGAAAATAGAATTTTGAATACTGACTTTTGTTTACTTTTTAATGTAGGTGGACTAAAAAGTAGCTGAAAATTAAAATGTTAAAAATAAATTAATAATGAGCCCAGACAGAATGAAAATCGATATTTGGGCTAGGCTGAGTCCCATGTAAATTCTGGTATCAGGTGAGCAATATAAAAATGTTACAGACTAAGAACAGAGCTTGCTGGGATAGGATCATCTTTACAGTTTATACTGAAGTACAAAAGTGCAGTTCAGTTCTAGGCCCCTCAGTTCAAGAGAGATGCTGAGGTACTGGAATGTGCATGGAGAAGGATGACAAAGCTGGCAAGAGCCCTAGAACACATCCCTGTGAGGAGAGGATGAGGGCGGTGTTTAGTGTGCAAAAGAGGAGGCTCAGGGGTGACCTCACTGCTGTCTACAACTACCTGAAGGGAGGTTGTAGCCAGGTGGGGGGTGGTCTCTTCTCCCAGGCAACCAGCAACAGAATAAGGGGACACAGTCTCGAGTTGTGCTGGGGGAGGTCTAGGCTGAATATTAGGAGGAAGTTCTTCATAGATTGGAATGAGCTGCCCAGAGAGGTGGTGGAGTCACCATCCCTGGAGATGTTCAAGAAAAGACTGGATGAGGCACTTAGTGCCACGGTGTAGTTGACTGGCTAGGGCTGGATGCTAGGTTGGACTGGATGAGCTTGGAGGTCTCTTCCAACCTGGTTGACTCTATGAAATTTGCATATTAAGATAATCAACCAACAAATATTAATAGTCATAATTAAAGATTTCAACTTTTTCTGAGAACACAAATGCTTGAATTTAAAGTGCTGTTTGCCCAGTGATAGTACCATTCACCTTTGATCACTTCATCAAGCTTCCTAATGACCTTTATAGTATTGAGATGTTTCAGTGAGAGCTACTACACTGCTACCTCAAACAACAAAGCAACCTGAACAGAGAAGCACTCTCTTCTCTTTCTTCATCACAATAATTAAAAATAAAGCTAAGCAAAACAAATAACACAAACAAACAAAATAAAACCCCACAAATTAACAAAAAAAGCACCTTAAGTTTAGCACTAATAATTCTGGGCAGAAGCCTGAGTTCTTTGCACCACTTCTCTATGCAAGAGACCAAAGGTGGAAGAGCCCTTCACTATCATCTTGAGGGCCATGGATACTAAACTTCTTACTGAAATGCAATCTCTTAAAGCATACAACCCTGCAAATCTATCTCAGATATCCTGCTGGTATCAGTCAATGAAATAGAAATGCTCAGGAAATGCAACCAAACAGCATAAGGAAAAAAAAAAGTTTACTTTGCGAGTGAGAGAACAATGAATCAGGCTGCCCAGAGAGGTTATGGAGTTGTCTCCTCTGGAGACATTCAAAACCCACCTGGATGCATTCCTGTGTGACCTATTCTAGGTGATCCTGCTCTGACAGGTCAGTTGGACTAGATGATCTCTAGAGGTTACTTCCAACCTTTAGCATTCTGTGATCTGGGTCATTAATGCCTCAAAATGAATCAGAATTCTCTCCATAGCACATTGCTGTGAAAGTGAAAAGCAGGAGATGCAGAAAAAGGCTCCAGCCAAGACTATCTGAGCAAGGTGAAGATGTTTGTTTCATAGAAACACTTCCAGTAATCAACTCTATTCAAGCAACATGGGACTTCAGTCAGGCCCAACAGGGTACATGGACAGTAATTAAATTACTCTCTTTGGCAATAAAAGACACCACTGAGTCTTTCCAGCCAATCTGAGCCTCTAATTACGTATGAAGGTTCTCCTAGCACAGTTTGACATTCAGGGTCTTTCAAGTTAGCCAGGAATTAAAAATGACCTTGCACAGCACAAGCTCTTATTTAAAACTTTTCTGTTTGGAGAGTCTTCTCTGTGGTTTTCTGAGAACTCCTTTTAGCTGACAGCTTTTGAAAGAAATAAAGATGTCTTTATTTGTTTTTAAATAAACAAAACACACAGAATTCAGACCTGAATTATTTTTCACATTTGTCTGAATCTTTATTTCAACTACTCTCAATTTACAGAGTTTTTAAACTCACTTTATTCTGTCCCTGTACTTGGTCTGAATATTATGGCTACCACTGAAACAAGCCTCAGAAGCCCAGCCCAGGGGGAAAGACTAACATGCCAAAACTGGAAATTGGAAGCAGCAACTGGAACAGGAAGCCGCTCATGTTACAGTCTGAACTTCAAGCCCCATGACTCTTGTTTCAGCCAGCAGTTTAATTTTGGAGCTGGCATGGTATTGAATATCAGCAGCAGATTCAACTCATCCTATGGCAAGACTTCATAAGACAAAAAGGAAGAAGGAGAATATTGAAACAGGAAATGAGATAGTAGGACATTATTGCTTCTGCATCTATCCTGATTTTTTTCATAGAATCATAGAATTTTTTCAGCAGGAAAATACCTTTAGGATTGAGTCCAACCATTATTAAACTCTACCAAGTCTGTCAGGAAATCATGTCCCTTAGCACCATGTCTCGGCATTTTCAACACCTCTAGTGACATGGATTCAACCACATTCCTGGGAAGCTTGTCCCAGTGTTTCGTAACCCTTTCAATGATGAAGTTTTTGTGGATATCCAATCTAAATCTCTCCTGGTGCAATTTGAAGCCATTTTGTCTCATTCTTCCACTTCATACTAGGGATAAATGAGCAACACTCACCTCACTAACAACCTCCTTTCACGTAGCTGCAGAGAGCAATAAGGTCCCCACTCAGCCTTCTCTTCTCCAGATTAAATAGTCTCAGTTCTCTCTGTGGCTCATCGTAAGACCTTGTCTCCAAACCCTACACCAGTCCCCTGACCATCTTCATAGCCCTCCTCTAGACCTACTCAAGCATGTCCATGTACTTCTTACACTGGGTGTCCCAGAGCTGAATGCAGTACTGCAGGTGAAGTCTTACAAGAGCACACTAGAGGAAAAGAACTAAGTCCTTAGAGCTGCTGGCCACCCTTCTCTTGATGCTGCCCAGGATGCAATTGGTTTTCTGGGCTGCGGGCACACATTGCTGGCTCAAGTCCAGCTTTTCATTCACAAATACACCCAAGTCCTCTGTAGGGGTGCTCTTAGCAGTAATTAATGATAGCACACACATATTTACTCACATAATTTTCTATGTCTGTGTGCATACACTTTTTTATACATGCTTATTTTAAAGGTCCTAGCTAGATAGGAAAAGTATTCAATTACTCCATTTGTCTTCTATTTCTGGGCCAAAATCACAATTTACCAAGGATTAGTTTGTTTTATAAACAGCTTTTCATGTATCAATCCCTGTCTATCTTGAGAGAAACAGTGACATATGGTAGGGAAGATCCTGGTCCTCAGAGTTTCATTCATAAACACTCACTGCTTCAGGCTCTAGATTAAATGAACAGCTTGATGAATGCTCATGAAGATGTTAAATAGGAAAATGATTGGACATTCCTTGTCTGTGTGGGCAGAAATCTTTATCTTTCAGAATTCTTCACTAGAATGACCATATTATTGTATTTGCTCTTCACATGACTGAAATAAGTCCCCATAAATAAGATCAAGCCTCAGAAGGCATAAAGAATAAGAGGTAAGGAAGAATGATAACAAGAGACAGAGAGATTAAGTGAAATAACAGAAGATTGCAAGATATATTTTGGCAGAGTAGGTATTCTTTTTTGCTGTTTCTAGCTCTTGTTTTAAACTGTGTTTGTAAAGTATTTTGCACTGTCAGAGTCTTGAGATTCCTGCAGCCCTCCTCCCTTCCTCCTGTATCAAAACCTAAGGCAGTGGTAATTGGAAAGCCAGCAACAAAGCACTGCTGGAAGCAAGGCAGTGAGACAGGGAGAAGGTGAGCACAAGAGAATCGAACGGTTACATTGTACTCAAATATCCCCTTATCGACTTTGAGCCTTACAGCAGTTCCCAGTTCAATAAGCTTAAGTGAACCAGGGGTAGAACAGCCACCCTGGAGCGTGGCTGCTCAGTACAGCTTCCATACATTTTGGCTTAGACAAAAGTCACAAAAGCAAAATATCTGAGAACAAAACAAATTCTAATATGGGGGTGGTGGGGAGAAGAAAGGGTAAAATCCTGAATGTGGAAACATATCCACTATAAAATTAATTTCCAAGCCAAATACAATGAAACCATAGGCTGGATTAGGACACAAGCCATAAATAAACAAGACCTTTCAAAACACTGAGTTGCTGTGTTTTTGAAGTCAAGACAGTCAGAATATGCCCTCTAATAAGCACTGAATGAAACCTCAGTATCTTGTGATGTTTTCCATTTCATTAGAAATGCAGTAAAATTAGTACAAAAAAACTCTGGTTTCTTTCAGATGTCTATATAAGCACCTTTGAGAGTCAAGGGAGCTCTCAGCAATGCATTAGCAAGCTTGAAATTACTAGAGGTACTTACATGTCAATGCTTGCCCATGCAGGAGAAAGACTGAATTAGCTCTCTACAATCCAGAGTACCAATTTAGTCAAACCCATCAAAGGTGTGAGAGTTCTCAATGCCAAGGAACCTGCCCTAGGCTGTGGCTCTGCTTTGAGTGTATTAGTCTTGATCTATTATTTTATACACGAGAATTTTACATCTCTGCTTGTACATGCCTGAACATATATATACACACACATACAGAAAATTAATTATTCTGTTTAAATTACTAAATATGTAAGCTATTAGTATTCTAATGCTAAGAATACCAGGGAAAAAAATCTGCTTGAATCTTATATCATGCAAGTTCCTTGCTGAAAACTCAGTAAAATCTTCCATAAATCAAAGCAGTTTAAATAAAGCTATAGCACACAATTGCACTAGCCACTTTGTCTTCTCATTGCTTCCCATTCTGGCTGAATTTACTGACACTTCTCTTGTCTCTCTGCCATCATCACTTTCATATATTTGAGTAAACCAGAGCACTGTGGAAAAACCCTTACTAATTTCCAATTAGTTAATTTTAATATTACAGATGTAGCTTTTAGCAGCCTCGATAGAAGCAAGAAGCAGGTTAAGTCCAGGAAAGGCTCACCCTTTTAGTTGGATTGTAAGTCTTTTGGGATACACAGCACACTTATATTCTCTCTCATACATTTGAACCTTGATCTTTAACTTAACATCATGGTAATAAAACTAAACAGTGATTATATACTAAATACTCAAGCAGCACCATCTAGCTGTTAAAAATTAAAAGCAGAGAGAGAGTATACAGTAAGCACTAGTTCTCAATAGTTCAGATACAAACAAGTTATTCTGGTGTGGAACTATGCATCCTCATGGTTTTTTGATGAGAAGGGTGGGGCACATTATTTAATAGAGCCAGTAAAAAGTATGCAGCCTTCTTTTGCATTGACTGTGACCTGAAAGGCTCACAAGTGGTTGATCTTCACTCATTTCCTCTCTAAACATCACAGTTGCATCCTGTAATACATCTCATGATCACAGTATCAAAAAGGTTGGAAGAGACCTCATAGATCATCAAGTCCAACCCTAAAAGGGGGTGTGATAAGGTCTGTGATTAGCATTCAGATTTTTCTAAGATGCCATACAGAAATAAACAACTGATTGTTAATAGCCAAAGAGCATCTCTTTCACTATCTTCTGGAAAACACCAGTGTATCACTCATCTCTTGTTAGTAGACAAGGAATCCTCCCACTTTCAGTTTCTGATGTATAACTGTATGTCTGTAGCCACCATCATTAAATTCAAAACTCCATAGCCCATAAGATATTTTACTAATGTTCAACATTACCACATTTGAAGACATGACCACAGCAGAGGCTTGACAATTTACATGGGTGACTGCCTTTTGGGAAAAGATTACATTGAGCTTGTTTGTCAAAGTATTAATACAGACCTGTCCTGAAATCAATCACCTCAGTAAACGTATCTGTAGCTAGGAAAATGCAGGATCCTACAGAGGTTTGTGACTTTGCTCTTTTCAGCATTGCAGTCATGAGACAGTGTGAGTTTTGTCCCCTTTCCAGACAAAAATAAGAGTTGGTAATCAGAATGAGAGTAAGATGAGCATTTCATTTACATGCTGCATTGAGCAGGCTTACCCAAGGTGACATTTGGTTTCAGATGAATTTTTTTTAACATATCACTTTTTCAAACAAGATTTACAAAAATACTTTTACAGTTACTGTGTCATGTGGATATGGCACAAATAATGCATTCAAAACACCTTTAACCATCTTGAACCAAAGAATGCCAACTTGGCCACTTCAGGCTCTGCTTTTATCTGTAATTATTTTAGGTTACTAATCCTTAAGCTTGCCTGGTTATGTATTCATTTGCTCTAATAGAAGTTACTGCTACTACTCACATGATAATAAAAGGAATTGCTAATATCTCACTGTGACCTTGAAACCTGAGAAGTGGAATACATTTAAATAATTTAACTCTGCATAGCATCTGAAGTAATTACATGTTTTGAATTTTGAAAATGCTGAAATCATGTAAAAATTGATTACATTTTTGTGAAGTAAATGCTGTCTACTTCCACATACTAGTCCACTGACTGCTGTTGCACAGGTCTTTCCAATTACACCATATTATGCCAGAAATGTAAATATACACACATAATATACATACAGATCATGCATACACTGCCATCATAATATGCTCATGTCTTTATATTCAGAAGCAAAAACTTGACTTCAAAGCTTAAATTACTGAATGATAGCAATAAACTTGCTCTGCTCTATTATTTTGAAACTCAAAGAACTTGAAAGTCCTTGAAAAGCAATGCCAGCAAAAGCTGTCAAGAAGGTTATGCTCGCCACAAAAGGAAACAGTCAGCTCTTTAAAGGTTTTTTCACAAAGGTTTTCATTTCTTTACCAAAAAACAGATGTGCATTTTTATATTAAACAGAATGTTGTACAAGATTATTCAGAAGAGGCTTGGGACTGCAAACTGAACTATAAGGGCAAGCAACTCTACCTACAAAGGTCCTGGCATCGCTGAGAGGACCAGATATTCCACAGTAGTAGCCACCTGCATTGCGGCACTTACCTTTGCTTCTGGGCTGCCAAGAAATGACAGACCACCATGCAAGCAAGGTGCCTTGGAGTCAGTGGAAGAGGATCTTTTCATTCCACGGGTTCTGGCAAGGATTTCCTCTTTATTCTACTCTCCTCAGACCCCACCTGGAGTACTGTGTGCAGTTCTGGAGCCCCCAGCATGAGGAGGACATCAAACTGTTGGCAGAGGAGGGTCACAAAGATGATCAAAGGGCTGCAGCAGCTCTGCTATGAGGACAGGCTACAAGAGTTGGGGCTCTTCAGCCTGGAGAAGAGAAGGCTTCAAGGAGACCTTATAGTGGCCTTCCAGTATCTGAAGGGGACCTACAGGGGAGGGAGTATTTACAAGGTCTTGTAATGACAGGACAAGGGGTAAAGGGTTTAAACTTGGTGTGGTGGAGGGGCAGCAGCCCCAAAACTGAGGCTTTTCTATGCCTCTGCATGCCCGGACATGTTCTTCTGCCAGGACCCACGAGGCAGCATACAGGTCATGTAACACACACACGCCCAGCCCGTGTATCCCGGGGTCTGCCCAAGTAATCTCCTATTGGGAGGTCCAGGCATGTCTCTACTGCCTACTGGGGCAAGGTTTGGCTTACGACCAACCTGATTGGTCATTTTAGATGTCAAACGAGCCACGAATCTCGGCCCAGAGTTTATAAAGAGGGGTGCATAGCAGCACCACATGGTCAGACGGTCCAGAGGTTCAAACCGTTCAGAAGCTTAGAGCATTTAGACTCAGCTCTGATCCACAACAGCATCCTCCTGCCCTGACCAGCTTGCATGGCCTAGACACAGGATCAGGCCTTACTCACTTGCAAGCATTACAGAGGCTCAGACCTCATGCATTGATCTCAAGGCGCAGTCAAGCTACCTGCGAATCCTTTGGGAAGCAGAGCACATTCATGCCTGCACCATACATATATGGGGAGACAAGAACCCCCTGCCTAAGCCTAGAGCTATCTTGATTTATCTACAGAGTTAGGTCTCCATGAGACCGTGTCAGAAGCTACACAGACAAATCCTTCTCCTGCACCTGGAATTCCTGCCAGCTGACCATCCCTGGACACGGCATCCAGAAGAAGCAACAGCTCCAAGGCAGAGACTACTTCACCCAAGGAGAGAAGGTTAGAGATACACTGTTACCCCAGAGACTGGGAAAACCCTTATCATTCCCTGCAAGCCGGGACAGACTCCAGCTGCAAAGACCCCAAGTACTGGGCATACGCTGAGACAGATTCCCGGGAGGGTGATTGATAATTGATACCTAAGAGCAACACCTAAGTAAGCTTTAAAACTTTGTAATATAAGTTATCTCTATCTGAAGAGCACACACAGTTTCAGCCCTTGCTGGGCAGACACTAGAGTTTTAAGAGGCATTAAGCCTAAGGAAATATTTCTCTTTGTCTACAATTGTTAATAATTTGATATTTTCATTTAATAATCAATCCCTGTAAATATATCCCAAGCTATTTTCATAACTTTGCATAAGAACCTGATTTCATAGTGGTTGAGGGTGGTATAAATTTGTAAATATTAATTTTAATAATTTATTTTTTTTTAAATCAAAACCTCCTCAAAATAATTTCTCACCTCCCCCTAACAGGGGAGGAATAGAGAAATCCCCTCCACGACACTTGGGAGATTTAAACTAGATGTTAGGAAGAAGTTCTTTACAGCGAGAACAGTGAAACATTGGAACAGGTTGCCCAGAGAGATTGTGGATGCTCCCTCCCTGAAGGTGTTCAAGGCCAGGCTGGATAAGGCCTTGAGCAACCTGTTCTAGTGGGAAGTGTCCCTGCCTATGACAGGGGGCTAGAACTGGACCATCCTTGAGATCCCTTCAACCTAAACCATTCTATGATTAAGTGATAGAATGTTTCATCAGGGTGGTTTTAGATTGGATATTAGGAACAATGTCTTCACTGAAAGAGCAGTCAGGGATTTGAATAGGCTGCTCAGGGAAGCAGTAGAGTGACTGTCTCCAGAGGTATTAAAAAAGCACGTGGACATACCATTTCAGGGCATGGTTTAAACAGCCATGATGGTGTTAGGTCAGCAGTTGGACTCTGTATCTTAGAGGTCTCTTCCAAATGGCAGGGGGGGAAATCAACCCAGTAGTCATTTGTCCTAGCAGTGTTACAGGTTTTTCACATTGAGTTCACAAAGATACTCATTATAGATAAATAGCATCTCAAAATCATACCGTGTTTAATTACTAGTTTGTTGACAGTTACAATATCTTTCTCAAATGCCACAAACTGAGTAACTGCAAGTAGCAGAACTGACCCTATTGCTTTCTAGAAGCTTGCTCTTGTCACCTCAGCAATTTCCTCTTCCTTCACTCCCTTGCCTGAATGTTAGCTCAAGGAGAGAACAACTGGCACAACAATTTCACTTTCTAGATGTGACCTGCCAAATACCAGCCGCTGACTTCAACATGCCCTCTGAAAAAGGTTCCAAAGACAACAGCTACTGAAAAGGAGTATGCAAATATCGACACTATCTCCTATACAGCATTTTGTGAGCCAGATGTTCACTGTTTCCCACACACAACCAAGCAACAACCAAGATAATGTGACTGAGCCTGAAGGCCAGATTCAATGACCCAAGGATTTTTTGCATCGATCCAGTAGACTACATTTACTACTGATCTATGCCAATTTTTATCCAATTCAAGATGAATCATTCTGCTCTGAACATCTTACACTTACTCACAATACTACAACTGGCACACATAGGCACACCTTTGTGCCAGCAGAGATAGCTTGAGCATATTAATTAACAAAGGATACAATCTGGTGTGTGTGTCAAAATCAGTTCTCAGTAAGGTGAGATAACCTTATTGATTTCAATACTGTGGGACTATAAACAATTTTGGATGGGCAGAGACTCCAAGAAAGCTCTTAGTTTTGGCCAAATCAGAATGTCATAGTTCATATGTATTTAAAAAAAAAAAATCTGATTTATTTTGTTCCTGCTGTCACAAATGTACAATCAGCTCTACCAAAGGTGGCTTTCTTTATAACAGGTGATCCTCAAGACTCTCAAGGCTGTCTTTATGCTTCCAACACTAGTTCCTAGCTACAGCCAAGGAATGAAAGCACTTGGGAGTATAAGGTACATATGTATCACCCAAGTTCAGTCACTACAACATATCTCCTTTATTGTACTTATCCCTCTCCAGTTGTTGATGTGGAAGCTACTTTTCCCATCTATTTAATATTTAATCTGAAATGTATCCTGTTTAATGGTATACAGTGATATTATCCAATGGTAATTCTAGATAAATCTTAATAACTTCTTGCCAGTAAGTCACACAGACAATTTGCAAGTCAAAACATGCACTGATTTCTTTTGAGTAACTTTACTTTTCTCCCTTGTATCTCATAGCATCACTAAGGACACACCAGTGACTGGATGAAAGAGGTACACTAAATGTCTCCATGTTTTCCACCTGAAAGCAGTCCGAACAACTCTAACAGGAAACAAATCCATTTTAACTTGAGCAAAAGTATACAGATTATGCCACTATATTTTAGCCTTCACCTTGCAGACTATCGCAATAAAGAGCAAGCCAATAAACAATCAAGGTCCCTGAAAAATATTGCCATTAAAGAAATTTAACCTCACTGAAGTATCTATTCTTTCCTCCAACAAAAGAAAACAAGTGAATCAAATCCAGATGGTGTCTTCATTATTACATTGAAAAAAAAAATAATAAAACAAAGCTTTTCACCTCTGCAGATTATTCCACAGGAAAATTGTGCTTCCCACTCATTTACTTAAGCACTCAGCCGGTTCTAGGCTATCAGGCATACACTCTACACAGCTTATCAATTCACAGAATAAACACCATCTCTTTTCACTATGTAAATACAGATTTATTGCTTTTATGCGTTGGCTGCATGTTTTTAAGCTACTGTCAGTTTAAATTTGTGAAAATACAAGCAGGATTCTCTGGGTTCATTTGCTTGTGTCACTGACACAATTGTCCTCTAGAGGACAATTATGTGAGCCTCACCTTTGCCATTCACAGCAGTAAATCTGTAGCTACAGAGTCTTGCAGCAATGCTTGCAAATCTTGACAGTTGCATAAATAAGGTAAATTTTACTTGAAGACATTGATTGATACAAGTTCCCATTTTGAGCTGAAAAAGAGTGGCATAAGACCTTGCCCTATACCAATTTTCAGCAATTTCAGTAGAGAACAGCCTTTGTTGTCAGAGTTCAAGACTTTTGAGATGAAGAAAGCAAAGCAAATCCTAAACTGCAGAACACATTAATTTTCAAATAAGATAAAATACAGCAATTTGTAGCAGGATAAAAACACTTGAATGGGTGATACTTTTAGAATCGTGCACACATTTTGCAGGTAGGTAGGAAACGAAACACTCAGCGTAGTGGGTCACTAGGAAGCAATTTAGTTATGCTAAGACATTGAGTAACAACTGGTTAGTTTATTGACTTGATGAGAAAAAGATCACTATATCTTAATGTGCTACACATTTTCTGTTAGTTAACAATGTTTCACATGTATTTAAAGATTTCTTTTTTTCAGATGATAAATCCTGTTCTATACATATTACCAGTGTCTTTCATTTATCTAGATGCCAGTTGTCTGCAATATTCCTATATGAATTATATGATTCTGCCTAACTGTTCAGTTAAAATACAGATATATTGGCCAAACAGCATAATGTCTTGCTGCTATGTCAGAACAGATATTAGCATTTGCACTTAATTGCTGTCGGTTAACATAATGCAAGTATGATATTCAATTCAAACAATGAGCTGGTTTCCAGGAGGTCACACTAAAAACAGCTGGTGAAGTCATGGTTTGGTTCCTTTGCAATGTGATCACACATTTGCTGAGGAAATCAACAGACCACATTAACATATGCAATTTTTTTGGTGGTATCTTAAGGACTTATGTCCTTTAACAATATTTTCAACAGACAGAAGCAGCAGCTTCCCTTTCCTTTGTCCTTATTATTTAGGCATCACACTGCTTCAATATGCATTTTTTTTCAGACTGGTGATACCTAAAGAGCTAATGACCCCAAGATCTGATTGGACAGGGCTGATAGGTTGGACTGGATGATCTTGGAAGTCTCTTCCAACCTGGTTGATTCTATGATTCTGTAAGAGGACATTTGTGTCCATGAGCATCAGGACTCAGAGATACCTTTATGAATAAAAGCACTAAATCCTATTTACTCTTTCTCTTACTGTCCAGATAGTCTTCTTAAATACAGTACACTAAACAACACTATGGCCAGAAGAAAAACCAAGTATCTGATTTCTGTCTCTTCCCCACGAAAGCACTTTCATCCTGGAATTTTTAAAAACTGAAGCTGTGTTGCAGACACACAATCATTTCATTTATAACAATATTTGAAATAAATCATGTTCTCTCAGCCAGATATATTCCATACAGTTGTCAGTTATGCATTCAACTTCAGCCAATACATCAAGGGTAGTAAGACTGACCCTCCCTTGAACACTTTCCAAGTTTCTATTGACTCTGCCAGCCCACCCTGCAGCTGCTCCAGGACCTCCCCATCAGAGAGTCTCATAGGGAACCTCAGAGATCTGCTATGACCCATTTTGCTGATCTTGAACAGTAAGACTTCTGCCTGTCTAAATTTGAGACAAAGAAATAAAATGGAACATGTACAGTAAGCAAAAAGTAGTGGAAAGTTACCAGCTACAAGAGTGAGAATATAAATGAGGCTAAAGGGACAGTGAGCATAGGAGCCAGAATCAAGACCTGGCAGACTACAGTTGCAAGTCCTCATGGTCAGTATTTCTCCCTGACATCTGTCCCTGAGCTACATCACCTGTCTGCTGCATTAATAAAAAAAGGGAAGTCCCCTGTGCTCTTGAAAACATCTTACTAAATTCAGTTTTTCATTGTTACTTTCACACAAGTAAAACCAAAGGTCCTGGCAGCACTGCTGATGGACTCCACATAAAACCTGCCTAAATTTCTGCATGGAAATGTTAGGCATCAAAAGCCAGCGTGCATATCCATGGACTAAAATCAGTGCTTCAGTTGTAACTAATAGTTGCAGATCTGTGATGAGTTCTTTTGACAAGCATATATTGCAGTTTTCTAACCCAAGAATTCTTTGTGGCTCTACATTACGTATGAAACAGCTACATCTTTTGTCTCCCAATAGAGAGGGGCATGCCACAAGAGAGAACAATTTCCTCTTCGCTGAATAGCAGGTAGGTAGTCAGCTACATTTCTCATTTTAAGGACTACTTTGGGCATATTTCCAGGGTATTTTCAGGATTAATCTCAAGCCATCCCCAAACAGATCACCTGGAACCCAATCACCTGGAACCCAACCACACCATGCCAAGTAGTTCTGTTGGACAGTAATGTTATCTGACATATCCAAATTGTGTGCAGGTGCTATCTCAAAGCTGAACTCAAACATGAGAAAACATAAGCAATGCCACATATTACTTGGCTTGCCCACAAAAACACAGACTTGAAAACAGGCAGCACTATACCTGCGGGAACATAGAAAGAACTCAGATTTCAAGTGCCACATAATATAACAATAGAGATGCACATTCCAAACAATAATGATACATTTCTACTTTCTATTTTCAAAGTGTCTTTATCTTTCCCTTTTTAAAATGAACATGTATATGGACACTTATAAACTAATTTATCTATTTTAAACAAAAATCAGTTAGCCATAATGGTGCATGTACAACTGTCAGTTAGTGAAGAATATTCCAAATCACTTCTCTAAAATGGTCAGAGAAACAGAGTCTAGGCAGAAGTTGTCCCATTGTGTCAGAAACCACTGCGAAACATATGAGAATCTTAGATCTTCACCAGACCAACAAGATATTTATCTTTATAGCACCTTTGATTAGATAAAAACACAGAAAGCCAGATTTCCATTCAGTGGCTTCCTTGAACCTAATTAAAATTAAACTGACTTATAACGAAGGAGAATCCACATCATACAGCAGACACAAACTGCCAATTCTATCTTTATACAGCATTGAACTTCCTGTCTCGTGATGTGTGAAACTAACACAGAGCTAAATACTAGTGAAATACAGTAAAATAATCTATTACTATTTCAAAACTCAGGGTAAGAAGCAACCAGTCTAAGGAACAGTTTATTTCTGTATATACTGAGATACATTTTCCCCAAGATGGAGAGAAGCTGTTAGTGAGTCTTCCTATGCATACCTGAGAGTCATACTGCAGCTGGTGGAACTGAACAAGCACATCTTTGTTTCCATGGAACTCAGTCTACTTGTAAGCACAGTATCAGGTAAAGAAATGAGGAAACTTCACAAGAAAAACACTTGAGCAACCTCCAGAATAAGCACTTAAAAATATCCAAAGGGGCTTTGACTCAGAAAACAATTGGATTTCTAAACAATCAAGGATTAATTGGAGGAAACATTTCATTTCCAAAGCTAAGAAGGAACTTGTGGTAGATATCTAAGCAAGACCTCAGCAGCTGAGTCAGAAAGAGCTTCATTATATGTATTTTACATAAAGTATTAGTCTAAGAAGATGAAATTAAGTTCTGCACCTTCAACAATCTTACAATCACCACCATGATTAGTCCAGCTGTATTTATATTTTGTATAAAGTTGATTTCACTTCTGATTTCTTCTTTACATTTCAGTCTTTACAGTAAATTTACTTTGCAGAACATGATTTGGATTGGATTTGAGGCCTTCTGTTAAAATTAAACTACTAACAAATCATATTCAGAGGAAGTTAAATTAGGGAGAGAGACACATTAAAAAGTGGTACTGGAAATCTCTATCTTGCAAGGATGACTGTGAAGAAAAAGCAAATCCATGAAGAAAGGTGTGGTGCAGGAGAAAGATGAAAGCAGGCTCTGGGAAACTATTCAGCCATAATTACAAAAAAAGCCTCTGAAAACCTTTATCTTTTACTGGTTTCATATAAGCAAATGTGAAAGAAATTATGATGTCTACAGCAGGAACAACTTCTGTGTGTTTATTAAACTCCCAGAAGAAATAAATCCTTGATGGAACTCTTAGTCATTATATTAATACACAGAAACAAGAATTTTCAAGTAGGCAGATCTGCTCTTTTCTGAGGTACTCAACTACTCCAGAGAAACACATTTTTTCTCATTGTAACCACTTGCTATCTCCTCCAAAACAGAAACCTCTCAACGGACTGTAATTCCCTACAGGTTCATTTATGTGTCCTGATCCTCCGCCTCCATTTTCTCTACTAATTCTCCTTGATGAAAAGAGTGGGCCTTCAGCCTACCAACTGCACAATATTTTGGCATATTTGAACATGATTAAGTCTTTCAGTACCTTATTCTTCATCCTCATAAGTCAGTAGGATCAGCAGCAAAGATGTGAAGCAGGCTTATGCCTTCAGTTCCATGCTTTGCTTAAATTAGTCATCCCTAGTAATTTTTATAAACAAATTAACATTACAATTTTTTTTTAACTGGCCAGCACTGCTCAAGAAATAAGGGTCAATATCAGGAACTGGAAGGGCTAACTGATCTCTTCAAATGCCCTTAAAAGTAAATACCAAAGCAAACATTTAAGAGAATAAAGATGAAAAAAGAACAGATGCTTTTTCCAAATGTCAGGGGAGCACTCAACCTATTTTTCCACTTCATTTCTTGTTCTTCTTTTGCCTTTCCAAGCCACCTCTTCTGTAATTTATCACAGAATTACTTGCTACATTTGTTGGTGATATTGCAAGTGAAAAATAACACAATAATTAAATGCCAACACATCATATTTTTCCTTCTCCCCTGCTGAGAAGACAAACACACTTAATACCAATATAAGCTCATTTCAGACTAAGTAAATAGCAGCATAATACTCAATTTCTTATCCACCTAAAGCAGAGTCTGCCATGACATGAAAGTGATAAACCTAAGAATCAAATTCATCATGACACAACTCTAATTTAGTGCTCTCTATAAAGCATCAATCAAAAATTTGGAGACTTTTGTTTAGAAAAAAACTGAGCAAGCTAACACCAACCCCTAAAGAAGGAAAAAAAAACCTCTTCAAGTTACTAGTGCATTGACAATTGAAGCAAATACTTTATCACTATTATTATTAAATAATAATAATAGTTCTACATTCAAGATTGAAGTTTTACCTTAATTTGGAGAACTCACTTGTAGCATGAGCATTTGTGCTAAGCATAGCAACTCTATATTTTATCTTCAGAGTTTACAGGTCTCCCTAAACAATCCAGAAGGCTATCCACAATTGGATAGTTCTCTGCTCTAGATTCTCTGTGATGCTTCATCAAGAAATAGGTCAAATCATTTTGGCACTTTTCCTGTGTCTTTGAAGATCAACAAAATCTTCATCTAACTACTCAAATGGTTCCAGCTCCTAAGCTTTATCTAGAGTCATTTACATTTGCTCCCAAATACAGCTGTGACAGGGACACCTTGATATGTGCAGACTCTGCTGCACTGGACAAGACATCATCCGCTGCAAATTCCTCTGCCAGTAAAGCCTTTCCATCTTCTTTCAATCTCTTCAGCTCTTAAGTCAATATAAAATGGAGCAAATAGTCTTTGCCATATGAAGTATGACTTTACTCTAACAGAATAATACATGCAGCAAGAAATAAGGAAGAAAACTATTCGCAAGTCAAGCCCAAATCACATTTCACTCTGACTCACTGATCTGTCACCATTACTTTTCCCCTAACCCTAAATGTAACCTCTAACGCTAACCCTAACAAGAACCCCTCCAAAATAAGAATCCAAAGCCTACCTAACAGAGATATATATATAATTATCAGTAACTGAAAACTCTTGTTTTCTAGATTACATGTTCAGTCATTACAGTGGTACTCTTTGTGAGGTATTGCCAATGTTTAAACAAAAATAGATTTAAGTTTAAAAAAAGACAGAAGAGAAGCAATATTTTATTTGGTTTTGGTTTCACAGTGTTTCCATTCAGTTACAAGTGGATAGCATAACTGAACAATAAGAGAAACCTACATTATCTTCATATCTTAACTGCAGCTTTTCCCCTTCCTCAAAAAGCAGTTCATGCTTCTGCAGGTCACTGACACCTCATCTGCCAGGAGCATATTTGCATACCATGCACAGACACACAGCACTGTGACACGCAGTGGTCTTCTTGTGAACAGACCCTTGGGGTCCAATCTGGAAGCACACAGACTGGGTTTGTCCTACAAGACACTCCTATGTGTCCTCCCATTTCCCCCTGACAAGAGACAAGGAGTGGTTGCTGAAGCAGGTACCTCCAACAAAAGGCTGATCTGATCTGACCCAGCAGACGCTCCTGACGAGGGAGCCAGCAAGACTGACTGTGCTGAGCAGTTATTTTTACAGCAGAGCCCCAGGACAGTCGTTTTGGCACAGCTAACAGTCAGCAAACTGCAGCATATGAATGAGGACAAGTGGTCTAGACAAGGCAACAATTTAGTCACTGAGTGTTCTACCCAAGCTAAATCTCCTCAAACGGCACCCACAAGCTGCAATAATACTGTAGGTTTAAGGTTTCTGTTGAATGGAAAGGGACAGTCTTGTCATCTCCCAGTCCTTCGGCCAGCCTCTCTCCCCTGCCTCATGCCAGCCCTCACATGTGTGAGGCCAAGCAACTTAAGCAGCCAAAATAAGGCAAGCCAAAAGACAAGAAAGAAATAATTTTCAAAGTCTCACTCTATGTCCACAAGCTCTTGTTTCAACACAATAGAAGGGATGGAAACAAACACCTAAAGCTCTCTATGGTAACTTTCTCTAACGATCTACAGACTTATCAGTACTGCTTCCACCCTCACAATCTACATTTATTTTCCTGTTTCCACCACAGGTGTAGGTATGAGGGGAAGGTGTGATTTTTTGGTCCCCTCTGGGACAGAAGAGCTGGAAAGACTAATCTGCCTCTTTAAACGTTCAACACAAAACACCAGCGCAGTCGGGTGTCATTTTCTCACAGCTCCATCCAACAGGCATCCCCACCCAGCTCTGTCCATGCTGTAGTTGCATCACTGAAATACTAATAGCTTAAAAAAATAAGCAAACAAACACTGCACTTAAGCACAGACCTAAGGTTACACCCAATGCTGTCGCAGAAGCAAACATATATAAGAAAAGATTTCAAGTTTACTTGTACAGATCACAATTTATTCCTCATTATCAGCCCTATGGCCATGGACTTGCATTTGTATAGGGGTCATCTTTAAATAAAACTTTTACAGGAGACTTTATTCTTTCAAGGTTCACCCTAATTCTTCTGCTAATTGTTCAGTCATTGAACTGGCCTTCAACCATAGCTCAGAACTTCTCCAGTTTACTTCTGTATCTTTGATCTCCAATAACTGAGGCCATGTGAACACAAAGAACCTTTTTCACTGTGAGGGTAGCAAAACACTGGAGCAGATTTCCCAGACAGGTTGTGGAGTCTCCTTCTCTGGAGACATTCAGGGCTTGTCTGGATGCATTCCTATGTGTCCTGCTTTGGCAGAGGGTTTGGAATCAATGATCTTTTGATGTTGCTTCCAATCTCTAACATTCTGTGATTCTGTGTGTGTGACCATTTCATATCACAGACCACATCAGTATTTCATATTTTCCCATAATTCAGTTGGCACCCTCCTAACAAAAAAACCTCACAACTTCTTTGCTGTTTTAGAAGCATTGTCTCACAGCATGAGCTCCTCCTTGATGACTGTCTGCAAACCCCTGTTACTGTGGTGGTAAAATGGAGGATTTTCAGTTTAGCCCAGTTCTGCAGTGCCCCAGATCTCGCTGCTACTCAGACCTGGGCTGAACCTGCGATTGATCTGACAACATCCATTTTCCCTCTGGGACACTATCCAGCTATCATCAGCAGGTGATATTGTTTGAGATTTTTCTTGTCAACGTTATTTATATACTTCATGATAAGCATATGCTTGATCATAACTTAAAGAGTATGTGAAAGATATATTGCTGTGGCTACCCTTACACCAAAGAAAGTTGCCTAGAGACAGGTGAACAAAGTTAAAGCTTAGAAACTTATCTTCCCTTATAAATGTTACAGAAATTTAGGTTTACTGAAACAGACTATTATATAATTCTCTTCAGCCTGCAATACCTTAAAATATCTTACTCCACCTTCACACCGAGTGCAAGCACACAGTGAGTAGCACAGGTTTTTCTTGTGAGAAAAAGACAGAGAATGGAAAAATATTATAGTAAACTTATACGTTTCATAGCATCTCTTCCTTTGAAGCAATGGATTTCTTTTCAATGGATTTATGTTTGCATTTTCTTCTTGCTTTTAAATATGACAGACTAAAGAAATCATAGCTTTCCAAAGAGCTATGAGATATAAATATATTTATGCATGAGTATTTCTAAAATTCAGGAAGAAGGATGCAGTAAGGTTTGATTGCTCACCTATTTTATTAACAAGAGTTTCCCTGAAGCTTCAGAGGCTTGTACATTTATTGGAAAGCCAATCAGTGATCATTATCAAATGCAGCCACATAGGAAGGGTGTTCTTTAACAAGTGAGCTTCATTGAGCTTATGTGACTCCCATCTTAGAAACGCCAGCTTCAATTCATAGAATCATTCAAGTCGTAAAAGACTCTTGAGGTCATCAGGTCCAGCCATTAACCTTACTCTACTAAGTCCACCACTAAACCATATACCCAAGTGCCACATATAAATGACATTTAAACACATCCAGCCACCTCCCTGGGCATCCTGTTCCAATGCTTAACCATTCTTTCATTGAAAAAAAAAATTCCTAATACTTAGTCTAAACTACCCTGGGGCAGCTTGAGGCCATTCCTTCCTGTTCTATCAATGTGGGAAGAAACCAGAACCTACATCTGCATACTATCTTTTCAGGTAGTTGCAGAGAACAATAAAGTCTCCACCCAGCCCCATGGGCCAGGCCCCTGCCTCAGCCAGCACCTAGCAGCCAGCTTAGAACTAGTCTGGACCAGGGGAATCCAACTGTTTAATTTAAATTCTATACAAAAAAACAACTATTAAGTAGTTAAAGAAATCTATGACTTCTGAAAGACTCTTTTGGGTAAGTTTGTTTTCTGAACAGAATAACCAAACAAGTTTACCAGCTGCATAAAGTAGCACTGAATATCATTCCAGTTCTGAGTCTTAGTCACCTGGTAACTATTGAATTGACATTTGTAGGGAACAGCAGTTGGCATGTTTGTGTAAACACTCTTAGCAGTGTAAGCAGCAGCACTCTGCAACTGGAGAAGTCAATTCTTACCAACAGGGCTGTTCCTTCATCTCCCTAAGTGGTTTATGTAACAAATAGCTGTGTCCATTAGTGGGCTTTTTAAAAAACATCTCTATCACACTAATTAATCTTAGACCTACTGTCAAGAATTCTGTTTGTGTTGAGTTTCAAGTTTAGAATAAGTAGTTTACTGTTTACAAACTGAACAGACATTGTACTTAATGAAGCCTCAAATCAAGGTTTTGTTGATCACACTTGAGCCAAGATACAGGAATCTTTCCAAATAATCACAACAGTGAGCAGATGTATCTCTAAAATTCTTCACAGGATGTCTCAAAGTGTAAACACTTTTTGCTTTCCAGCAAGAAAAACAAACTAAAGCCAACAAACCCATACCACACTTAAAAGCCTGTTAAACATATCACAAAGCTTCTCTCAGGACAGACCAAGGTAGAAGATTAAATCATCCTAAATCATTCTACAGGCACATCCTGTAATCTTCTCAATAGGTAATTCAGACTGAGGCCATGACCACAAGTTATCAGATTACTTTTTTTTATACAATGGTCTTTACTTTCCAGTCAAAAGGTGGTAATCTGTCTCATTTATTTTGAGTTAACATCGTCATATTGTTTCACACTTGCAATTAGATGTTAAGTTCTAAGTTTCTGCTTCAGAGTAATGTATTGTACTGTAAATTCACACTGAACCTTGGTGCATGGAAGATTTGTCAAACAACTGTGCCCCCATGACAGCTCAATAAGGAACTTGCCTTTAGCTTTAGTTCTTGGAACATGTGTAAACCATCAGGCCAGATATTACACTGGTGAATACAGCCTCAGATATAGTTCATAATATACACTGATAAGAATATATCCTGTTTCTTGTTAACTAACTTGATGTCATCACCCATTAATACAATAAAATGTTGCAGAACTAAATCCAGAAGGTTTGGAGCTCTCTTTCTTCCCTTGAGAACTGGTCATAAATCCAGCGCCAGTCACCATATTTACAAAGACTACAACCACTTCTTTTATCATTTTGTGTAAATACACAAGTTATGAATTCATAAAGACAGAAAAGTAATTGGAGGGACTGGACAAAGACTATTGGCTTTCATCCACTTGTCTTAGACTGAACACTCCTCAGAAAACATTCACCACTCTAGACTACTCAGACAATTTCAACTGTAGCCATACTCACAATTAAAAATCTTTTTGTTGTTGTTGTATTTTGGTGGTTGGTGGATTTTTTTTGTTTATAATTGGCCAAAATGTGATTTTCTGTGATTTAAGTTTTCATAATGTGCTGGAACTCTAAAAATTAACCACTGAAATGTGTCATTCATTTTTTAGGAATGCTCTGACAACATAGTGGCAGTATTAAAACCAAGTTTCCAAGGTCTGTAGAGAATACCAAAATTTAGGATAGATAAATTAATGAATGACATGCAAGCAGCTTTAAAAGATCTTCAATCATTTAAGCAATTGCTCCAACAGATGGCAAAAGCTCTTTGGCATGCACAATTGCAAAATAATTTGCCTGGAAGCAAGCGAGCAAGCCAAGGACAATTATTCAGCACAGTGATTAGAAAAAGAATTTCAAGCCTTAACGTGGGAAAAGAAATCATTGAAGTTCCTGGCACAAAGTAAACTAGTAAAACAGAAGTATTCATTAGTAGTATCAGATACCAGAAAGGCTATCCTGCTAGAATTGCAAAACATCAAGTTAGTGTAGCTGGAGTTATTCTTTCTTCCTTCCTAAATGAACAGTCCCATTCACTCCCACCCCAGCTCTCACCAGCACATGACTTTTTTGTGAGCAGGGAAATCGTGAACACATTAAACCTTTCTTCCCCAGGTCATTTTGCAGCCACACAAGCATCAGAGCTACCACAAGGCAGGTGCTGTTAAAGGGTCAAGAAGAGAGTCATCGAGGGTTTAGCATCACTCAGCATGATGTCATCTTGTGATAGCTCACCTTGTACACAAGATCATGGCACACCATCCACCCTAGCTGCCAGGAATTTCAAGTCAGCTCACAAAAACACAATACCATATAAGTATATAAAACAGCTGTATCAGAAGGGAGTTTGAAAGAGGAAATGCACACCACATTTTTCTGTCTGTTCAGCATAGATGTTAACAGGTGAATAAGAAACTTTGAAATATTTCCCATTTAATGCTGCACATAACCTTAACAAAACATGCTGAAATATGACCTGTCTACATTCATTCCTTACTTTCTCTTAAGGAGAACATTCGTTTTATTTTTCAGTAAAAAGCTTCTAAGTACTTGACCATTTAAAAGCACTTCTATTAGAAACAAGAAATAATTTAATTTTGAACCCATTTACCTCCAACCCCTGTTTGCATTGATTTTTTTCTTCTATGTGGATTTCATTTTCACAACACTTCTTAATAGGACAGCTCTATCATGATTAATATTTCCCTTTATATAACCCATCACTTTTCTCTCCTAAATGTGATTTAAAGCCACAACAAAATGAAGTTAGATATAGAGGCACAGAAACACAAAATTACCATTTCAGTTCCTGCTAATCTGAAACCCGTCCCCTAAGAGACAGTAAGCTTTGTTATGCATCCAAGAAAAATAAGGCTGTCAGCCAGTGCTCATCTCTTCTGGCAAAGAAGAAAACCTCATGTATCTCCTTGGTGTACCATGGCTGGGAAAGCCAAAGGAAAGGTTTTATGACAATATTTATTTCCATGTGGATCTGGAAATGTTGATTTTCTGATCTTAAAAATGAGTTCCAACAACCCAAAATATTTCACTATTATCTTGGCACACGGAGAGGCCACCTGGCTTCAGTGATGTGTTACTTAAGTAACAGCATCCTGAAAAATGTCACCTGTCTCCTAATGACTAATTAAATAATTTAAATTAAGCATGCTGCTATGTTTCTAAGTCAGAGAATGACTGCAAATAGTTCAATAGTTTTCTAACAGCAAATAGAGTCACATAGACACATTTTGTTACTACTGAAAAGCAGTAAGAGCAGCAAAGATGGGCTCAGCACTGTGGACAGTAACAAAAAACTCCAGTTTCAAAATCAGAAAACTTAAAAATTAGCTTTTCAGTGGACTCACTTCTTTGAAAGTAAAAGTTCCTTCCTTTCTCTCTATGCCTTCAGGCACATTCATAGTTCTTCTCATAGTATCTGGTATTTATGAAGGTCCTAAAGGCCCAAGGACTGAACTATATCAAGGCTGCTATTTCCAAAACCCCCTATTACATTTTTATAACCAAGAGAAGTTTATCATTTACCTTTGCAGAGTTAGGTCAAATACTACAGATTTTTAAGTTTCTTTTACACTTAAAGAATACCTTTCAAGACCATCATATGATTTGACAGTAGCTCTTTCAATGTAACCCAAAATCAACAGCAGAAAAATATATTAATAAAGTGCAGAAGGGTTGAGCACTTCCATGCTATGACTTTTAATGTAGTTTTCACCAGCTGTGCGGTGAAATTCAGTGATCAATATAATGCTTTTGTGCATTTCACCTCCAAGGTGCATGCATATACTGCACACGATGCTAAAGCAGCCAGCTTAATGAGAAGCTTCCAGATACTGATTATGCACCGAGGCCTTTTGCACTGTCTGGAAGTTACTGATCAATAATTACAGGCAAGAACTGATCTCTCTCTACATCACATTTCATCTGAAGAAAGTTGCTGTTGTGGTTCTTCATTTTGCTTCATAGCACTGGTTCACTTCTGAAGTCTAAAACTTGAAAACTCCCCATGATGTTGAAATAATGGAATCTGAGGGGGAATCTATCTTCACTATTTCGTTTCCTTTGTTTAGTTATGGTAAATCCTGTGCCACATAACAGTTGGCAGTCCCTTGTAGGAAATGTTATAGGACAAAATGCCTGAATTTCATTTATAACTCTCCATTATGTTAGCATATTCAGCATTTAGGCCTTACCTTAAAGAGAAATAAAAAACAGATTGGGGACAAATGCTTCAGAGTGCTGATATCAAGGATAATACTCCCTAAAACCCTGGACACTCCTGACACCAACTGTTTTTTGTGGTGTCAGTTCTAATGACCTTGAAAAAAAAAAAAAAAACAAAGCAACCCCACACAAACCACCACACCAAGAAGTTGACACTTGTCAAACCTAACTGACCTATTTGAATTTAAATTAGGAAGAGGATGTCTCAGAGGGGAAAGGCATCAATAATCTATGTGGGCATGTGGCCACAAAGCCTTCCTGGAATACAGTCAAGAGAACTGAACAGCAGAGAGGTTTGCTTCTCAAAGACTTCTATTTAAAATTAAAAACTCTATGTTACATTTCCTAATGCCAAAACAATCTTAGGCTCCTCTTTTTCAACAGCTGCTTTCAGAGGCAGAAACAGAGCTTTAGAGAAAGTCACCACTTCACATTCCTTTCTCCTTCCTGATTGTTCCCCCTTTGTAAGAAGTATCCAATTCGTTTCAGTGATGCCACCATTGCTGGTTTCATTCTGACACTGAAAGTGATCTGTGCACCTTTTCTCTGGCAGCACAGTTCACAGTCAAAGGTCAAGCCCAGACTTACAGTTATGCAGTATAGCTTACAGTTCTGCAGTATAGATTTAGCACCACTTCTAATTCAGTTAAATACTGAAAACACATTTAAATAAAAATATTTCAGCAATACTCCACTAGCATATCAGCTACTGTTGAGTATATAGATCAATACATAGAAAAAAAGGTCCAAAAAAATAAAAATAAGCTTTTCTTCAAAATTATATTGACATCAACTGCAAACAGAGGTAAAGGAGGCTAGTTTTCACTAGTTTGCTCTGCTTGAAAGACTCCTGGATTTCTGTGATTTATATTGTCAATCAAGGCAACACAGATTATTTATTTAGAACAAAATCTTTAGGAAAATGAATGAGTTTTGCCTGGAGAATTCAGACATTTGCCACCACAATGGGAAAAAAAAAATCTGAAGAAACCAAATAAAACCACATCACACACCACCAGAGGCAGAAAGTACTCACAAGATTTCTAAGTGAAGCACATTGCCCAACATTTATTTCCAGCTCCTAGCCCTGCGCCTCTTGGTTTCAACTTATCTTGGGATGGAAATTTACTCATTAAAATATGAATATCCTTCCTAGAGATAAGAAGAAATGGCTAGCTGCAAAGTAGCCCACTCAGTAAAAATATCTGCTTTAAGGAAACAGATCACAAAACATTTTAATAAAGCTATCATTTTTATAACATAATAGTAGAAACATGTACAGACAAACACATGGGACTAATCTAATTCCCTGTTACATTAAGTTTTGCAGTTGTGAACTCACTTAGACATAGCTTCAACCATTTCAATGCTGCCAAATTTTATGTTGAGTTTGCATTTCAGCTGGTATCTGGAATATATTTTTGCTATGAATAAATTTATAACTTCTGAAGGAAGAGGCTATGACTTCTCTTCAAAATAGAAACTTTCTAATTTTTAGCAGGAAAAAAAATCATCCTAATTTGAACAAAAAAAAATTTACATGCAAACTACTCTTCTTCCCTATGGACTCTCCTTGGCCTAAGGTCTGCAATAGTCTTTGGAGAAGAAATTTAATTGATGTTCTGCTGCCTCATAGGCTTAGAATATGCCTAGCAAGACTGCATAAAAGCTTCAGGGCTTTGTTTGAAAGAGATGAAACCGACTCATCTGTATGGCATTGCACCTGACCATAAGAGCAAGTTTAAACAATACTTTCACAAAACAGAAGACGACAGAAGCTTAGTTAACTAACAATTATAAAATGCTCCCTGGTACATTTGCTGATAGGATTATTATAAGAGGTTAAATACCATCAGAATTCAGAAAATTAATAGAGTACTTTCACATCACTCAAGGGAGGAACACAAGCAATCCTTCACACCACACAGAAAACACTGCTTTCAGGGGGGGAAAAAAGTTCATCAAAATGTATAATAAGGAGAAAAAAACAAATCAGAAAAACTTGCATCATTGGTTTCGTTTGTGACCTTTCAAGCATCACTTGTTCATTAACATGATCCACTCCACCTGAAACTAAACAAATACTAACTGCTTCAAAATACTTAAAAAACATTAAATGTAGGATTAAATATTCCAGTGTTTAGGGAACTGACAAAGCCAAATGGGTCTATTTGGAGGGTGGTCCATAGGAATCAAAGTGCTACAAGAATCAGATTTGAATGCACAAGCAGTTCAACAAACTTGTTTAAAGAAACTATTATGTATTCAAGTTTTGAGAACTCTTGTGCCCTCTGCTTGGCTCGAGTTGCCACAGTATTTGCTTTTATGTTTCAGTCTGACACATTCTGGTGCTTTTGTGTCTTCTCATGCCTTTTCAGGCCATGACAATTAAGATTCTTAAGAAAGCCACCCGAAACATAAACAGAACTTTAAGGAACTCCCTGTGTACGGTGTCACTCATTGCAGCTTCCTTATCTGTGTTCTCAGGCAAAAGCTTTGTGCCTCTGCTTCATTGAAACAAACCTGAAACCACCAGAGGACTCAGTTCAGCTCTTACAAAAGGACAGCCACTAACTATAATCCCACTTTTAATTTAAACTGAGACCAAAAGAACATAGACCAGGATCTAAATACAGGAGAGAGCAGTCTGTATGGTAACACAGCTTTTGCTCACCAGCTAGCTATCATTCTTGTCATTTTCTCCTGCTGGCAAGGAAGCAGGAGTTCCCTTGAAGGAAGCCCCACTGCACTTCATTGCGTAGCATAGACTGCCTGGTCCCTTCATTCTAAGCAGAATGATTTTCTCCTACACACTTGACAGCCACACCCATGCCCAGATTCTTTAATGTGCTTGTGTATGAGTCATTACTCACACACCTTGCTACAACAAAAGATAACTGTCAGCACAAAAGGATTAGATCTACAGTGAGCAAGCCACAAAGAACATCTTCTGGCAATTTTGAATTACCATATAGCTGTTGATGCTCAAAATTTAACAGTTTACACAATTACCATGGGTTTTATATGCTATACTCTAGTCCTGAATCTGCTGAAAAGCATTCCTTAGGTTCAAATACATACTGTAAATTACACAACCATAAAACCAAGCAACATCTGTAATAAGAGATAAAACCTAACTGCTTAAAAAAGAAAAAAAAGAGAAAGAAAAGAAATAATCACACAGTGTTTTCCACAAAAATGGCACTGTTAGCTCTCATGTCCTTGCCAAAGTCCAGTTTGGGTAATTACTTGAACTTCATTTTCCCCATCTGCCCTAAAACACTATGTGAACAGTTAAACAAATTTTGATCCTGGCTGTGGAAAACCAATGGCTTTCACCAAGTTTCATGGGAGTTTAAACATAGAGACAGAGAGAGAGAGAGAGAGAAGTTGCATTATACAGAGAGGAATAGATTAGGTTCTACAGGCTTCCTTGGCCTGTTACCTCACCAGCCAAGACAAGAGGACTTCATGTCAAATCCATCAGCCAATTGCCTTAGAGCTAGGAAATTGTCCATGTCAGGCCTCCAAGGCCATCAGACACGATACAGCCTGCAGCAGTCTGCTTTGGAGAAAGAACTCTTTTAGTCAGGAGAACTCCACCTTTTGCACCTTCATCAGCAAAGCTGAGATGCCATTGTATGCACAAGCTTGTCTGCTTCACTAACCAGTTTGAAAATTAAACACTCTTATTTCAAAATTATTCTGTTTACAAATGATGTTTGAGGCTTGCAGGGCTGACAGGGGAGTAAATTCCACAAGTTTGCTAATCAAAAAGGGATTTTTAAGCAGTTGGGGTTTCTATCCACACATGCACCCAGCAGGCGTACACATGCACTTGAGAGTGTAGACAGACACTCACCTGCTGCTGAGATATTCTAGGGTTTGACCAATTCTAGTAACTAATCAACACAATCAGGATTTGGCCTCATTAAGCTTTTACCATTTCATCCCAGAGCTGTCTGCCAATTAATTGTGTATGTCAAGATGAGGTTTCTAAGGAAACATTGTAATTTCCATTAAATCAGTTGATGCAAGTAAAATACATCCATGCTTCTGACAATACAAGCCCATCAAATTCACTCATTCCTAAGTACAGATTGTAACGTTTTCACACCTTACCTTAACAAGGACTCTCTAAGGGAAAGAAAGGAGTGTAGGAGCTGTCACAATTTTGTTACCACATTGACACTTTCATCCAAATATTTGTTCAAAACTAGTTATATCCCTAGTCAGTGTCCTTACTGCCTGCAGGTATTCTCTGTGTTTGAGATGGTATTACCTCTCCTGAGCAGGGGTAGTGGCACCTGAGAGCCTAGATGTGTAGTACAGCCTGCTTCTAGGAAATAAAATCTGTAAGATTACTCTGGACATAGTTGGCTGAAGAGGCAGCTATTACATTTATAGAGAAAATCCAAGCCAGAGTTCAACTTTCCAGTCTGAAACAAGCACTAAAAGATACTGCCCTTTCCCTTCTGAAGTTTGTTGTCTTCACATTTTTTTTTTTAACAACAGTGTTTACAACTTGATAACTATCACAATGGCAAAAACTAAGTCTGAAGTACTTCAGAGAAGAAGAAAAATATACCTTTTTTTTTTTTTTTTTAATCAATATACCCTGTCCACTCCTTTTGTCAGTGCAAATCATGTATCTCTTTGTCTGGCAAATTCACCCCAATATTTAGTCAGTTCAATAACAACTTCTTTTCGTGACAGCTTAGTTCCTTACCAGCCATGTGCCAACGGCCCTTTCCAAAGCATTTTGGAAACATTCATAAACTGCTGCTGTACCTTGCTATAGTAAGCCAATAAATCAGCCATGGACAGAGAATAGGCCTAAGTACTGCTCCCAACAGTAGCGCGACTACAACACAGATCTGCCCCAGCACTGCTGGAAGTTTCACAGACAATGCAAACACAACAGAAAGAAAGCTTCATGACACATTCGTTGGGATAATCTTCTCTATGAGCTCTTTAGACCCAAAGAAATAAACTGAACTGCCAGCTAAGTCCTTTGAGCTGGTAAAATTATTTCTGGCCATTCCATTTAGTAATACAACTGTTACCCACACCAACCAGATCACCTTCATCCACTTGCTTATGAACTTCAGATAATTAACATTGACTTATTTTAACCAGGTATCTGCTAAATCTATTATTTAGTATAGTTCTCGTTACAATTGTTAGCTGTGATATGGGGCTTTCAGCTACATGCATATGCTTTTATTTCAAACTTTACAATTTAAACATCAAAGGTAAAGACAACTAATAACACTAAGCATTCATAAGAACATAAAAGAAGTTAAAGTTTTCCTTTTCTACAAGAATCCTGACACCTCCACCCCTCATATGCCGTAAGCTACAAAACGTGCTTTACCTTTTCCAAAGCTATTCATAAGCAATCAATATCTGTTTTGTACACACAGACATCTTATTTTAACCTAAACAACATCTCATTTACGAACGTGCATATCAGATACAAGCCTGTGTTTGCTATAAATTCACCTCCTTAATTTCCACAAAAAAATGAAATAAACTTTGATTAAAAAACTACTTTTTTCAGCAATACTCCAACACAGAAATTAGTCCTTTACAATATGTAAGACAGTAGAGTTTGACAAAAGCTGAAAGTGTTAAGAAGATTAAAATAAACTACAGTGAAGAGTGTGAAGAACACTGCTTGATCAGCTCCAAAGGTTACTGCTGCATATCCTTATATGCTTACATTTAATTAGGTAGAAACAACTATATTATTCATTGATTAATGTAGCCACTAGCTGAAATACCTCTGACTTGGCTACATCTTCATGACTTAAAATTTCTGTTCATGATGAGGCACACTTTCCTCAAAAGAAAAAAAAAGGAAAAGCACCAGAAAAAGTTAAGAAAATTCATCAAAGACAGCTTTGAAATCATCAGTGCAAAGACCTTTTCCTACAAATGATGCTGCTTTGAACAATTGCTTACATTTGCTAAGTCCTGGTAGACTCCTAAAGAATGTAAAACAACAAAAAAATAAACAGGGAACAAAAAAGACAAGTAGCAAGGAACAGGCTGACCTAGAATTAAAGATCAATTAGCCTCTAAAGCACTTCAGGACCCAAGTATAGCAACAGTTTGGGTTTCTTCACCTTCAAGGCCTGTAATACTTCTGAATTAAGTAATGCAGCCAAGGAACAGATTCAGTTGTGTTTCTTGACATGTCTTTTTTTCTGGTTACGCCCAGGCAGAACTCCACCTAACACAGAATCAATACATGCACCAGAACCACTCTTTCTCCACATTTGTCACAGGATCACAGGATTATCAGGGGTTGGACCCAAAATGATCATACTCATGCCAGGAAAAAAACAAACAAACAAACAAACTTATAGTGGTTTTAACAAATTCATACATAATTCTTCTAAATGAAGAAATTGTAGCTTCAGCTTCCAATAAAGCTCTGCAGAATATTAAGTTTAGTATAAATATCTGTGGAGCTTCACCTTCCTCCTCTTTTTTAAAGAGAAAAAGCCTCCCTTAAAACCTTTCAGTTTTAACAACTCATTTTGACCAGGGCAGGAAGTAAAAGGGAATAGATAACTTGTCTGCAACAACATAAGTGTCCCAGTGATCTATAAAAGCCAACTGTCTGAAACATGTCTCATAACACACACAAGCTACTTTCCTTCCTGAGGCTGACAAACAGCTCTTCCCTGTTTTCACAGTATCCATACTGCAGGTGTTTAAGTAGATCCCCCCCTTTTTATTTTTTTAGCCTCCAATATAAAGCAGACTTTTTATTTCAGCTGTGTTTGCATCATTAGCTCGCTCGCAATCATATGAGCCTAAATTATCCAGGCAAGCAGTTTCATTTATTGAGACCTCTTGCCAGAAAAGAGCAGCAATCAAATCAGTCAGCCCAAATTATCCTTGACATTAACAAAGGGCTCTAGGATCGTTGTAAGGAATGACTTTCTCCTGTTACCAAACTGATTATGTTGTAGATGCCTCTACAGCATTACAGCACAAAACCTGGCTTAAAATAAAAACGAATGTAAGAGCATGCAATTTTCATTGCCACTGCTTGCTGTACTCCATGTTTTATTAAAGGACACTAAATATACATTATAGGTGTATGTCTATGTGTAGACTTGTGTATAGCAGTGGTAATAACCAGTGCTTGCTTCAGCTATGCAGCCACGTACAAAAGTAAAAGTAGACACTCATGCTCTGGTCTTAGTCTCATTGATTGTGAAGCCAAAATTACTCTTACAGACTGCTGCCTCTGCATCATCACTGCAGGATCAGGGTCTAATCTTCTCAGAGATCAGAAAGATGAGTAAAACTGAGCTTTGGGCTGTTCTTAGACAGCAGTAGCTTCTCGCTTATCTCAAGTCTTCTGTGCTCAACTTCTCCAAGGGCTTATCTAAGCCAAATCTAACTCAGGACCTCGTAGTTTAAAAGTACATAGGGCTCACATGGCAAGAGGAAGATATCAGGAGTTCTCCACTTACTGAGAAAAAGAAATATTGTTTCTTTACACTCTCAGAAACCAGTGCAAGTAAAGTAACAGAAGAGCCTTTAGCCCTTAAATTCAAATTATTTTTATAATGTAAGGCCCAATGGATACTGCCATTTCCTATAATAGCTAGGTAACAGGTTTTGTGTCCATAGCTTATTTAACAATGTGGATCTGGCAACAAAACCAAAACAATAAAACATTACCAGAAATTATTTCAGCTGCAGGAAAAAAGATTCACAAAAAGCCAGAGCTATCAGAGGGATAAGGGAAAAAAAAATAGAAGAGAAGAAAATATCTATTCGAGCTTCAAAAGGAATATTAACCAAAAATATCCCCCTGAGAATAAAAACTTATTTAAAACTAGAAAAATAGCTTCTGCTGAAAGCAACCCATAAAATACAGGATTATTTCTCCCACTCCCAAGTGAATATAATGACCTAAGAGAGCAGTTTGTGAAGAAAAGAAAGACACTTCTGGTTCAGGGCACAGCTATGCCATGGACACAAAATCTTGTTTAAAAATATAGGTTCGTAGTGCAACCAATTTTTTGCCAGATACAGGAATCTGCAATGTACAAGGTTATCCAGGGTATACACTGATCAACATAAAATGCACCAAATCTGAGTGAGAATTCCTAATTGTTTCTTTTCAAGCTCAAAATTTTTAAGTATTGGAGACTGCAGTATAGCTGGTGAAGTCAAAATACTGAAGGCTGACATTGATTTCAGACACTCAAGCAGTAGCAGGTTAAGAACAGCACTAGAGAAAAAGTCAAACAGCTGAAACCCAAAACAGTAAGTCAAGTACACTTGAGTGCACTAATGAACGTCCTTCCTGACCTGCAACTTCTCACTTCAAGCCTCTAACTTCTGAAGAAAACAAATACCCTTCAACCTTTCAAGACTCTACATGCCATGTCCCGATTCAGATTCTTAACAAATTTTACTTTAGAAGACCTAACACAATAAAATTATTTTCCCCAGTTATTATTCTAACACAAAGAACCTTCCTGAACTGAGTATGCTTTCCTTCCATGTCATCAACTCCCTAAAGTTACTACTCCCAATCAACACTTCTGAAAAACACAGCCTTCTCTTCCTGAAGTAGAAGATGCCCATCATTGATTACTGGTCTGAAAGTACTGCCAGGAACACTTTATTCCATCCACTGAGCTCTTAGGACAGGTGAAATCTATCCATAGAACATCACCCATTACCACTGAAAGCACATTTAGTTTGACTGTTCATGGGGTGAGGGGAGAGGACACATAAAAATTGAAACAATCCGTTAGACTGCTTAATTTTTATTTGCAGAATAGAAACCTCAGCTCTTCCTCATTTCAAGCATGTTCACCTTCTCACTTTGTAGTGTTTAACTTGCATAATTAATCAGCTTCAGCTATAGGAAAGAACTACAAAAATACTTGAAAAAAGGGATAACAAGGAAAAAAGCTGGATACACAGTTTTCAGACTTCAAAGCAATAATGTTTTCTTACAGATGCACAGCAGGGATTGCTTGAGGTAAGATATCTTGACTTGTGCAATAGAGACTCAGCCTCAGTATTAATAAAAGGGCTGACTTGCAAAACTGGAGGGAAAAAAGGATTTGATTTTAGTCTAAAAAATAATTATGGCCAGTAAGAACAATAAGAAAAGCATTAAGGCTAACATATTGAGGTTTGTAAAACTAAATCCCTTTAAGGAAAGGCTGTTCAAAAAATCAGTGACCTGAAGAAAAGCATGACAGAAGCTGGCTTTCTTTTCTGTGGCCAGCAGTAAAGGTACAAGTTTTATGAATTATCTCCATCACTTCATACTTTATCTAGGACACATGCAACAGCACTACAAGGTATTAAATGCCTTTTCACTGAATCCTCAAGAAATGCAGTTCATGGCAACACAACTGATGGCCCAGAACAGAATACCATTATTTTACAATATTTTCAAGCCAGTGTGTGTAAACAAGACTACAGCTCTGAGAAACTTTCAGTGTGATGAAATTTTGTAGCATCCTTCTACATAAACAGAAGGAAGCAGAAAAAACACACAGAGGCAAACCAAAACCTTTCAAAGTTCCACCTATTTTCTGAAAAAAATAGTAACCTGTAGATAACAATGATCAATTCCCTCAGCATCAATAAAATGTGATTTATTCACCTTTTTTGTTCCAGTTGTGAGTACAAGTGTCATTACTGTTATCAAAGGATCTTTAAAAAACATTGCATGACACTACAAAGCTGAGAGCCATTTAATGAGTATTCACCAGATCAATCACAGAACTTCAGAGGTTGGAAGGGACCTCCAGAGGTCAAGTCCAACCACCCTGCCAAAGCAGGATCACCTAGGGCAGTCTGCACAGGAATGCATCCAGGCAGGTATTGAAACTGTCCGGAGGAAGAGACTCCACAACCTCTCTGGACAGCGTGTTGTAGTGCTCCATCACCCTGACTGTAAAGAAGTTTCTCCTCATGCTGAGGTTAAACTTTCTGTGTTCCAATTTGTTCCTTGTCTTATTACTGCAGACCGTTTAAAAGAGATTGGCCCCATCCACTTCACACCCACCTCTCAGATATTACACACACTGATGAGATCTCCTCTCAGTCTTCTCTTCTCAAGACTAAACAGCCCCAGACCTCTCTCCATAGGGGAGATGCTCAAGGCCCCCAGTCATCCTTGTGGCTCTCCACTGGACTCTCTCCAGTAGGTCCCTGTCTTTCTTGAACTAGGGATACCAGAACTGGACGCAGTATTCCAGGTGTGGTCTCACTAGGGCAGACTAGAGGGAGAAATCATCTCAGCAGATACTAAAAAGACCCAAAGACTCTTACATGTCTGCTAGGCACTGACTAAAGTGTGGATTATTCGTCATATCTTGATCAAAAAAATATCCCTTATCTCTTAAGACTTGGGATTATTGCACTCTGAAAAAGTGATCAGAAATACCACTCCTCATAGGAGGAAAAACAAACAGCAATAAGAATTCTTTAAGACCATGTTATCATACAAAACAGGGCAAAATTGCCACAAACTTCTCTCTGCACTAATTCAGTCTGGAAGTTAAATCCAACCTACAAGCAGAATGAGGTTATGGGAATCTCTCCCACCAAGAGTAGTGGCCAAGAAAACCTAAAATAAATTGAACTGCTATTCTGTAACTGTGTTTCATAGAATATGAAAGCAGCTGGTCACTTCTGTTATGTGCACATTGGTTACCCTTATGGCACTCAGATGATCATATTATTATTGTAGTCAAATTCAAATGCTTCAAAACTATTGCAATTTTTCTTCCTGTGAGATAGGACAGCACATTAAAGTAAATCCAATTAGAGTACCTTGAAGCAAGTGTGAATTTTTTACCAAGTTATTAAATAATTGATCTTAAATATCCCAGCAGGGGAAAGGCAATTCTCATTTCCTGACATTTTTTTCCACTTTTCTGAAACTTCAGTGCCATGATTTTGTGTCAAACAATTAAGTTTTAAACCCTTAATGCAAGCCTGCAGGCAAATTTCTCCAGCCAGCATAGTATCAGGTCATTGCATATTAATGGCAATAACTGGATTTCTGTGTATTCCAACAAAAACCCATACAAGTCAAGACTGCCTTTTCCATCCTGTTGCAAGATCAAGCCTGAGACAACGAGATGACATAACCCTATTACATTCACTTTCCCCTCTTCTTTTTTCTGCTCAACATGCTGCATTTCATTTCTTTTAGTGATGCTTCAGAGAAACCAAACAGGAATTCTCCTCCTTCAAAAAAAAAGTACTTTAGAACAACACAGCAATATCAAAGCTGAATTTAATCTATGCTCCAATGCAGGCAATACTGTGTGTGTCAGCTTTTTTGTAGCAACTAATAATAGTTTCATTAAAACCTTGAGCCATCTGCATAACCAAAGAAAACAGCAAACTTCTTGACAGACTTCAGAAAATGCGAAAAATCAACAGAGATACCTGAAATATACTCAGGATTTCACTATAAACTGGGTTACTGATCTGGATCATTTACATAAGTCTCAGAGAGCCACACCACAGCTGTACAAAATCATGACTCTGGTGTGACCTAAGCAGGTCATTGGATCTTGATCATGTATCAGTGAGAGTTACCTGCCTTGGAATGTCATCCCTTTCCTCTTAGCAAAGTGAAATGAAGTGGAAGAACGAATGATGTGATAACCTGTCTCTGTATTTTACTTTTGTTTCCATTATCCATAAAACCAGAAGAAAATCTGCTGCTGCTGTTACACTTACACCCTAGGCTACCATCACACTTTAAGAGAAGAAAACAAAAATAACATTCTGTGGTTGTAAATCAACCAACAAAATGCCACTCAGCCATAAGACTAACTCACTGCTTGGGTCTGTTACATTTTAATTCCATCAACAAATGTGACAACTTTTTCTTATTTCCTTACATGCCAATGTAGCAGGAGGCTGAGTCACAGTGTCACAATGTCAAATGGCTTGTTCAAGAGAAACTTTAAAGCACCACTTCCCCACTTCTAAACTCTGTAAGTAGATAGAAGTGCTAACTGGTTATTAATAACTCTAATTAAAACCAAGCAGGTTTAACCTTGATTCCCTCAAGTTAACTCTGACTAGTGGCTTCACAGAGACTGTACAGCTTTGCAGAAATGATCAAAAGTGAAAATCCCATTAAAGCAGCAGTGAAGTACATTCTGAACTCAGAGGCATAAAAGCCACTTAGAATTCACTTAAATCCTACCTCTAAAGATCAGAATTCTGCTCAGCTATATCCTCTGGCATTTGCATGTAGTACTTCAATACTTATGTCACTATCAACATGACTAAGTCTGAAACCAGAGGAAATACAATAGAAATACATTTCCCAGAACTATTCTGTATGATGAAACCTATATAATTGGGGTACTACTAAGAACCTGGTCCATAGCTACAGGCATTTGGGTCTTCCTTTAAGAACCTGACTTGTCTCTCAGAACTGGGAGAGAGAACACCTCAAACTTAACACAGAATAACATAGTCTAGATACAAACAAACAGTACTGGACAAATGCACACAATTTGTTCAAGCCTTGTTATGGCAAAAAGCACTTTTAAAAATTAAAATGAAAAGAAATCAGACCCAGTTTTAAAGCTCCATGGGAGATGAAGGCAAGAGGCTTTTCTTGCCCTGAGGCAGTCAGAAGTGCTGCTGACTAAAAGGTTTTTTGGAAGCTGTGCAATGAATTATCCCATTGCACAGCTCAATTGAAGGGAAAAAGATCTAACGGGACCAAGTAGGTAACTTTTCATTACAGTGTTAGTGAAGCTTGACATTATTAATCTTGTTCTTCTTCCACAACAGAACCTGTACTTCTGGCATAAACTATGTTCTAGAGGAGGGCTCAACAGGCAAGCTCAAATAAACCTGTTCAGGAACTTGCTTTTCTGGAAGACCCTTGATGGAAATATGTCAGCTGTGGGTCACCTTACATCTACTGAAAGGCTTTTACACTTGAAATCCAATGACTTGGCAGAGCAAGGACTCTGTTATCTCTCTGTAACTATGCTTTGCCTTGCTGGAGAGACGCCTTGCTTTGCTTACAGAGATGCTGTCAAGAATGGGACTTAGACACGTTTATACCAAAAGCTCTTCTCCACTTCCCACATGGTTTGCATTTTTTCAGCTGAGACTGTGTTGTCTTAAATGTAGCAAACAGTTTCAGCTGCAGCTGTCAAACAATAAACAATTTGATAAGGTGATTTACTTAATGAATTGTATGATACTCCTACAGCTGAATTAAAGAATTTGCCTGTGCTTTTTAGATAGTTTCTGAATGCTTCAGCTACTACTCTTCAATGAGAGTCTAGCTACATTTTCTGCTTAGCGTGAACTTAAGCTGTGTAGTTCTATCTGAATGGTCTTTTGTCGCCTTTGATGGAAGTAGTAATGGCTTGCTAGCATCATCTAGTAAGTCTGCTTTTGCCTTGTGGACCTGTTTGATGTATCCCCATTATGTTAGCACTTCTACCTTGTGAAGGTGTTGATTGTTGAGACAATATCTCCTTAGCAGCTCTTGAACAGCATTAGGCTTGGATGCCATTTGCCTGCTTGGCTACCTCAGCACACTACTGCTCATGTTCAGCCAGCTGTCAAGCAGCACTCCCAGGTCCTTTTCTGCCAGGCAGCTTTCCAGCCACTCTTCCCCAAGCCTGTAGCATTGTCTGGGGTTGTTGTGACCCAAGTGCAGCACCCAGCACTTGAACTTGTTAAACCTCGTGCAACTGACCTCAATTGTATGAAGAAAAACAGGGGGGGGAAGAGAGATACAACAGAAAATGCCAACATGGAAATGTGCTTAAAAGAACCAACTGCATCTCTCACCTGCTCTTCTACAACAAGAACTAATTCACACCAATCTGGATGAAGCCCAAAGCACGGCAACTCAAAACTGCCTTTTCTCAGGGAGATATTTTCATCCAAATCAGTATTTTCTACGAGGATATTACTGAAAAAGATATTGAAATTAAGATCATCAGTCTGAATGTCTTTTAAATCTTTGCTAATGCTACTTTTTATTTAACACACACTTTAAAAAATAGAAGCTTCTGAAATCTCAGTATAGATCCTCAACTGTGTTTTATGGCAAAGACAGCTTCAAGCAATAAGGAATAAGACAAAATAGAAGAAAGCCTGCTTTCCTCACAGAACAAAAGTTTCAGTACAGCTGTTACTCAGTGGCACTCATATCTCTTTTCCTCTATTACTCTATCACAGACTGGCTTACTTTGGAAAAATAAAACACACAACAACCAAAAACAACAGCAAAAGGCAGAATCAGCAAAAGAAATCAAACCTATCTCATGCACCAGAAACAACTTTTCTGCTAGAGTTTCTACCAAAATAGCTCCATATCACTAAATTGCTTTATGGAAGTCCTTAATATCTTCCATTGTGTAAACATTAAAATCATACCAACTCTGACAAAGAAAAACATAAGTAACGTGGCATGTTGCAAAGAGCACTTCTCTCTGTAAGGCTCCAGATTTGCATAGCACAAGTCAACATTCCATTAAAAACAGCTTGAGATCTCAATGAGATACGGAATTTCTGAAGATCTCAGGAAGCTTAGAATGTGTTACTTCAGTGTTAGAAAAAAAAGTTCCCTAGATTAGCTTCCCATGTCCTCAAAAATTCCAGCATTTCCCCAGCAATTTATAACTAATTCTTTACAGAACTAAAAAAAGTATACCATGAAATTTCATATGCCAACAGCAAGACAGACACTGCAGGCAGATAAGTACACTCCCAATCTAGTAATGCTAAGTCTAAGTTATCGATTTTGCCCAAAGAAGATGAGGTATGGGCAAGATTGTCAGCTGTGAGGTGGTGAAGGAGAGGACATCTCTGACTAGGGTAACACGAACTGTGCATTAGCATCCAGAGGTCTGAGATGTTCAACACCAGATATATACACAGGAGACCAAAAGATAGCTATTGGCATTAAAAAACCCCACCCAAATCCCCAGAACAGCCAACAAACAAAACTGTCCTCGAGCTACTCTGAAGCACATAAGCAATTTCTGCTGAATTACAGTGGGGTCTACACCTACAGAGATGCAATAGCACATTCTCACACATTTTCAAGTGCTGAGGTTTGTTACACAAGAGACCTCATGTGAAGAGAACATGAGAATGTTCCCTCTGAGAATAACCATGGAGATGAAACATGTGTGAACTGACAGACAAACCCAGTAACTTATGCCAAATACATTTGATCCATTTTTAGTTATTGTAAAAGTCAGCTAGTAGAACATCACAACTGGGTACATGTCTTTCAAAGAAAGCTGTAATATAGTCAAGGTTTTTTTAAAGCTTAAAATAGATAGGACACAGTAAAAACAAAAATAAGCCTATTAATCTCAGTGGGTATGTTCTAACAGTTAATATAATCAAGCTTTTCTCACCATGTGAAATGTTGAGAAGACTGATCTGAAGACAATGTGAGGTTTTTTAACAGAAAAGATAAACTCTTGCTTCTTTTTCATCTATTGACTGAGTCGCAAAAAGCAGAAGCACTACACGAATGTTATGCATACATACATCTGAAGCTATCTCATTTGGATACTAAAACTTCAGTGCCAAAAAATCTGAAATATTATGTTTAATGACTTCTTTGAAGCTCATAGTGGCTGCTTTTCATGAATTGCTAATTCCTTACATTATTCAGAATACTCTCTCCATACATGAGAAAGCACCACTAGATCTCTAATAATTGTTTATATTGATTATAACAACCTTTACATAACCATTTCCATAATTTATTTCATTGTATACACTCTAAGCATTTCTAATCACTTTAGAAATTCTATATACACTCTTTACACATACTTTCCTTCAAATGACCAAATCAGTATCCTGTTGTCATAGCAGCAAGCTGCTCTGTAAAGCCCAGACCAGTGAGGTGGCGGTTATTGGACTCCTGCTAGGTAAATTACCTCATACACCCATCTGCTTCTGCAATGGGACAGAAGGGAAAGACCTGCACGGTTTCAGTTCCACCCACACCTCCTGCATCTCAGTCTGATGCTTTGCATGTGTACAGACTACATCCTCAAAAAAGCAACAATGGCAAAACACGATCTAAGATTTCTTCCTTCACTTTCAGTTCTTACAGCTCCAAATTAGTGGAAGAGAAAGAAAACAAACAGGACAGAGCCTTTCTTATTACTAAAACCCACACGTTTTAAACAAGAAAAAACATTCAATTAACTTGTTAAAACCATACAGCAGTAGCCAGATGCTCCGACTCCAAACTCAGTCAACAAAGGGCAACAAGGCTGGTGAAGGGTATTGAGGACAAGTCTTATGAGGACTGGCTGAAGGAGCTGGGATGGTTTAGTCTGAAGAAAAGAAAGCTGAGGAGAAAGTTTATCACTCTCCACAGATACCTGAAAGAAGGCTGTAGAGAGGTGCGTGTTGGTCCCTTCTCGAGTCACAACTCGCAGGACAAGAGGAAATTGCCTCAAGTTACTCTAGGGGAGGTTTAATTTAAACATCAGGGAAAAATTCTGTACTTAAAAGGTTATCCAAGACTGGAACAGGCTACTAAGGGAAGGGGTTGAATTGCCATCGCTGGATGTATATAAAAGCAGTCTAGATATGGTGCTCAAGGATGTGGTGTAGTAATGGTCCTGGTAGAGTTAGATAATGGTTGGACTTGATCTTCAAAGTCTTTTCCAACCATAGTGATTCTGTGAACATGTCCTAAGCATTCTGAAAGGCCAGAGGAGCAAGGAGGCTTTTTTAATTTACCTTTCCCAATATTATCTTACATTACAGTAATAATGACCTAATATAACATTGAATGTTTACAACATTCCTTAAAGCAGTAAAAACACAAAACCATTCAATACTTGCATAAAGCTGAACTACCAGGTCTGCATTCAGCATTGACCCTGTTTTGGCAGAAGGTCTCTTCCAACAGAAAGGCACTGCTTTGGGGATTACAGCACACGAAACACTGAAATAGACGGTGCTTGCTGTACATAATTTCAGGAACAATTCGGTTGGAAATGTTCTAACTAATGCCTTTGGCTTGAGAATCAGCAACATTTATCACTAAGATCAGAGACAAACAACATACTTATTTCATTGTAATATTATAAACCACATCAGCTGCTCTGATCATGTTTATTCCTAGTCTCTAATGTTTCACAGTGTAAGAACATCTCTATGGACTGCAACAGGAACTTCTAAACAAAAGGGCCAGCACACTTCTCACAGCACAAACAGTACAAGTGAGAGGTCTGACACACTTGCACAAAGCCTCTCAGTGCCATGCATTTTCTCTAACAGAACTTCAGTTGAAAATATCACATTTAAGCACCCAAAACATGTATCTCCATGTTCAAAACCCTAATCATAATTTCTGGGATTTTTTTTTTCATGATATCATCTCTAACAATTTTCTGGTAATACAAAAGACAGTTGTCAATAGATCCAACTCAGCAGGATGTTACAATATAAGCAATATCTTCAGGAATTCCACATATATTGTTTTGTCCAGTTACAACTGAGCAGGAAAATGTTCATAGTTTCATAGAATGGGTTGGAAAGGACCTGAAAAGATCAGCCAGTTCAAATCCCACTGGCATTAGCAAGGACACCTTCCACTAGAGCATCTGATCCGGCCTTGAACACTTCCATGGAGGGAGCATCCACAGCCTCCCTGGGCAACCCCTTCCAGTGTCTCATCACTCTGTGAAGAATTTCTTCCTAATCTCCAGTATAAATCTGCCCTCCTCAAGCTTCAATCCATTCCCTCTCATCCTATCACTACAAGCTCTTATAAAAAGTCCTTTCCCTGCTTTCTTGTACTTCATGAGGTTAAATTGGGCCCACCACTTGAGCCTGTCCAAGCCCTCTGGATGGCATTCCTTCCCTTCAGCATGCTGAGGGTGCACTCAACCCCACTGCCCTTATGGCTGACAAAGATCTAAAGACAGCACTGGTCCCAGCACTGACCCCCGAGGGACACTATTTATGACTGCTCTCCATTTGGACATTGAGCCACTGACCACAACTCTCTGAATGTTGCAATCCAGCTAATTCTTTATCCAGTCAGTGGCCCACCCCTCAAGTCCATGCTTTTCCAATTTAGCTACTGGGATGCCACATGGGACACTGTCAAACACTTTACACAAGTCCAAGTAGGTGACATTGGTTGCTCTTCCCTTATTCACTGATGCCATAACTCCATTATAGAAAGCCATCAAGTTCATCAGACATGATTGCTCTTGGTGAAGCCATGTTGGTTGCAACAAAATCATCTCTTCATTTTCTGTAGTTTTTTCAGACAGTTATTCTCTGCACACCTTTCTTCAAACACATTAACTGTGAGTCACAGAGCTAAATGCATGAGAAAGCAAAAGAACAAGTGTGTGTTGAAACAGACCACATGAATAATTCAGTCTCTGCTTTCACTTGTTCTGGCTGCCCACATTAGTCATTGTTCCTCTCTCTGGATTATAAACATTTACTCAATCCATCAGAAAGTTTTTCCTTAGTTTCCAGAACATGATCTTGCCACCTTTTTCTTTGGCACTTAGACAATGTTTTCACTAGTGAGACATTATTACTCAGTCAAGTTAGGCCAATAAAAATATCCTCAAAGAAGATGGAAGTTTTAAACATTTATATAATTTCTTCCAAGTTTCTGAGGGATCTTCCTGTAATGTGAATTAAAAACAGAGCAAGTTTTCTCTTTTGTTTTTTAAATCAGCTGGGATAAATAAAGCACCAAATGCCTTTAAATAGTCTTCATTCACTGACATCAAGAAAATGAGGCAAAAAAACCACAGAGACATATAGAATCTCACAATGGGCAATAGCTTGCTCTAAGAGCAGACCGTAGATTTCTTTCATCTGTGAGATGCCAATATCCATCATATGAGAAAGTTTAGCCCACTGAACTGACACAAGTATCTTCAGCAGCAAAAGGTGACTTCTGGACTACAGGCTTCATAACTGCTTAAAACATAACCATTTCAAATGTAACAGCAACTTCCCATCCTAGTAAACACAAGAGCCAGCTCAAACAAATAGATAATGGCACCAAGAATCAGTCCTGTTCAGTACCTTTACTGATGATCTGGACAAGGGAATTGAGTCCATCATCAGTAAGTTTGCAGATGACACCAAGCTAGGAGCAGGTATAGAGCTGTTGGAGGGTAGGAGAGCCCTGCAAAGGGACCTTGACAGGCTGGATGGGTGGGCAAGGGCCAACAGGATGAGATTTAACAAGGCCAAGTGCAGGGTTCTACACTTTGGCCACAACAACCCCAAGCAGTGCTACAAGCTGGGGACAGAGTGGCTGGAGAGCAGTCAGGCAGAAAGGGACCTGGGGGAACCAGTAGATAGTAGCTGAACAAGAGCCAGCAGTGTGTCCAGGTGGCCAGGAGAGTCAATGGCATCCTGGCCTGTATCAGTAACAGTGTGGCCAGTAGGACAAGGGAGGTTATTCTTCCCCTGTACTCAGCACTGGTTAGGCTACGCCTTGAGTACATCATAGAAACAACCAGGTCCCTTTCTGCCTGGCAGTGTCAAGAGGTTCATCATCTCCAGCTACTTCAAATAAATTAATCCTTAAGGAATAACCACATGAATGAACAATAAAGAAAACAATGGTTGGAAATCAGCTTCATTTTTTCTTTACACAGGGACAGGAAAAAAAAAAAAAGAGCAGACTTTCACCTCCCTATAGTTTATAGCTTTTTGTTTTCTGCAGAATCAGCTCATCTGCTTCCTATGTGTGTAATAGATTTTGGTAATTTTTTTTAAGAATATCTATACTCATCCTACATAATGCTCACAAACTCCAGCAGACCCATTATATACTCTTCATTGAGTTAATCCATCCCAAAAGAACTCCTAGTGCACGTATTGCCAACATTGTTTTGGATTAAATAACAGTTGTTCAAATCCTCTATCTCACATGGTCATATGTAGTCCAATTTTTTCCTTCACTTGCACATCTTACTAGCTAAAATTCCACTATAGTATTCAGATCCCAATTGTGGAGAAAATCTAGTCCACAGAAACCAGAAATATGTGGATGTATTGATTAGTTAAAAAAAAAGGTACTCCAGTAGAACCTTTTCTGCCTCCACCACTTTGCCAGCCCCTTGGCTCACCTTTCAGTGGTTTGTTTTCTCTCTGGTGTCCATACGAACAGTAAAATATAACTCAAGCAAGCCATAGCCTCAATTTCAGAGAGGTGTTGGGTAGTGATTTAATTACTGTAATGATGCTTGGTCCCATTAGGGTGAACTGAAGTACACCAGGAATTTGCACTGTCAGCACAGATAAGGAATTTCATCAACTTTCATCAGTTAAGATTTCACCTTCGACTTAAATTTCCTTCTACCCTGTTATCGCTATCAAACATTTTGTCCTACAGGGGGGGTAAACTATTCATGTAGATTTAATTTATGGCAATTTAAATAGTGTCAGAAAGTTAATAACTTACGAATAATGCATGTGTCTCTTACTGAGTTGAATCAGTGCCCATTAACGTGCCTGTTATTTTTGTCTTTCTGTTATTCATGCCTTCTAATCCAAATGTACATTTACATCGAGTGGAAACAAACTTCTTAGACCTTAAAATAGATACCTAACCTGCCTCACTTTTAGAAGCAAGGAAATGCCACTTTCCCCTTTTGGAACTACAAATCAATACTTCCACCAAAATAAGAAAACAGTAAAAAGAAGTCTAAGCCATTTCATGGCCATCAGTAGTGTTTAAGGCTCCCATTGTCCTCATCTACCACTACCAATCAAGAAAAAACTCAGTGGAGGAGTTTTTTTCTTGTGTAAGAGTGGCCCTACCTTGGCATGAAGCACATGCAAGTGAAAACAAGTTCAGCCTGTAAGTTACACATGCTTGCCAATATTTGAACAAAAAATACATTAATACAAAACAGGGCTTGACTACGTAGCTGTAGGATGAAGCCATAGCAGCATGTCTGAAAATACAACCTGCAACACCAGCAGATGAAACAGCATACAGACAGGCAGGAGAACAAGTCTACCTTTCAAAAAAATATGAAACAGTAGCAAAACACTTTTTAAGCAAAATAGGCATGGAGCTGAAGCTGTATGAAACAATGGTGATGTCCTAGTTTAACAATTGGAGCTCCATGGAATGGAACAATCGTTTGGTTTCAAGGCCTCTCGCATTGTCAGGTTGCAATTTTGACAGTTTTGCATCAAAATACACAGATCATCAATGTTTAAATTTACTGTGTTCAACGTGGATTTTGCCCACTTTCAACTTACAAATCTCTAGTACATCTATTAAAACACATCTCATCTGTAATCATAGCCACCTCTCACTCATGCCAGACAACAGGCAATACGAGGCCAGCTATTATGCACGGGGGTTGTAGTCCGTGATATACATTGCAAATGGTTTGCATTCAACAGGGACGCACTGAACGTGTTCAGGAAAGTCAATGGCTAAACAATGATCAGAAGAGATTTCCATTTCAATTCAGATGCACATTTGTTTGTAGTCTACATTTAGAAATGCCTGGAAGTTTAGATTGCCCAGTAGTTGTGCTAGCCATTTACAGATGTTAGTAAAGAAAAGCAATCTAAAATGAAGACCTAGAAGGATGATTTTATTGAAGTGATTGTATTTTTCTTGAAAGAAATAAAAGGCCACACACAGAGATCTAATGATCACAAATATTTGTGAGTGTACTTTGATGCCATTAGCCAAAACACACACTTACTGAAACATAAGTATTTATTTCAGCAAACTCAGGTTTCAAGGGGCTAATACTTCCCTTTATTTTTGCAGTGCATTAATCATTGCTAAGGAAGGAGAACAAAATCTCACCTAATTTATTTTAATAGTGGGAAGTGAAATAGAGCATTTCGGTGCACAGTTGCATGTTCCTTGGAACCCACAATGCCAGAAGCAGTGGATTAACCCAGTTTCTGTGGGCACAAGACTAGAGTCTATTGCTGAGTGCAGCTGTCAGAGCCACCTGCGTATCTTTGGCTCCCATCAAGTTTGAGAAGTAAGCCAAAGGGTGATTTCAGGATGCTGCAGTGTCCATTTTAATTTATATTTGCAAAGAAACAAACCAAAACAAAAATCCAATAAAATATAAAACTAGACAAGTTGAAAAGCTGCTGCGTCCACCTAGAAACTTTGCATAGACACAGCTGCTATAATTTGTGCTTGTTGTATTTTTCCAGCATATATAGTAGGCATTTTCCCAACAGTTTGAAGACTTGGGGGCCTCACAGATTCAAATTATAAATATTGCTTGTGTTTACCTTATCTCTGGAAAAGAATGCAATAGAAATGCAGATTTGGGCGCGGCAGGGCGGGGGGAGGGATATCCCCTAACCTGATGGTATTCTAGACCAAAAGCCCAAAATAAGTAATTTGAAGATGCTTTTACTCAACACCAGAGAGGTACCATGTTGCAGCCTCCTGTTGTTGCCCTGAATGAAGTTCAGCATTAAAGCCTTTAAAGTTAGATCAGAAAGAAGCTTTTCAGCTTTTACTTATGTTAATCATCTGTAACTTTTCCAAACCATAGCTTTATGGATAATAAAGCTTCAGATATAGCTTCTATGTTTTGTCCAACATGGCAATAATTTAATATTTTAAAAGCCAATTCATCTTGCTTTTTGGTATTTTTCATTTATTCTGACTGGATATAGAAACTTCTCGTCTGATACAACTTGTTTATACAGATAAATCTGTAGTGGAAATACAGTTCACCATCTGAAACAAGTTAGGTAAATGGGAGTTTGTAACATGAATGTAAAATGCTACTCACAATTTATGTGCTTTTATTATGAACACAAATAATACCTGTTGTGGCTCTTCTTTTTGTTGTTTTTTGCAGTTTAAAAACAATCTGCAACATTTACTTCCTGTTTTGTTTACATACAAGATGATTGCCAATTTAGGCACTGAAAAATATGATGTTTTAATATCACAGTGAGTGCTATCTTGGGTAAATAATTAAACTATTAGACTGGGATCAATGCAAATTAATCCACTCAGCACCAAGAAAAGGCTGCTTCTGCTCCTTGCATTGCATCAGAGTAGGAAAAGGTCTGATAAAGAATGGATGAATAGGCAGAACAAATAATTTGTCATACAACTTCCTCTTAGCAGCAGAGAGTAATTAATTTAGATAAATTATATCAAGTGTCCTGCATTTTATATGAGAATTTCATTGAAGTAATGACGCTTTGATTAAGTTCCCCTCTAACATGGATTATCTGTGGGAGGAAATTAGCACCATGATTCCCCTTTTCTCTTCAACACCCTCTAACAATTCCTGGCTATCATCAGCTCAGTCATTAGCCAAAAAACCTCTCTGCCTAACTCCAAGTCTCTGTAGTTTCACTAATATTACTATTTACATAATATCACACAGCAGGGTACTCTGCTGACAACTCTGCAAGATTCCTGCATAAAGAACTTAGAAATTCAAACTCTTACTAATGCCCATAGACACACAAACATTCTGTTCACAAAGGTCATTCTGGGTATCAGTTTTCCTACTTTGAATTCTTATACAAAATTGAACTGCTGCTGAAGCAACAACTAAACCCTATTTCTGAAATGGATGTATAATTGCAACAGTACATTTATTTCCTGATTATTTTTCTGTTTACTTTCTGTAGTCAGTGACAGGTTCTCTTGGTATGCAAATGGAAGCCTTGAAGCCAGTCAAACCTCAAGTCTCACTGCCTCTTATAAGGTTATTTTCATAGCCAGGTTACAAATCCAAATGTAGTCAGAAGAAAATCATTTAGTATATGCCACCTAAAAATCAAGAAATCAGGTCATCAGATGACTATCTCAAATCCCAACAGTATGCAGATTAGACGTCTACTATATAGGCACAAACCTACTACTGGATACAACTCTAGACAATTATCTGTAGCAAAAAGCTTGCCTGAAAGGTGTGACATCTAACTAGGAGAGCTATTAGAGTCCTGAAGAAAGAGAACTGTTTTGGGGAATAAAGAAAACAAATACAGAATACTATTTTGAAGCACAATGCTTTGTAAATAGCTCAAACTAGTTTCCCAAAGGTCTTCTTTATATGGAGAGGTTGTAGACATCTTCTCCCTGGAAGTGTTCAAAACCAGGCTGGATGAAGCTTTAAGCAACTTGGTCTAGTGAAAGGTGTCCTTGCCCACGAGACAGGCCAACCTCCCATGGCAGGGATGCTGGAGTTACCATCACTGGAGGTGTTCAAAAAACACTGGATACGGCATTTAGTGCCATGGTCTATTTGATTGGACAAGGCTGGGTGATAGGTTGGACTGGATGAGCTTGGAGGTCTCTTCCAACCTGGGTGACCTTTAAAGTCTCTTCCAAACCAAATCATTCTAAGATTCTGTACCTGGGGATTTTTTCCCCCTGGAGTACCACAGTACCAGTGGCATTTTCTATTATAGGTCACTGTCACAGGGCAAGATGTACCATTAATATCTATTTTCTTTCCCTCCTGAAAGCTAAATTTACCTCCATTCAGTGATGTCTGAAAACTATTTTCTTCATAATTCATTTTATCTTTGTATCTTTTTACTAGATCCTATTGTGCCAAGAAAAAGAGAGGATATCTCAACAACTGTCAGTGAGCAGTTAAACTGCCAGTGTCATTTCCACATTGTGGAAATTAAGTTTTCCAGATAGCAGGAAAAGTACGAGATAATACAAGATAATTCCATATAGGAGCAAAAGGCAAGATTTTCAAATTGATTGGATCTTCAATTCTGGGTTTCTTTTCCCCAGCAAAACCAGAAAATACACCATTTTAAAAAAATTACAACCCCCAAAGCTACAGCCTGATTAAGCTTTTAATCTCTCGTAATGGTAAAATATTATTCTTATTCCCCAAGTTTTAAAGGAAAAATGCATTTGAATTTTCTAGAAACTGATCTGTCAATCTCGATCATTTCAATTTCTTGTAGCTTACGTTAGAGGAAAAAACAACACAGCATCCAAATTTAGCTGTTCCACCTATTTCTACTCAGCTTTACAAGATAATTTAATTTGCAAGCTCAAGATATCCATCAGCTTAAAGAAAGACCAAAAGGATACTTGGCCTTGCAGAAAACCTTGCCTTCACAAAGGCAGGAAAGAGAAAAATATCAAACAGAATAATGTCTGCCAATCAGATGAGTTAAGAAACAACAATTTCAGTGGAGGGAAAAAAGATACAGATTTAAAAAGTTATTTGCTTTAAGGAATCAGGAAATAACATTTTAAATGGCCATGCTTCCTTGCTGTAAAGATCAAAAACCTTCATCATCTTAATGTACCACTGCTGCAATTTGCGACAAAGGCTTGTTTTCCCAATTTAGTGTGATTGGAAAGGGAGAAAACTTAGTTTCTTTCTGTAAAAAAAAAGTCTTGGCAGCTGTAAAGCCAAACAAACAACTACATCTCTGATGCTTCCTAATAATACTCAGTCTTCTGTCTTCAGAACAGAGAGATCATCAAACAAGATCAGGTATGTGCAATATAATAGTAAGACAACCACCCTTCATTTCTCTCTCCAAATTCACAAAGATCCTTCATCAAATACCAGACTGTAACCCTTCAAAAGCTGAGAAGGAATTCATAATGGCTAACTAAAGAATAAAACAAATAAAATGGTGAGGATGCTATAAGAGCCAGATACAAGTGTAGCTTTGGTAGATAATTCCACATGCTAATTATTGACCTCTCTTAGCTGCCATGGAAATGAGGACAAATTCAAACTTAATTCTCTTTGTGCCAGTAGTCAGCAAACAACTTTTTATTGCCTCCTTTCAGATAATTGGGAAATTGCACATACTCAAGTCTGTAGTTACTCAGACCCAAACCTGATGATCCTAAATAGATATTCTCTACTGAACATAAAGAACCATGCTGTGTTTCATAACTTTATTACAAGAAAAACTAAGTAAAATATAAACTTCATGAGTTGCTCTGTCTGAACAGCTATTCCCAAGCTCTTTAACCAGAACCTGCAGCATTTCTGCTTTCTTTCACCAGTGACCCCCAAGGAAAAGATCAGCTCTTTGCTTAACAGCTGTTTGTGTCTCAGTCAGAGGACTGCAGGGCTTTCAATAGCTACTTATTGTCAAATCACGTTTACAGTTTAGGAAAGGCTGATAACTTATGAAGAAACACCATTAAAGAAAACACCAAACACTACTACTTATATTCTATCAAGAGAATGAGCAGCCTAGATGGGTGAAAAAAAAAAACAGAAGATAATTTTTTAGCTTTCATCAAACTTACTACAAATTTAATAGACCTAAAGTTAATTAAAATTAGTCTAATCATATTCACCTACATGGTTTTGGACTTGAAAAATGTGTTGATAATTTTGGGCAATTAGCAATGCTTTTCGCTTTCCCTGCCTTGCCAACGCTTCCCAAAAGATGCAAGATTTCACAATTTCCCTCAAAACACCCCTTCCTTTGAGCCAGAAGTCCCCTGGCTCCTTTTGGTTGACTGTATGCAGTAAGCATGTTTAAGAAAGAGCACACAAGATAGATAACATTATAGTCCTTTGCAACTAAGTGGTAGGGTATGCTGATTTCTTTCTCTCAACAGGACAAACAACAATTTGAACCCTAATCTGCTGTTAAAAATGTTGCTTTTGACAAGTTCTATAACAAAACAGGAATAATATTTACCTGCAAGTAGTGCCCAGTTTCATCTCGCCTACATTTCTAGTTATAAAAAGCCTCAGCCTGCCTTCCAGCATCTTACAATAAACATGAGATGTCTGAGAAAAGGTTCAACTATAGCATCTCATAGTAGAGAGCTGAAGGAAAGCCACTGTCAGAGTCAAGGACCTTGAGATAGCAAAACTTCCTTAGGTAATCTCTCAAAATGGCCCCTCTTCCCATACCACAGAGAGAGAGATGAAAAAGCATCCATAATTATATAGAAAAGGAATAAAGAAATGCAGTTTGTTAACCTCGGCATACACATCACAGTGAACTTACAACCTGAGCACAGAAACTTGCCTATAGTCACAGAGAGCACATAACAGTTGAGTGCTATAAACAGCCTTGCTGCCAGTCTAACCTTCTTTCCTTCACTCTCCTATTTTTTCCTCATTTTAGTTAAATAAAAAAAGAAAATCAGAACTTCAATTCAAATTTTATCATTTTCTTGCCTTCAGTATTTTAGAGCTTGTAGATAAGGCTGCATTCAGATGCTTAAAACATTAGGAAATCTGGCCAAAAATCGATGTAGGGGAAGCAGAGGAAGACAATAAGAAGAGAGAGTCAAAATTTTGTTTCACAGAACAGTCTATAACAAGAACGAAGATATAGGAGCTAAAACACAGAAGGAAGACTACAACACCTGATGTTTTCTTTGCAATGCAAACTTAAACTTCTGCAACAAAGCCTGCCATAAAGTTTGCTAGTTATTTCTAGCATTTGTCTAACTGGCAACATAACTTCATCCCATTTTTTACTTGATGCTGCATGAACACAGCAATACAGAACAGAAAAAAGATAATGTGATTTACAGAATTATGCAGGAGCTATTTCTAAAGAACAATATAGAAGAAACTTGCAAAAGATATTCAAGACCTAATAAACAGATATTAATTCCCAGCAGACAAAACACCTTCACAAGGCAGAAGTGCTAACATAATGGGGATATATCAAACAGGTCCACAAGGCAAAAGCAGACTTACTAGATGATGCTAGCAAGCACTGACTACTTCCATCAAAGGCGACAAAAGACCATGCAGATAGAACGACACAGCTTAAGTTCAGGCTAAGCAGAAAATGTAGCTAGTCTCTCACTGACGAGTAGTAGCTGAAGCATTCAGAAACTATCTAAAAAGCACAGGCAAATTCTTTAATTCAGCTGTAGGAGTTATCATACAATTCATTAAGTAAATCACCTTATCAAATTGTTTATTGTTTGACAGCTGCAGCTGAAACTGTTTGCTACATTTAAGACAACACAGTCTCAGCTGAAAAAATGCAGACCATGTGGGAAGTGGAGAAGGGCTTTTGGTATAAATACGTCTAAGTCCCATTCTTGACAGCATCTCTGTAAGCAAAGCAAGGCATCTCTCCAGCAAGGCAAAGCATAGTTACAGAGAGATAACAGAGTCCTTGCTCTGCCAAGTCATTGGATTTCAAGTGTAAAAGCCTTTCAGTAGATGTAAGGTGACCCACAGCTGACATATTTCCATCAAGGGTCTTCTAGAAAAGCAAGTTCCTGAACAGGTTTATTTGAGCTTGCCTGTTGAGCCCTCCTCTAGAACATAGTTTATGCCAGAAGTACAGGTTCTGTTGTGGAAGAAGAACAAGATTAATAATGTCAAGCTTCACTAACACTGTAATGAAAAATTACCTACTTGGTCCTGTTAGATCTTTTTCCCTTCAATTGAGCTGTGCAATGGGATAATTCATTGCACAGCTTCCAAAAAACCTTTTAGTCAGCAGCACTTCTGACTGCCTCAGGGCAAGAAAAGCCTCTTGCCTTCATCTCCCATGGAGCTTTAAAACTGGGTCTGATTTCTCTTGATGTGGAAAGATGCCATCTAACTCTTACTAAAGGCTAGATCCAGGTTAGATTGGAATCTGTGGCTAATCAAGGGCCAGGGAAGGGGAAGAATGAATGATGTCAGCCTGAGGGAAAGTCTAAACAATAATAGCATGGCATCATGCAGCTTTCCTTTCTATTTTCTAGAAAGCCAGCCTCTGACTCAGAATTCAGTACATTGCAGACCTTTGTTATTACATCATTTTTTTTCATACTTCCATTCAAGAGGTTATCTCTAAGTTTAGAACAGTGACCACAGGTTATCACTGGTATTACTGCAATGCACAAGAGGAAAGAGTAGGGTGCATTTCTGTAACAGTCCATTTAACAGCACTGCTCCCCTCTTCCTCTCTCAATGGAAGTGACATGTCTGACTGGGCAACAAGCAGCTCAGGGAGCTGATCAGCTGAAAGCTAATTACTAGTGAGAAAAATCGAAAGTCTTGTTCTGGATCAGTTAAACCAGCTCACCCTAGCATCGTGTGCACATCAGAGACAGAAAGAGCATTTGGCAGGGAAAGTGGACCCTATAACCAGACAGAGTTAAAATTGGTTTCAACCACTGCAGGTCCTACTGTCAGATTCTCTTTGCTTTGTCTAGTTCAACTAGAGCGTTCAACTAAGTTCAAGTGATCGGATTATTAGATGCTGATTTCATTCCAGAATAACACCCCACTTTGTCTCAAAATTAAGTCTGCTTATGCTATTCAGGTTTTTTAATTCTTTAACTGAAATACTGATAACATGATTAGGGTTGATACTTTACTGTATGATTTACATCAGAACTCTTTTCTTTAATCTGAGCTCTGAACTCTCTCATTTCCCTGCAGCCACCTAAACTGTATTCCTTGCACTGAATTGGAGCTGCTGTTCTGCAGTTTCCAATCATGGCTCTTCTCTCCCCATCTTTCCTGGTGTATCTAAGCATTCTGCTGAAATACACAGCGTGAAGCAAACATGCATCTTGCAGAGTATGACTTTATAAGACAGGTTTTGGGGGTCCTGGGGGTGCCCCCAGAAGTTACTGAGAGAGGAAAATTACCTACAGATACTGAGTTTTAGATTCAATGAGCTCTTAGAAGTAATCATAGCTGCTAAGATTTTAATACTAGTGTAACCTCTAAATATAAAAAAATTACTTATTTAACTTCAGTGGTTCAGCAAAGTCTATTTTATTATAAAGTAATATAGGCAGAAAACAACTTGTGCATTCAGAGTTAAAATGTCACTTTGGCCTTGCTTCTCTTAAAATGGGTTTTTTTTTTTTTTTTTCCCAACCCAAAAGTTCTTCTTTGCTCAGTTTAATTCAGGAAAACACTCCTTTTCCCAAAGTGTATTCTAAGGTCTAGACCTGTGCTATTTTTGGTCCTGCTGATAAACATTGGAAGATGAATAATCATAAACCCCAAGAACTGGGACATCCTGCTGCCTCCTCAGCCATTCTCCTATGGATCCTTTTCTCCGTTTGGTGAAGCTGTTCATATTGTGCCAAACTGTTTTCCAAATTTCTGGAACACTGAGACCACACTCAATGAGGCAGAAAAAAAGCTAAAACTCCTTCAGTGCTCCCACTCGAGCCCTTAAAAGCTATTGAAGGGAGGGTTTGGGTGCTCAGGCAGGAACAGAAGACCATTGCTGCAGCTCTGCTTTCTTGAGCTCCCTAAGAGGTGTTGCTATAAACTGCTGCACAGCTACTATCTCGCCTCCTCACAACTTTGCTGCTGCACTAAATCCGAGGGATTAAGAAGTTCTGAGGAAATACTGAGGGAAGCAAGTCGTAAAAACTGAAGAACAACGGTTAAAAAAACAGAAAAACAACAAATAAAATTAAAAATCTATTGCTTTGTCTCCTGTATCCCCTTGTCCCTTCTCCCTAACCCACACACTCCCAGCCGTAGTCTGGGAGGGTTAGAATTGCCATCTCCAATACAGCGCAAGATTGCCACCTACAGACTTTGGGAACCAGAACAGCTCGGCTTAGACAACAGCCTGAAATGGAAGAGAACTCAGAATGAAGCAGGTGACATTGTCCATATAAGTTTTCTGGTTTCGTCCCTGTGTCAATACTTTGACGCAGAACATTCATTTACTGTTCTCAAGTCGAGTAAAAGTTAAAGGCTTTGTGCTGTGGCAGAGAGAGATTAAGTAGACACCACAAAATTTATATTTTCAGTCAAGTTTTCTATGTATTCATGTCCCAGCTCTTACTACTTTCGTAGCACTCTAGGAACTTGTGATATGTTCTTGCCTTATAATTTGTTTGTTTTACTTTCCCTGTTCATATTTTGGTAATAAAGCAGAAGCTAAGGACATATCCACAAAGACTCTCAGACAGGGCAGACAAGATTATCATCAAATTGCCTGTGTCCACACTAACTTTGAGAAGGAAAAGAGGGTTTTATTACTACTTTTATCCTGAACTGACACCGAGAGCATTTTCAGAAAAGCTATCAGCATGCCTGTCTCTACAGATAGATAACTGTATACCCACAGCAAATACCAATTCCACATATTGTAATTGGAAGGGAGGAAGAAGCATCAGAGCTTTCCTTCCTATATGCTCTGTTTACTCCAAGGGAACACAAGTTTGGAAAAATCTATTTATGTTACCTTTTTCTCAGTAAAACACTGTATAAAAAGTGGTCAAAGAAATGACCAGCATGCAACTTCACAGGAGACACAAAGGTGTGAAAATGGCCAATCCTATCCACACCATGGAAGAGGAATAGTTTGATGCTGAAAGCTTTTTTGCTACTGAGACCAAGCAAGCTAAGTGAAAAGCCCCTGACAAGGGCAATTCTAATCCTTATGATGAAAAGCTGCATTAGGTCAAAGAGCAGATCCTGGGGCTCAAGGAACACTTTACAGGGATACTGATATCCTCTGTAAACCAATCACCACAAATGTCAGACTATCAAAACTGAAGTACATTGAAAAGGTACAACCATGTGAAGGTAAGCAGGTACACTGGTAATGCCTTGAGCAATTTCAAACTCAGTTGGAGGCACAAACAAACCAACAGCTGGTGACTTACAATAGCACACAGTGACTTTGGAAAACTGGACTTTCTGTCTTTCTCCTCCTTCTGAAGAAAGGTCAGTCAGCCCACAAAATCATATCTAGCATCTATCATGTACTCATCAACCCTGAAATCCATGATTACATTGTTGTAATGGTTAAACATAGAACTGTTCTTTTATTTTCTGGTGTACATCAGGAAAAGTCTCTATAAAATACCCAGGAATGATAGAAACACAGGATGAGGGAAAAAACCCTACATAATCAATACTTTGATAAAAGCATCACTTTCAGTTACTACTTTTACACTAGGTAGTATCTAAATACTTTCTGTAAATCTATCTTAACATAGTAATGTATAAGCAACAGATTTCCTCTTTTCTCCTTTTGCAGACTCACAGAAAGAAAGCAAAAATCCAAACCTGCCACACAGCCCTATTTCTAGTTCTCTCTTAGAATATCAAGGACCTTTGATCTTTTCTCAAGAGCCATAGCTGGAAATAATGGGCAGGGATCAAGGGCTACAGCAGTTAGTTACAGCTGGTAAAGCATTTCCATGAACATTCAATCTGTGAAAGACCTCACAAAGAGCGTATGACACAGATTTATGAACTTTATGGTCCCAAGAGAAGGTCTCACTTTCCTCTCCTTGAGAACTGCTTTCATTTTCCCCCAACATTAGAGCTTCCTTGGCCTCTCTTTCTCTCTTCCTATGACCGTGTGCTTCCTGTATCTCAGGCTGCAGAACACAGGGAGGGGAATCTCAAGAGATCAGGGAGCCAGCAGGCTCTTCCACTTCACATCCAAGGCTTTTTATGACCACCATTTTTCTTGAAACATATTGATCTTCCTGCTCAGCTCAAGTTTCCAGGGAATTGTCATGGTACGCTTAAACAGGCCATAATAGACTTACACGTCTTGGCTTGCTCCAACATGTTTTTCCGCTCTCCCTCTTTCTGTTCTGGGGAGAAGCAACCACAGGAAAGAGAACAAAGAACCTGGAGCCATTGAGTCTAAGGACCCTGGCTTGCCCAGACTTGATTTGCTTCTATTTACCTCCTGTGGTAAACAAGATACACATGCTTAGCTTGTGCCTACCTCCTGCAAGGCCTATGTTTTTCCCACATCTGGGTAAAGCAAGCCTATGGCTTGACCTAATATGGTCAAGCTCAGCTAACTGCCACTCTGATTGGCTATGCTGTGTCCAAAGGCTCATTAGTCTCAGGACACATTGGTGAAAAGAGATGAGCAGGTAACACAACATGCTTTGCCACTGTACTCATACCTGCTGCTGCCTTCTGCTGCTCACTGCCTTATTTTATCCTCAGCTGCCTGGAAACTGCTTGCCTTGAGTTTACTAAGAACAGTCTATAAATGCCTCCATGCAATAGGCCTGCATAGCCAGCATGACATCTGTGCTGAGACTGCACATTGCAAGACAACCTGCCCACACCTGAAAATCCCCTGCCAAGACAGAACTCCTGGAGATACACAGATCATCCAGACAAATCAGGATAAGGCCAGAGATTGTCTGCCTTGTTTCCCCAGCAGCCTGTGAAGCCTGGGAAGAATCAGCAGCCTCTGCAGCTAACAAGACAGTAACAGAATTCCCTGAAAGCATTTGGGTACTGTCTGATGCTGTCCTGTCCTTATAACTGGGAAAAGGATGCGGTAGATGAGTATCAAAGGTAAGCCCCAACACAAAGCAAAAGGAATGCATTAGTATCAGCTGGTAAGTTACCCTATCCCGCATAGCAAATTGTGTCTCTCTAAACTAAGATATCAGAACTAACAGATTTTAAAAGGTATACTTAATCCTTAAGAGGCATAGAGTACTCTGAGTGTTCACAAAGGATGGTTATAAAACAGCTATAAATGTCCCAGCAGAATGGACAGTAGAAGCCTAGCACTTCGAATGATTGTATCAAAAGCATATGAATGGAGATTTCTGTCCTGCATATGGATAGGAGGAGTGCTTAAAAATATACACCCTTCAGTCATATCTTTGAGAGGTTGCCAGATAATTCACAGTCATGGCATTGCTTCTGCTAGCAGGCATCTTTAATGTCACCCAGCAAATAAAGCAGACCCCATTGGGTAGTTTGATTAGAAAAGAAGCACCACTTATTTCATGAGCTGCTTAAGTAAATTATGTAGAAAAAAACAGGGACAGTGATGTCTTGTAGAGAAGACAGCCTGGACCATGGGTCTCTGATGAAGCTGTAAGATGCAGGAGTGAGGCAGTTATGAAAAGAGAATTGATAGTTGTATAACTTAATTGGTTTGTGGTTCAGGTTGGTATCACTGCTTCATTACACCATTTTTCTACATGGTCTTTCTGCCAATCCACAGAACATATCAAGTTGGAAAAAACCCCTAAGCATCAAGTCCAATCACCTGCTTGTCACAAGACTATCTAAAACCAAACCATATGACTAAAAGCATCATCCACATGCTCTCTTAACTCTGACAGACTTGGTGCTGTGACAATTTCCTTAACAAGCCTACTTCAGTGACCAACCAACCTCTCAGTGAGCAGCCTTTTTCTACTGGCCAATCTGAACTTCCCTGATACAGTTTTATTCCATTTCCACGTGCCCTATCACTGATCACCAGAAAGACTAAATCAGCACCTCCACTACTCACTTTAAAGCAGCAGCAGAATGCAGTGAGGTCACTCTTTGACTTTCTCTTCTCTAAGCTGAACACATGAAGTGACCTCAGCCTGTCCTCTTAAGTCTTGCCCTCAACACTTCACCATCTTGGTCACCCTCCTGTGTGCACACTCTAATCATTTGATGCGGTCCTTATATTGAGGCTCCCAAAATGGCATGCAGTACTCAAAGTGGAGCTTCAGCAGTGCAGAGTGGGACAACTTGCAGGTCACCATAGTAGTAGTACATAATGCTATAACAATTTATTAATTCTGCCTTCTCAGAGGAAAAACATACTGTCTTCAAAATATGTCAGCTTTCACTATATAAAAAAAATAGTAATCTGTAGAATTCATCCAAAAATGCCATACTATTAAGACACTCACAGCAACATCTTCTAGACAAGCTGCATAACTCCTAACACAGCCCAAGAGGCACAGATGTCTTTCTAAAATTATATTCAACCAAAACTTTAGCTCGTAATGTCAGGTTTGATCATAGTGAATGCTTTATAGCACTGCAGGCTGAGAAATCCAAATTACATTAGCTAGTTCTAAGTCAAACTGACCTCAGCTACATGGCTAGAGCTGCAGAGAAACCCTGCCTACGCTGGCAAATTATTTCCAAGTATCAGGGATCAAAATCCACTACATCTTCCAAGAAAGAGGAGGTGGTCAGCCATAAGCTGTTCACTCTACAACAAAGCACAAATAATAGACATCATGAGAACATTTTGTGTGCTGCAGTATATTTTCTTGCAACCATTCTACTTGTTCTCCCAGGTTCTACTAAACTAAATACCATGACAATCTTGTCGCCTTGTACTGACAAGGATCCTTTCTACCCCATCAGCATTTTTATTTAATGTATTTTTAATTCAGAGTATAATATGAAATCATTTGGGAAAACCATGCTTGGCTTTAATCTTTCCTGTGAATAATTAGCAACTTGACAACAAAGGACATGGTCTCTCTCTGGATTGCCATGTTATTCCAGTGTCAAGACATCTGCATTTCCACCAAGGGGTTTAGTAATGCTCTGTTCGTTGCAGTTCTGGTTTTGCAAGCTGAAAAGGAAAGTGAAGTTTCAAGGAAGAATCCAGCCCCAGTTTTCTTTTAACCACACTCATTTAGCAGTGTAGTAAAGCAGATTTGTTTGACTTTCTGAAAAGTAACAGCCCTGTCATCCAGATACAATAATAATCCTGGCAGAGACAGAAGGAGCCAAAGTTTATAGAAAGCATTTAGAAAACTGCCACTGATACCACGTCAGGGTAAAGGCAGCTACAGTTCTATGGAAAGCAGTTATTCTTCTCAGAAATCAGCAAGCCCCAGCATGGTACAGCTTTGCATGTGCCACATACTTTTGTTATCTCTGAATGGCAGCTATAAGGACCATGATGCTGTTCAGTAGTACAGGATTTGACAGCCATAAGCTCCATCATAGCTATCACAAACACCTATGTACAACTGTCTGTTAGGGGATGCCACAAAGCATCACCACTTCATGTATGCAGGAGAGAGGTATTGTTCATGTTCTGCCTGCCTTCTTTTTCAGAAAGCTGTTCAGAAGTGCCCCCTGTTTTGAAAAGCCTAGAATTGTCACTGAGTATTAGAGATGAGGTGGAGCAGGAGGAGGGAAGAGTCAAGTAAGAAAGCAAAGCTAAGCAAAGCCATACAGCTGCCTTGAGTCAGCACCAAGGCTGAAAAAAAACACAACCTCCTGCTTTTGTCCTCAGTTCCTTAAGTATCCCTTTATGCAGATCGGCAACTGAAACCAGCTGAAGTCCAGAACTCAAAACTCCCATTTTCACCCGACAAATAGCCTTTACATGCTATTAAACTGTGGGGAATCATTTCTATCAAAGCTATCCTCTGGCAAAGCCTAGTCCCTTATGTCCCTCCAACTCTTCTGTACACAAGATGTACCAGTGCAATGCAACAGAAGCACTATTTATTGTTTGTTCAAGGCAGCAATTAATTCCATTAAATTGAAGAAGAAAAATTAAGGGGAAAGATTGCTCTAAAAATCTGATTTTCACTTTTTTTCAGCTCACTCAAGTGAAGCAGAGCAGCTCTTCCACATCTGACAGTGTCAGTCTAGGACATCTAATACCAATCTGGACAATACAGTTACTGGCCTTGAAATCTTAATCTCAATTTTGCAATAAGGACAGAGGCTAACTAATTTATTTCTAAATCAGGGTTCACCCGAAGCTATCAAATAAACCAAATAAAAGGAAAAACAACAAATAATTTAATTTTTCTGCTGATAGTCCTTGCAAATCAGTTAAACAGCGACTTGTAAGTGGCTTGCATTTGATAGGGGAAAGGGTTAAAAAGAAATTAGACCCTAGGAGGAAAGAATAAAGAGTTGTAATAAGATGTGGGACAGTAACCACAATAAAGGAGCAACAAACATTTTCCCACATTTCTCTGTAACATTAAATTGCTTCGGCTAAAGTGAATCTGTAAGCTGTTCAGCTCAAAGCCCTAATCCTCCCTGACTGAGGGAAAGATTGCCTGCCTCAAGTACATGGCAACTTCCTGTCATAATGAATAACAAAGAGTGGCTGAAGTTGGAGAGTTCAAAGTCGCTGCTCCTTCCTAGGAGTATGGAGATTGAATTTGAAAAGAAATCTGTGATGCTTGAAGTGGATGCCTTGAGCACATTTTAATTTGAAGTAATGAGACTTTCTTTTCTTTCAACAAGAGTAATTTATATCCTCTAGTTCTGAGAAAACTGCATGAATCACAGTTATCAGATAAACCAAGAATACAAAATTCACAAGTTAGGGCAAACAATCCAAGCTTCTTCCAGGTACTCATGCACAAAAGAGACACAAAGTTCAAAAGAAATCTCTGAAGACTCCCCAACCAGTGTGACGGTTTGGGTGTTACCTGCCCCCCAACTCTTACAAAATCACCCAGACTAGACTCAGCCTATCTGGAAATTAAGAATGAAGCTTTATATTTACAGCTTAGCACAATATACAAGCAGAGATTTACAATATATACAGAAATATACAACCACCCTTCCACATCCTTTCCACCCCTCTACCTTATCCCAGACTTTGCCTTACATTCAAGGTGAGTTTGGAGAATTGGCATGGGGGGGTTAGAAAGCCAAAGGATTAGTTACAGAGACAGCAGGTTAGGGAGAAAAGTGCAGGCAGACAGAGACACACAGCCACTGTTTTATCTATGTTTGTGTTCTTGTTTTTAATACATCTCAGAAAGCCTATGAGTCAAGTAGACATCACCATTGTTTCCTTTTCACAGCCTATAATCTAATTTCTCTCACTAAAATATCCTAGAGAGCCTCAAACTAGCACAGAATTTAACATCTCTCGCATCTATCATACATTTTATCATAGTATTCTTGGAGAAACTCAAAATTACTTGTTAGCAGATATGTCCCATCCCAGAGAAGATAACTAGATGTAAATATTAAGTTCGATTGTTTCAAAATTTCCTTTTTCCTTGAGGAAAATACAGAACTACTATCACTGCATAGACACAAGAGGTTATCTTTCTTGTTACACTGTTAACCAAATCTAAACTGAGAAAAGTGAGAGCTCGTTCATAATTAGACACAAACGCATTGATAGCAGTTCCTGTGTACAAGGCTACTAAAGGCCAGAACTGAGAATTTCTCTCCAATGTTGTACGAAGATAGGAGAAAGGTGTTGGTTTTCCTTCCACTCAAGTGTGCAAGAATAATGAAGACATAACTTGGGAATATTTGGTACTGTGGAAATTGATACGTTATTTCTATGCTTAAAATGCACAGTTTATGACCAAATTTCCAAATCTATCTATGGAAGAAAGCTACATTTTGAATAATAATTTCTTAGGCATTTACAAAACACCAATTTTAAAAACTCCTAAAAGTACTTATAGCCTTTCAGATTGCTGTGAGAAATGTCAGGAGTGCTTCCATCCCCCACTGAAACATATTCTTCAGCTAGGGTGGAATAGGCAACAAGAAAAGACATGAAAAATATAAATCCAGAAAATTATATGGATACCTGAGGCAAGAGGAATGAAATTATCAGAGCTAGAATTTGATCAAGGTACAAAGATGCTGCTGTTGGTAAATGCTTTTGTGATTAATAACAGTCTGAGGATCATTCTTTCCAGTGCCAGCAACTTCAAAATGTAGGGCAAGATGAGAGAAGATAATTAAAACTGCAAATGCCAGCAGTTATTTGAACTGAGTGTGCACTGCATTGGGTTATTGTGATCATCCGTATTTATTTGTGTAATTCAGAAGGTCAAAGACAACAGGTTATAGGTAAATATCTTTTTTAGTATCTGTATATAAGTACAAGGAAAAAAAAACAAACTTTACAATCTCAAGTACCACTTTTAACATAGGCTGCCAGAAATAGGTTTTAAAGTATTTAAATGAGAAAAAACTGTTTAGATAGGAAGCACCAACATTAAATCATTTCATACACCAGGCTGGTGCTTGTTTAACTGCCTTCCAGCTGATGGGAAACAACACTTTTAATTATTTTCAAGACAAATGATACAGTGCAGCCATTTATTAAAGATAAAGAAATTAAATGAGGTGGCCTAATTTTGCAGTCCACTTGGCCTTGTGTCAGATGTATGTGAAGAGCCTGAACTGTTTATATTACACCTCCATCCTCCATTTTCTTTTTCAATGATGCATCAATCACTATTAGAGCTATAAACAGGCACTAGTGTTTTTCTTTCGGTTGTTAAATCAAAAAAGCATACAATACAAAATTCATTATGGTCTTTGTGTCTTGAACTGAATCCACCTTAATACTTCTTGTTTCAGAAGGCCACTTTTCTTTCCACGTGCCCCTAATGTTTTCTTCCTACTTCCTCAAGAAAAAAAATCCTCTCTCAATCTGTACTGCCTACCCTCTACAGACACTTCCAAGCCTTCAATAATTCATTGCCTGGTGGCATTAGCATAAAATGCTTGAATTCAAGGCAAAATCATGATAACACTTGCATCCAAAAATAATTGGCTCCAAAGATCTCTTCTTTTTCCCTTCTCCCTCCTTCCCCTTCTTTTCCATACTTTGATGCATGATGTGGTTGGTTTGTGTCTTAAGCACAGTGACGATAAATGCTTTGTAAACATAATTAGCAACTCTTTTTCAAACCTCTTTTACCAATAAGAAAAGCCCAAAATTTTCACAGTAATACTTCACCGCTCAGGAACTGCATTTCAAGATTTGCATAAACTAAGGATGCAAAATCACTCACAGTTGCAATATCTCCTCAGAGTGCATAAGATTACCAGTATGCCCAATATTCATCTCAAAAAGCTTAACTTAACATCCAGTATCTCCCTTCAGAGCAACAGACTTCATCCAAACTGTAGGTTAAAAGAATAAATCTGCAGTGACAAAAAAAAACTAACTTATTTTTTAGTGCTGATTCAGTGTAGGATTAAACTAAATCTTCAGTGAAATTACTGTAAATTGGCACTTCAGTCTTGGGTCACAATTTCAGTCTCTTTTACTGAAGTCACGTGAAAGCTTTTGTTTCCAAAAATAAGTTATCACACTTACACTCCACAGATCTATTAAGTCAGCACCTCTCCTACTTTTCCTCTGGTACTGTTTTCACTGCAATGATATCTGCACTAACTACATATGTGGACATGCAAATTACACATTCAATTCCTAGTTAAGCAACCAACTTTTGCTCCCTCAGTTATCTTGTTCATAGAACATACACAAGCTCAAAAAAAACAGAAGTTTTACTGATATAGTGCTAGGCATTAACTTTTCTAGGCAAATCAGTTATATCTCCTACTGTACTTACCAGCAAAGTCCAATACTGTACCTTCTAACCACAATCTAACATGCAGAATCTTCTCGGCTTCTATGCATAGGTCCCGAGAGTCTTGTTTCTATGAAATCCTTCCCAAACCCCTTTTAACATTTTATGTTACTTATTTCTGCAGTTATTAGGCATTGATTTACACACTTGCCTCACCACCTAGCCTCCAGTGCTCTAGAAAGCAAATACAGACATTTTACTGCACATCCTGCTACTTTTACTGCTGAAATAATGAAACCTTCTATAAGTTATTCATTTCATTGTAAAAGTTTATTACACTACATCTTCCAGAAAAGCTATTCAAAACAAAACCAAGCAGTCAATTACCCAATAGAATGAAGCATTAATGCTAATTAGCAAGCTAATGTTCAATTAGATTTAACAAAAATACTGTTGGGAACTTAAGAAGAGCCATAATGCCGATGGCCCTTTATTATTAGAGTAATAGCAGACAACAATACAAGTCCTGCTACCAACAAGACCTCAGACTACATAAAAGTCCCAAGAACAGATGACTTTTCCTGAGATTTGCGCTTCCTACAATCCCTACAGCTCCTCGGGGAGCCATGTCAATTACACCATCATCAATGCAAATGGCATTTTAAAGAGTCTCTGCAACAGGCAAAGAATGCTAATGCGGATCAGAGGTGCCAGCATACAGCAGGCTTCTCCCAAAAGCTCTTTAACCCATTGTGTGTCTATTCGGCTGGTTCTCTACATTTTAAACTAGGCTCCCCTTGCCTCTTCTGCCTTTGGCAGGCAAAAATCAACCAATACAAACCATCCATTTTCCAACATCGAAGCAGTGTGGAAGGCAGTGGTGGCAGCAAAAAGATCAATTTCTGTGTGGAGAGTGTGATAATGGGAAGACTGCTGGCATTCTTGCTTGGTAGGTTATTCTTATTAAGGTTTTTTTTTTCCCAAACACACTACTCCAAATAGAATGTTAATAATAAAAAAAAATCAAAGAGTGATGGAGCATGAAAATCTTAATACTGCCATGTGGCATGAACAGGAAATGAAACTTGGCCTGAAATTTAATTATCACTACTCTCACAAAAAAAGAGAGAGACAAACCCCACATGCTCATTTTCCAATGGCATTTAAGCTATATACCCCAGATGCTCCCCTCACCATAGAGCAGGGCTCTTTGGGGAACAGATGCAGAGAGCGTAAGCGAAGTAGCCACATACATCAAAAGGAAAATGTACTATTAGGGAAGCAACTGCCATATCAATTTGGAAACAAATGAGAGCCCAGCAAGCCATCCCATTGCAAAAGCATTCATATATGCAATATATCCAACTTCACATTTGCATACCAAGGAAAGCCAAAGAAATTCGTGATTATAGTAACTGAGAAATTTATTGTCCACCCAAAACATTAAAAGAAATTCCTATTACCTTCATAAAAATTTTGTACTGACTGACAAATTATTAAAGCTTTTGAATAATGTAGTTCAGTTAACCAGTATTAGAAGTCCATTTCTAAGTTACTTGTATATAGTAACAGGGTTGGGTTTTTTTCCTAAAGGTTGTTTCTAATACTAGTTCACAGATGGACAAAGGTGAAGTTATTTGCTAACCCACACAGATCTGCACAAGGGAAGCAAGAGCAAAAACACAGATATTGAAAGTTGAAATCAAGGGCACAGGTGAAATAAGCATTTAAACCTTCAGTTCTCAGGAAAGCAGAGAGGCTTTTGAACTGTGCAACGTTCAGAGAAACCAAAGACCCAATTCTAACATCAGCTTTTTATTAAATGGCTACTCCCTTTTGAAGTAAGCTTTAGTCACACTTCAGGGTAGCTATAGCCTTTTTAAGCTAGAAGGCAGCAAGGAGGGGAAATAGAAACTTAAAACCAAATGCACTCATAGAGTGTCACATTCATCATGAGGTGCGAGGTCACCCCAATGGTTACTTCTTGCTTGGGATCATCTTTCAATTGTGAAAAACTTTTTAATTGTTTCTATTTCAAGAATTATAAACCCTTTATAGAAACACTTAAGTTCAACAAAACTACAAGACAGCAGAAGAAGGTGAACTTTCTGGGAGGTAAAAGATTCTCCTGGGAAGTCATCCCCCTGTGCAGGCTCTACAGATCTCCATGTATACCCTTTAACAATACAAAAGGAGGTGTTGACATGTTTTTCCCCCCACTTCACACAAACATAAGCTTATGTAACTTTCTGGGAATTAATTTTAAGCTTTTTATTTCTATTATTATTTTTCAGCAAGCAGAGCTAGACAATTAAGTAGATTGCTTTTTAAATTCTAATGCTTTTTACTAAGTCAATGATTCTACATTAGTTTCATAGCTTTTTAACAAGACTTGCAAAAATCTACTTCCACAAAGAATTCTGTCCTTCTGGAAAATATCACATTTGCCTAACTTGAACTGAACCAAACACCATTTTTGGCTTGGATAAAAGTTCCTCTGTTTTCAGTACTGAAGTCTGATAACTCCATATGTCGGTAGCGAAGACACTACCGATTAAACAGCACAAGCATCAAGTGGAGTGCTTCCTACACAGCAGAAAAAAAAACCATTTCAATCAACAGGAAGTTAGCATGGCATTCTATTCCTGCCTCTGTCCTTCCCACAGGTAAACTCTCCAAAATTCCTTTGCACACACTGCTCAACTGACCAACACATATCAAAATATGACCCCAGTCTATTATGCACAGCATGACAGATACAGTTAGTGCTGGTAGTGTTAGATACCTCCAGTTTTCATTCTGATCCCTAGAGAGATATATGCCAGGGCGGCCTCAGATGGACCTTCACATCACACAGCTCCTTTCTGCGCCAGTGGTGACAGTCACGAGAGCACCACAGGCTCTGCTGTCATCGGTGCGGATGCCAAGTCCTATCCAGGCACAATTGCATAAAAGAAAAGCTGCATGACAGTATCCATAATCTTTCCTGTCTGAAAGTTCATAGAATCATAGAACTATCAAGGTTGGAAGAAACCTTTGAGCTCATCACATCCAACCACTTGGCCAGAGCTCGCAATCCCACAACTACAGCTAAATCGCTACCAGTAAAACATGTCTTTAAGCATCACATCCATATCTTTTAAGTACATCCAGGCATAGTGACTCCTCCACCTCCCTGGGAAGCCTGTTCCAATGCTTGACAACCCTTTCAGCGGAGAAATTTTTCCTAATATCGAGCCTGAACCTCCCTTGGCACAGCATTTCCTCTTGTTCTGTCACTACTACTGTTTGTGCAAGTTCTCACTCACTCAAGAGCACTCTGCAGCAACTGATCACACAGATCCCTTCGCCTGCAATTAGTTTCACTGGTTCATAGATATCTATACCTTGGAGAAATATTTTTCTTCCCATACAAAAGCTTTTATCAGAATATGATGCTATTCATTAAATTATGTATACACATTCATTTATGTATATACTGTAATAGAATATTTGATGTTGCCAAATGCAAGCTTTTAGATCTACATCGTATTTCTCAAGCAGTCTAATCTGTTCCCCTGATTTTAGTTGTAAAGAAAGAAAACAGGTTGGAGTTGTACCCAGCTTTCCAGGCTGTATTCCTGTACTCATAAACATGGAAGACTTCATTCCACAATCATGCCTGCTTTTCAAAAAACAAAGCACAGAATCTTCACCCAAAATCATGTGAACTGAACTTTTCAAGTCCACTATGGAATAGGAATCTCTACTGCAGACAGTTTACTTTAAATTAGTTTTTAAATAAGTGAGATAATCCCTATTTTTAATTTGATATTTCAGTAAAGGTTTCCATTGATCTCAGTTTTCCAAGTACACTTGAAAGCTTCTAAGTAACAGCGGTAGGTTGATTTTTAATTTTGCTTTCACACCACTCGAGTGGATTCAAATTCTATGAGGAAAAATGATACTTGGCAGCAAATGACACAAGATGCCACTTGGCATCATATTCTGATTTTTAAGCAGAAGCTGTTGGAAAGCTTAAAATAATTTCTTTGTCTTACTCTACAGTGACTGAAATACATGTCTAATTTATTAACAACCACAATACTAGAGAGAGGAAGCCAGTGCACTAAAATCTCCATTTTCTGTAGATTAGAAGGACATTGATTACATGAACTTGAGGATGTTCAAAATATTACAAGGTAATATTTCTGAATATTAAGATCAACTACACGGTCAAGAAAAGCTGCAGACAAGTAGTATTTCTACAGTTCAGTGAGTTATGGTGGTCAGCTTAGTACTTAAATGTATATTTATAGCATACTGCAAACCCAAAGCATAATTTGATCAACCTATGGTTATATCATGAACACCATTTAAGTCAGTATATTGACTGTTTTGTCCACCCCACATAAAGGGTTATTCTATGCCAGCTGAGCTGAAGTACTACTGTGTACTATGAATATTATTTTTGTGCTTTCCCCACCCCCCCATTCCACTACTCTGTGTCCTGGTTTTCATCTCAGTGACTTTGTTATTTGTATGGCAATTTCTTCTAATAGCTTTACGCATGCTTCCAGACTGTGCAAAATGCTGAACAGAGCAGAACAAGTAATTCATGCACTTGGAATAGCTTTAGGAGGACACGATCTTTTAAGAAGCATTAGGTAAGGTCCTGCACACACAGTATTTATTTTGCAGATATATCATCCCTGTGGTCACTGAATTCCACAAAGCTAAACCAATAATGAAGCATCCACAAGAAACACCTTTTCCGTTAGGGGATCCCTCACCTAGCTGGAGAGTACACAACCAGACTTAGCAACAGGATGAATGGGATTTAATACTTCAAAGCAGCACTAGGTTCTTACTTACATTTGCTTCTGGGAATCAAGAAGCTTATCATGAAAAGAGAAGAACAGAGTAGAGCAGTTTTAACATGCCTCCTAATATTCTTCTGGTACCTCAAGGCACTGAAGTGCCAGGAGGTAGTACTGCTTAACACCTCTCAATACTCATACCTAACACAGTGGTCAAGGGGTTTGGTGGGGTTTTTTTGCCTGTTGATACTCCATATAACTTTGAGAAGAGTAACTTATCTCACTCAAGTAGCTCAAGGCTCACTTACTAGCATGCCTTCCCCTAAGTGGCTAATAATTCAGCACATACATTTAAGCACAACGCATTTTTATATTAAAGAGAGAGAAGAGCCTGGCAGATGCTGTTTATACATACAAACCCCAAGGTGTGTCTCTGGTAGCAGACAAAAATGTAAAGAAGCATAGATTTTTAAGTTGAAACATCATTAAATAAGCAGAAGCAACCAAGAGTAGCAATTTGTTGAGACTGACCAAAGATCCCTTAATTTGTGGTTCAGCATTAAATATCTGTTAATGGTTGGGGCTCTGCAAGTATCCAAGTTAGATATTGTAGTAAAACACTGACTCACAAAAGCAAAGTAAAAAAAAAAACCACAACCACCAAAAGCCCCTTGGTGCCTGCAACTGACTGGAGTCCCATTGCATCTTAGCTCATCAAGGTTTGAAACAGAAGCTGTTCCCCGTTCAAAAGATGCCCAAAGTTAAGTTTCTTCTGGAATGCCTACTGCCTGCATTGAAGCCCCTGCCCTGCTGCTTTGCATTCAAGGAAGGCCAAAGAGTATTCATCTACTCAAAGGTCTGTTCAAGAGTCCTAAGAGAAGTCCCTCAGGTCTGTCTGCTGTAATTACTTCTTTAGAACTCTTAACTAGAAAGCTTGTCTCAGAAAGCTTGTCTCAGACACAGAGTGCTGAACAGGACATCGAAGAAAGACCTGAAATAACTGCAGAGGGAAAGATACACAAAACAGTTTCCATGTGATTATATATTCACTCACTTTACAGCAAAGGTCTGTCTGCTTCTGTCTCAGGAAAACCAATGAAGTCCACAGTTCTCAAGCCAACAAACACACTTAAGCTTTGTCATTTTTCAGAGCATCTTCAAAAAGACACAAACAAAACATTGTCACACATGCACTTTACAGAGCTTGTGCCAGAAGGAGCTCTCAAGTGCCACACTTGAAAGTGCTAAAATGATTGTTCACAGAAACAAAGCGAAGCAGCAGAGGCACAGAGGGTGGGTGGGCAGGCAGGCAAGCACAGGCTACCTCTGGACAACAGCCAGTACTGGAGCTGGGCAGGAACCCAGTATTTCATGATAGCCCTACTCTGACTTTTTCCTTAAAAGACTTTTTGTCCTCAGTCCAGCTCCCACTGCTGCCAGCCTTTTCACTGATTTTAGCAAAAGGTTGATTGGGCCTCAGGGCTTAAGTTTCAGACATGTTGGATGTGTGTGACTTCAGCTGTCATGAATACTCAGCAGCATTTATCCAGATGAGCAAGTCCTTTGCATGCAAAGCAACTCTGTACTGGTCACATCATCGCCTTACAGAAGTTACAGAAGCATAAAGGTATTGTAACATGGAAAATAGCCCTGACACGGTGACAGAGAAAGCTAACAAAACACTCAAGAAAGCAACACACAAAGTGTAGGCTTGCAGGAGGACAGCCCACAGTTACTGGTATCTGTCAGAGGTTTCCAAAAATAATCACACATCAAATAAAGTTCTTTTCATTAACTGAAGCACATGATGAATGGAAAGATGGGAATTTCAACATACTGCCCTTAAAAGCCAATGTTTTACAGTAAACCATTTCAAACTTTCCTTTCTTTCCTATCTTATGGCTGAAATATGTAGTGACTTTCACTTTTTTCTCCACTCAAAGATGACTACCTTTTGTTGAAATTCCAAAAGCACAATAAAGGCACTTACAAGGTATTTCTGCAGTATTTGGTTTGCATATACCTATAAAACAGTGCCCACTGTGTCATTTTTTTTTCCCTTAAAATATTATTGTTCTTACACATGACTTTCCATAAAAACATGCAGGAGCAGATCATCTAGAACAGAGTTGGCACTGTATCTACTGCTTGTCCTTTTTTTCCATGTTCAAAGGCTCAAAACACAGTTTCTAAGAGTAAAGAGAGAGTTCAGTTCCATGCACATATGCAGCAAAGCAGTTCCAATAACCACATATTCTAAACTGGTGATTTCTATGACACAGGGAAAATACTTCAGCTTTTCCTAAGATACCAACTGCTCTCTGCTAAAAGACTTGTCTTTTAAAAGATTAAAAAACCATTTAAAAAATACACCAAACCATACTTAACTACAGCATCTTTTCTTAATCTTTTTGTCCTGCCCATCAAGAACTGCTTTTTTTTAATTACAAACTAAATGCTGCAGTGAGCTCTCTGGAGTACTTTTCAGTGCTGTCTCAGAGATATACCAAGTGAGAGTGAGTCACTTCATTAATTATGAAAATCCATAAACTAGGATACAGGTGCAAGGACTGCTAAGCAGGAATACAGTTGATTTTAGGTTTCTGTTGTTGTTTTGGGGGTGTTTGGGGGAACAAGGAGGTTCTTTTTATTTAAAGGGATGTTTCTTATGAATGAGGACTTAAGGATGCTCAAAAAATGCTGTCCTTTTATTTGACCCACAGTTTAATTTTGACTGGTTACCAGCTATTAAAGATGGGAAATAAGACTGCAGACATAAGTAGCAGAGTTCCTGGATGGATCCCTGGATGTTTATAACTTTCTATGCACAGGGACGACTTGAATACAAGTGTCCAAAGCAGTCTCAATTTAATAATCTATCCGTGGCAAACTACCTAGTTACAAACTGTGTGCCACTGGCACGCTGGCACACTGCTGCTTAGCAGGCAAGCAGCAATACTGATTTTGAGTATAGCTCTGAGTGAAAAGAAATAAAAAGGCAGAGCTGAAAATCCTTGGCAAAGCAGAAATCCTTGTCATGTGTCCAGCAGGAGAGTGGGCCTAGGCTACCACGTGAAGTTGCTCTTGATTGAGGCATATGGGTTCATGTAGATTTATCAGCATAGCAAGCACTGGAAATCACAAGTGCAGGGAAGAGGTTGAAGTCTTGGGACAGGAGAGGCAAAAGATGGCTGACAGTACAATACCCTGGCTAATTAGTCCTGCCCAAAACATGGAAACAGGCAGACCCACAGGACATAAGAAATGACAGATTAGGTCATCTGTAAGTCATATGAACTAAAATACCTCAAGACTATTTCTCTTAGCTATTTTTAATCTTTTTCCTTTATTGGACATATTCTGAGACATTAATTTCTACCGGGGCTATGCATGTAGCTGTTGATCTTGCCTTTTCTTTCTGTTTAGATTTTCAAAACACTTCCCAACAACTTGAATTCTTTCCTCTACAAGGCAAGCTGGGAACACATTATATCTGTTTATCTGCTGGGATAAAGAAAACACTTACTGGTAATTAAATACTTGCTTAAATGCTTGGTTGTTTGGGTTTATTTTTTTCCTCAACAGGAATGGGGACACTCAATGGGTAAGAACAGAAGGAAAACAAGAGAAAAACTGCTTCCAACATGCTACAGGCCTTTATCTTCTGGCAAAGATAATGAAGAAAGCTTGTACACGTCTCCTGTCAATCTGGGAAAAGTTTCACACTACAATTAAATTAAATCAGAGGGTACAGATTTGGAAGCTTAAAGAGGCTCATTACTCAAAGTAAAATGAAAGCACAAACAGTAACTAGATAAACCATATGCTCTCATGTCATCAGCCAATGTCAGAGGCTTCATTGATAAGTATCTTTAAATATGACATAGTATTTTCTAACAGTGGTTCTTCCCTATCAATTTTCTGTACAATCCATTACAATGAATGCTACCACCTTTGAGCCAGCTACAGGGATTTAACCTTCCAAGATGTCTGAGAACACAAGTGTGACAGTTTCCCTGAGCAGCACTGATTGCCATGTATTTTAAGTTATTCTTAATGGCAACAACAGGAAAATAGCTTCTAGATGCATAATGTATAAGCTCATTTACAGGAAGCAAAGAACAAGTCAAAAAGGGAGAAGTGACACAGAAAAAAATGACAGAAGCAATTGTATTGTCATTGACAGAGGCAACATCATGGGAGTTTAACCTTAAGGAAAAGTTTCTTCATTTAGCACAGTGATTTGATAGAGTCTTTTAATTCAAGAATTTTGCTTCCCAGAGATAACAAAGAGCAACCAGAGTGACAGGAAAGAGTATTGTCTCTTGTTGCTGAGCCCACAAAACACAGCTAACCTGTCAAAACTCAAAAAATTCAGGCTTCCCTCCCACAAACCCCCCACTGCACATGGAAAATGGTACAAGGCATACTGGCCATATTCACAAACCTCATCCTAAACGTGAAATAGGTTTGCAGGCAAAGCACTACCTCAACTATGGTAATGTATGAGCAAGTTTCAGCCAAGCCTCCAGTAAACTGACTGAACACTTCTCATCCCAGCTCGAAGTACAACAACTCAACCATACACAGGAGCTGAGCTTTTCTAGTTTCTCTGTCTGCTGCAGTTCCCTGGCTCCATACTTGTGCTAGATTCAGCTCAGCTGCTTGTTTGATGTAAATGCCTGCTAGAAAGGAATTGCCAAATAAAAATAATTATAAATGGTATTTTTTTGCCCAACCTATTTTACAATGTAATGAACATCTACCCAGGAGTCCCAAAATATTTAACTAATCAATTTAGTTCTGTTTCAGCCAGTTCAGCAATTTACAGCTGGTGTGCTTAACAAAGCACTGATTCTCCAGACAGACATAAAGCTCAGAAAAACAGGGGAGACATGTTTTCCCTGTCTACTTTCTAAGATGAGATTCCCATACTCTCCATCACTGACCACTTTGTCCTAACTCTACTCATACATACTGCCCCAAAGGAATGAGCCAATCCTTTCTATGCTAGTTTGAAGCTAGAGTGTTTTGGTGAGAAGAACTAGATTACAGGCTGTGAAAGAAAAACAAGGGCAATGTCTACTTCACTTATAGGCTTCCTGAGAGGTATAAAAACAAGAATCCAAACATAAATGAGTCGCTTCTTCTGCTTAGGACTCTGTGCTGCCATTTTTTTTCTTCTCTCTTGCCTCTCTGCTATCTCTCTGATTAATCCACTTTGCTTCCTAATCCCTTGGCCAAACCTCCATTCTTCCTTGGGACTGGAGTAAGGTTGAGAGTGGGGGGAGTGCTTGTATATTGTGCTAAGCTGTAAATATAAGCTTCAAATTTCCAGAGCCAGCTGAGTATAGTCTGGGTGATTTCCCAAGTGTGTTTGTGGGGGGTAATACCCAAACCATCACACCTTCTGACTCCACTGCACATGTGGCAGACTGTGCCTCACACTAATTCAGGCACAAGAAGTGACCAGCGAGAATGCTACAACCTCCACATTCCTTATGAACTGCAGGTCTACCACAGTGTCTGAGGACACACTAGGCATCAAAATGGCATCTTCAGAACTTAGGGAATATATGTACTAGAAATAAATTCCCACAAAATAAGTCACAGTTCACTTAAGAAGTTCCACTCTGCTCTTTTACACAAGGTGAAGGCAGCAGACACACATTATGCACAAAATGTAGCCTGCAATTATCCCTTTGACAGCCTACTGACACTCCCCAACGATTCTCTCATCCCATCAGATGTTTGCTGCCTCCATGTCCTTGAAAACATAATATTTGCCACTTTGTTTAGCTTCCCATCTCCAAAGTCCATCCATTCAGTTTCTTACCACACACAGACAGTGGGAAGTGTTCTATTTTCTATGGTATGTTAAGACTCCAGTGGCACACCAGCAACTAAATCAAACAAAGGAATATTTAGCCAGATTAACTTCTTAAATTATAGTTCAAATTGTGTGCAAGCAAAATCAATACACTTGGTTTTCTTCTTCAGCCTAAAATGAAAGCTCTGCCTAACAGTTCACACTTCAAACAGAACTGTGGTTTGTGCTTCCTGGCACAAAGTCAGTAACTCCACTTGACCATTTTTCATCATCCAGAGATCAGACATCTTTCACACTGCTTTAGCAAAGCCTTCAGGAAGCTATCATAGTCTGCAATGGTGTTAGCAGGCATGCAAATACAAACACTCCACCACTGACAAGTCAACGATACCTCTGCTTGCATGGAGTTACTCTTTCCACTTCATTTAATAGATCCATAGACTCTTCTGTCGAGACCTCAATTCATTGTACTGCATGATTATTGACTTGTAACTGCAGAGTTTCCAGACTCAGTGGAGCACAAGCACAACAAGCTTATGTAAAGCTGAGCAGACATCGAGCATAACAGCAGACTGGACATCATATCAGCAGTTTCTTAAAACTGTAATATCTAATTACATTATTAATACTTGTGTCAACTCTGCAAGAGTGATGTCTGCTCAGTTATAATCTTATCTTCGCTACTACATTAACTGCCCCAAAAATTATGTCACTAGATGCCATATCAATAAGTCCTCAAGTGGTAGAGGAGCTGTGCTTCAGAAGATGATATTCATTAAGACACTTACAAAGGCATATATTGTTTTCTCACAAATCCACTAATGCTTCTCAATACTGAAAGCCAACTAGAAAACACAAGAGTTCTCATGTTAATGCAAAGGGAGGGGTAATTATTCGTCTAATACTTCTAAAATTGCTGCTTCCAAAGCAGCCACATGAGGACGTAACAATTAGAAGTACGTGATTGAAGTACATATAAATAGACTGGTGTGTACTGAGCTAAACAGTAAAATAAAACATTGCATATGGAAAAGAATCCTCCAGTAAAAAATGAGTTTCATTCCTGCAAGATCTATCTTCTGAAAACCTAGAAAACTTTAAACATAGATCTGCCAACTCTGTTTCTCGAGTGGTAGCATTTTCTTCCCTTCAGCAAGTTGTCCTGCCTTTTTTTTCCTGAAACTTGAAAATCATTCTAGTAGGAGGTTAAGTTGAAAGTCCTCTTTATAAAAATATCTCCTTTCACAGTCTTTTCTGGCATTTCTCAGCTCTGAATTTATAAAAGTAATTCCACAACACATTCACTGAAACACCCAATATAAATATACCAAAAGCTCACAGTCTTTAATAGAGTGTTAGATGAAACTTGACTATACGAATCGTGTGCCACTACTGCCCTCATTCGGGAAGACTGAATCTCTCATTCTTATTTCTCTGAATCAGACTATAGTTTTCCACAAAATTCTTTTTACTATTAGTTTTGATAGCAAAGCCATAAGCATATGTACTGTTAGTTACATTATTCGTGCTTACTATAACTGATTTCTAAGCACTCTTAAACAAGATGGAGTCATGAATACATTTCCAAGGAAATAGTGTGTTTAGTCTAAATCATTCCCATATAATATCATTAAATATTTGCCACTTATTCTTTCAGTGCACTACTCGGGCCTCTTCACACAAAAGCTGACTAAATCATCCTTTCACAGCCCAGTCCCTAAAACTGGCAGCAGATTCTAAGGCCCAAAAGTTAAACTCTTTAGTAATCAGTGTTAGTTTCTACAGAAGGTACTTCTCTCATTTTTGTTTCAGAACTTGTAGTGAGAAGTGAGACAAAAAAGGAAGTCGGTGAGATGCCTCACACACATTCTTTATTTAAGCAAAGAAGAATGCTTTCCTCTGTTTTCATCAAGTCCAGCCAGCAGCTCTGGCCAGCTGCAAGCAGGTTACAGGGCATTTACCCCTTTGCCTGACTACCAAGTACTTCCATAGTTATTTGAGCCTGAATAAATGTGATGTCAAAGAGATCAGTGAGCCAGCAACTAGGGACTCCAAGTACTGTAATTTAAGCGAACTCTGCCAAAATAAGCAGGTACATGCTTGCGTTGGAGGGCAAGGTAAAGGTGGCACTAAAGGGACTGCAGTGAGCTCTTCAATTACGAATTTTCAGGACACCTCTGTAACCTGTCTATAAAAAAGTGAAACCAAAATAGACTACTTTTACCCTTTCCTGGAACCTGCTTTCCAAATGTGCAGCACCAGACAAGCAGCACAACAGGTCTCATGATTACCTCTGAGACAACATTGTCACTAGCTACATTTGTCTGACATTTTACATTCACACATTAGGAAACAATGACTATTTCTGGACAGCAAAATGCTATCTGAAGGACAGAGAGATTATATCCTATGCATTCTGAAGTGGCAGGTTGCTATGGTTTCCCTCTGCAAGAACAAAATTCGCTTCATTAGGTTATGTGAAGATCTCCTCTACTAAGCCAAAAGGGTCCATCAGGGAAGCAGACTGTCCTTTAATCACAGCTCTGCTTTTGTGAAAACCAGTCCATTTTCTTTCCCCTGAAACAGCCACTGAAAAGAAGGATGTAGCTTTGCACATGAAATTAAATATCCTAATGATTCCTGTTCTGATCTGAGGTACCAATCACTGAGTTCCCACAATAGCATGGATGCTGAGTTGCAGGCTGCTGTACTCTAAATGTATTGTTTGGGAAAAAAATATTTAACTCTGGATTGTTTAAACATCTGCCTGAGCTACTTAGTGGTTTAGTAAAGCACAATAACAATTACAATCAATTAGCTGCCTCTGTTATCTTGAAAGCAAATCACAGGTGACAGGAGCCAACCTATTTCCTCTTAAAAAAAATATATATCACACTCTACTGGGCCACTTGGAGAATCCAATCTGACATGAAGCAACCTTCTCAACACTTAGATTATTTATGGGACACTTTGCAGACTGTGACAGAGCTCCATGTTAGAGAAATGCAGCAACAAGATTTATTGTTGGACAGTCTTCAGGAAGGGACAGGTATGGGCCTGTCTTGAGGAGTTTCTTCCTTTCTGACATGCTATGGCATTCTCATCCAACCCTTAAAGAAAGTTGTCTTAATACAATGAGTTAGAATGGAAAAGGGTTTCCATTTAATTTGCTCTCCAGTCTAACCTGTCACACAAGTGCTAAAGCTGGAGAAAGAGAGGTCATTTATGTGCAACCAGGGCCAAACACCAATACCTCAGTGTGGAAGCATACTCTCAATCCCATGATTTTAAAGAAAAAGAAAGCTTAAAATAACTTCACCATGGTGTACATTTGTTTACAAATACACCTGACTTAATAGTTCTTGAATTAGGATGGAACTAAAGGCAGAGGGAAAATACAAGCTGTAAATATTCCTTGAGAGAAATTAAGGCAGTAATTAGTTAAAAATTGGCCATGAGATGAGATCCTGGGGATAGGGAGGAATATCAGCTAAAACTGAGATGAGTGAATGGTGGAAAACCTAACTCCATATTCCAGTGCATTCAATTCTAGTGCTTTAGACAGTAACCTTTGTGAGTCAAACCCCATAACTGCCTGAACCGTGATAGCAGGGGATTATATCTCCTTTTTGGTGTGACAGGGAAAATGACCCAGTGACTTTTTTTCCTAACAATCTTTTTGTTGCATTTTTGCTGATTTCCAAGTATTGCAGGATCCACTAAAAAAATCACTTGTTCAGTACATCTCTCGGGCTTCATCCTCCAAGCATGGTGCAGCAGATTCTAGGCACTGCTCCTAGCAAACAATTTTCAACCGTTTTCAAGCCTCTGAGCTCTCAATTAGCCTTTCAAGTTGCATTCATCTGGGATTTATTGGAAAGTATGTTATTTGTAAAAAGCTTTCTATTTCAGTTCATTTGCTTCCTGATATTTTTTCTGGGAAAAAGAAAAAAAATATATAAACCCCCAACCAACCACAAAATAGTGAACCACATAATTCCATGATTTCAGGATGCAACCAATAAGGTTCACAAACTGATATTTCAGGATAGTTAAGAACAACCAGCTAATTATCAGTACACCTAGAGCAGCTGTGCAGCATCCACATAACTACTGGAAATGTGTAGTCTGCAAGCAAAAAATCATATTAAAACATGAAAAGTGACTTTGTGCTGTCCTGTAGCTGAAGTATTTCAAACAGTTCTCTCTGAAGACATCTTACAGTTCCCAGACTGCTTCTCACAGGGTGATTAACAAAACCACACACCTTTGTAGGCTGATTAGTATTCAGACTGGTCTCTGCTTTCCCTTTCTATTCAGAAAATTACTGTTTTGGATCCGGCTGATACTACACTTCCTAGAAAAGCAGTCCTGAGTCTTGTCAAAGTAGGAGGAAACATCTAGCTGGAAATTCAGGGCAGAGAACATGCAATCATGAAGTGCCCAGAACTACTGCTCTTTTTGAAGTTTTCACCAGAGTATCTAAAATTTCACACCCCATGCCCTTTTCTCCTGGGACAGATAACTACACACTAGTCCTCTTTTTGATTCTTGTTGACTGTTTTAACAAGGCCTGGGGGAAAGGGCTGTGAAATCACAAAGAATTTTCCTGAATAACTTCCAATTTAAATACCTCTGGAGTAAAAGGAGATTTTTTTTTTAAAAATCAATGCATCACAAAAATAACTGAAAGGGATCAAAACAGGCATAAGTAACCATATAGAGCAGATACAGGATAAAGAGAATAGGGCATTTAGATTAAATGTTACTCTGAAGCAGTAATAAAAAGCCAGTGGACCACTATTATCCCAGTACTAAACAAAGGTTTGTGCATTATCATTGTAGTCAAGGTGGAGAAACATGCAATAGTTCGCCTAGCTTGGCAACTTCACATAAGTATGCAGTTTCCCAGTTTAAAAAAAGTAGCAACCTTGAATTTTCTTTCTTAAGAAAATGAAGGGAGAAGAAACCATTGAACAGATGTTTAACTAAGATCCATGTAAGAACATCAAGTAAGAGTTAATTACATCTTCTAGATGCATTCCAGGTTTTGATATTGATGGAAAGTGTTAGGATCTCCATATTCAGCCTGAAAAAAAGCACCCTTCTCTTGATTGATTCATAGCAATGAAATGCAGAGTCATTGCCTTTTTTTCCCCTATAGATTTCTTTCTGTCTGCAAGATGAAGAACATAATGGAAAGCAAAAGTAACAAGAACCTTTAAAAAAAAAAATTAAGCTGTGTTTCAGTCAAATCACTCAATGTATCAATGTCAGGGCTAACTGCTGCCTCCTGTAAGGACAGGACCAGGGTCTGGTGCTTTTCAATGTCTTTTCTGATGATCTGGACCAAGGGATTGAATCCAGCATCAGTAAGTTTGCAGATGACACCAAGCCAGGAGCAGGTGTTGATTTGTTGGAAGGTAGGAGAGCCCTGCAGAGGGACCTAGACAGGATAGATGGGTGAGCAGAGGCCAATGGGATGAGACCTAACAAGGCCATGAGCAAGGTTCTACACTTTGGCGACAACAACCCCAACCAGCACTACAAGCTGGGGACAGAGTGGCTGGAGAGCAGCCAGGCAGAAAGGGACCTGAGGGTACTGGTAGATAGTAGCTGAACATGAGGCAGCAGTGTGCCCAGGCAGGTAGGAGAGCCAGTGGCATCCTGGCCTGGATCAGGAACAGTGTGGCCAACAGAACAAGGGAGGTTATTCTTCCCCTGTACTCAACACTGGTCAGGCCACCCCTTGAGTACTGTGTCAACTTCTGGACTCCTTAATTCAAGAGAGATGTTGAGATACTGGAACATGTCCAGAGAAGGGTAACAAAGCTGGTTAGCAGCCTGGAACACAGCCCTGTGAGGAGAGGCTGAGGGAGCTGGGGGTCTTTAGCCTGGAGAAAAGGAGGCTCAGGGGTGACTTCATTGCTGCCTACAACTACCTGAAGGGCGGTTGTAGCCTGGTGGGGGTTGGTCTCGTCTGCCAGGCAAGCAGCAACAGAACAAGGGGACACAGTCTCAGGTTGTGCCAGAGGAGGTCTAGGCTGGATGTTAGGAGGAAGTTCTTGCCAGAGAGAGTGATTGGCATTGGAATGGGCTGCCCAGGGAGGTGGTGGAGTCACTGTCCCTGGTGGTGTTCAAGAAAAGACTGGATGAGGCACTTAGTGCCATGGTCTAGTTGACTGGCTAGGGCTGGGTGCTAGGTTGGACTGGATGATCTTGGAGGTCTCTTCCAACCTGTTTGATTCTATGATTTTCATTACTTCTCCAATGATGTTTAGATATAATTCCTTTACTTTAAAGACAGTGGGAGTTAGATGCATAAACACCTCTGAAAACCTGCATCTCTGTAAGCTTAAGTATGGTCTTTGAAGTTAGACCCTCACTGTTCTCCTGTGCCTATGCTGGACTTTGAAACACAGATTTTTCCTAAAGCTAGTCCAACTGGCTTAGAAGCTCGTCTCCTTAGCCTCCCAGGCTGGATTCACAAGTGCTTGTACTTAAATCCATCCAAAAGATCTTTACTCTCTGCTCTGATGTGTTGTTGCAGTGCTTCCTGATGGATGAAAATAAAGCAAATACCTGTTCGCAACCCATCATAAACTCATTTTATTTCTGCTACAGCAGAAATTCCCCCAGCTGATAACAGGATTACAGTCTCCGAAGGCCTTAGCTATAGGAACTATCCTGGACAAAATCAAGTCTTTGAATAACAGGCAGAGAAGAGCTGACAGAACAGGAAGCCCTATTCACTTCAGCAAATATTTTCAGAGAAACTTTTTTTTTTTTTAATCTTATATAAATATTTAGGTAGGATTGTGAATGTTAATGTAAGTACAATAGAAGGCTATACTAAAAAGAACCAAGGCTTCCCCATGAAAATTTGCCTTAGATTAATGTTATTTCCAGCAAGCTATACAGAATTTTCCCCTTTTAATATAAAGCATTTGAAGGCACAGTGGAGAGGAAAGGCCATAGGATTTTCTACAGAAGCAGACAAATTTGATTTTCGAAGATGAAAGAGCCAGAAAGCAGCACTACTCCACCGGGGAAGACTAGCTAGAGGAGGACGATCCTGGCAAGGGCAGGACCCCACTGAAGGCAACAGCAGTCTGGTGACAGCCACAGGCTGCACTGACAGCCTTCTCTTCGCCATACAAAAGAGAGGTGACAAGGCAAGTCCAGAGTCAATCTAGGAAATCCAATCAACAAGTCCAGACATGCAGAGGAAAGGGCTGACCACAGTCGCTTCCTAGTCCATAACTGTGAGCACAAGTGAAGTTTCCAGACCTCTGGGCAGGGCATGGCGCTCAGTCTCAGGTGAGGCTGGTTCGGGTAATTAAGACCTACCGGTGCGCGCTGATTAATCCCCACCAGTGCATGGGGATTGAACAGACACTTTACAAAGACTTCTGAAAGACGTGCAGATATCGATTAAATAGAAGAGAGGTGAAGATGTCACTCCAACAAGTACCGACTCTGCTTCTACTGCAGGATCGCCACCCGCCCCTGTCCATGCAGCAGCCCCTGGAGCAGCACGCTCCTCAGCCCCACGGCTGTATACACCGCAGTCAGTATCTATTCAGCCACCGGACAATTCACCAGAAAATGAGATGTTCCTGCCTCAGGCACAACATTCAGCAGAGATGTAACATCTTTAGCTATTCCGTCCTAATGCTCCACCTCCTCCTACCTGCCAGACCTCCTAGAGAAACAGCTGCAACACATTTAAGAAGTTACGGTACCCTCGCTGTTTGCTGCCCCCCCTTTTAAAGAACTCTTCCCACACAGAGCAGACCGCAGAGCAGATGGGGTGTGTGCACCCTCTTCAGCCGCTTCAGCACAAAGTCTGGCATCTTAGAGCAAGTCATTTCCCACAGCTGCTGCCCAAGTGACTCACGGCAGCCTGGACTCCACACCAGAGATGTTAACTACATACGCTGGTGAAGGTGTTTTGGGCTTCCCCTTGTAAAGTGTCTAAGTTCTAGGAACGTTTTTAAATCAAAGCTCATACATTACACTTTGCTGACATTAATTGGTGTTTCTTACTGTCACTGCAGGCCAGAATCCTTATTGCAAGAACATAAAATAAACCAGCAGCTTTGGCTGCTGTCAGTGGCTTCCAACTAGCTTTGTGGCCCACTGCTTTTTAAAGTTCTTGGTAAAAATAAACTAGCAATTTAAGAAATAAAAGCTATTTAAAACAAGCAGCATAAAAAGAAGTATCATTTGCTTCACATGATTATTATGTGCATAGTAACGACAGGAAGAATACAGCAAATGTTTTCCAACTCTTAAAAAAAAAGCACGTTTCCTCTGCAATATATAATTTTGAATTTTAATTTAGATAACTCAGAATATTTACTGGCAACAAAAATATGCATATTCATGAGATCTGATTTACTATAATCTTTATTTCTGACGTTCTGCATCTGTGAATACTTAAAGTACTTGAGTTTGCATTCATGGGCAATTATACAGGAATCTCAGAGCAGCAACAGATTCAGATTGATTTATGGTTAAGAGTTTGTAGCACAGAAAGACAATTCACTTTCTTTCAGAAGGGCTGGGGCATGGGTTTCAGGATTGAGCAAGTGACCCTTTTTGTCTAACAGACACACAAACCAAGATCATTATACTGAAGGTCAAACCCAGTGATTTTCAGGTGCACTAACTCTACTAATAGTTAACAAAGAACTGAGGAATAAAGTTAAGTAGGCATCAGGTGGAAACTAGAAAGTAGATTTTAAGCAAGTGAATGGTGCTTTAGACACTATTTGGTCATTCAAACTCCACACCCAAGGGCCCCCTCAAGTTCCTCCATGCCGACTTCCCTTAAACCTCCTAGAAATCCAAGCACTTACTAAGCAAAACATATTGGTATTACATATTTCTGCATCTCTCACTGTTCTTCTTTCTGGTCTTGCCTTCCTTGTCATCAATTTCAGCCTTTTGAAATACAAAGGGTCGTCCAATAAAACAAGCTTTAGCTAATTTCCAAAAATAAGTGACAGGAAGAATGAAACAAACCCATAATGAATCAGTGAGAAGTACAATGGGAGAAAGCAGAATGAATGTGCTGAGTAAATAAGAGTATAAAGCTCACTGATGCATGAAACAGTCCCAGTGTTTCATACTCACATTCCTTTAAATGCAAGAACATAACTGCAGAGGCTTCCCAGGGCAGCAGATCCCTCATCTTCCTCTCTTTATATGACAATAGACAAATTAATACCGGTAACAACAATTAACAAGAAAAGGGAAGAATGTGCCAAGTACTTCAAAATGGAGTTTGGATCACCCCATTAGGGCAACTCAGGCCACCTGTTCCTTTGGCTAGTCTCGTTCTGGTGAAAACATACACAATGCTCTTACCGGTACTTAGCCAATGTTTAAAAACAGTACAAAAGCCACACACATAAACAATTTTCACTCAACAAAAAGCTTTTATAACCAATCTTTACTCTCCACAGTCTGTTTCTATGTGAAAAAAAAAAAATCCACAGCATTACTCCAAGACACATATAGATAGTGAGAACAACTGCACTTTCACACAGCTATAATGAAAACACTTACCTCTGACAGCAAATCCACAATGCTGTTTCAGTCGCCTCCACCTGAAATGAGTTTATGTTCCTCGTTGGGTACATTTGTACCAGACATACCCTGGCTAACAAAAGGACCCTGTTCTGAAGCACTGAAGTATTATCTAGCACACCTGTCAGCGCAATTGTCTCATGTGAGTATACACAACCCTTTTTTTCTAATTTATTTTGTCAGGTAAATATTATGTTCGTTTTTACCCCAAAGGGCTTTAAAGTCATCCTGTTCTCTGGCCCTAGCAGATGTGACAAGCTCGAATGTTATGAGCACTATAAAGACCAGGCTGGGCTACAGGGGAGGGTAAAATACTGCCTGTAACAGGTGTTGGCAGTTTGCAGTTTGCCACCACTCAAAGGGCAGCTGAGCCTCACTCCGTTTTTAAAGACACAGAGCATTCTAGAACTCATGCTTACCGCACCTGCAGGACAAATGGAGTCCTACGCAGGAAACATCAGCGTCCCGTTCCAGAGGCCACAGCACGATTTCTTCGACCCGTGCGTTAGGTTGCACACCATGAGATAGCTAAAAGTAGTGCCAGAAATGCTGTCTGAAGGCTAAAACAAGCCTTCCTTTCAAACAGACTTTTGAACAACAGACAGGCTGATAGATTTCACTGGGCAGGCGAGGGGAGGAAAAAGGCACGTTTTTCTCATTATCACCTAGACTGTACTGAAATCTGGGCCTCCTAGAAGACAGCACATACCTAAAGCTCACTTGGCTTTGAACTCTTTCAGATCCTTCCAACATTCGGAGAACTTCCTCCTGTCTGCATGTGTCCTTAGTATCAGTATACGCAACGGTAACAAGAGCTGAGGGCCGCGTATCAGGTTACCTCAGTTGTAAGTCACATATCAACATCTAGCTAAGAGAGTTGCCTTCCTAAAAAACTCGCACTGTTGAACTTGTTGGTTTTCTCCTTCAGCTGCCAGCCTTGCAGGAGGTGGGAGCAGTCGCACACATGGGGCCCACCAGCCCTCAGCCTCCTGAGAGGGTTTCTCACGGCGCGGACCAGCAAGCGCAGGGCCAAGCTGCGGCCGCGCTCCCCTAGGCGCACGCTGCAGCGCGCGGAGCTCGCCCGCTCGGAAACGCAGCTCTCGTGCACCACCTCCCACCGCCACCAGAGGGCGCAGCGAGCCGAGACGCGCCCAGCCATCCCCGGCCGGCGATTGGGCTGCCGGCAAGCCTGTCATGCTCTCAGCTCCGCCGCCGTCAGCTGGGGGAGCAGAGCAGAGCAGCAAGGACTGTGCGGGACAGGATAGGAGGGTTGTCTGTGTGCGGAGTGAGGGCTACATGGCGTTCTTTCAGCGGCTGCTGATGCCCGAAGAACGGGGCGGCGGTTTAGAGTGACCCCTGGGCACCGCTTCGCCTCTCATTGCGGGTCACACTTGCTCGGGGCTCTCTCGACGAGAGTAGCGCCCAGGACAAGGTAAGGGCGCGGGTCCGGGACGCACCGGCGGCAGATTTGGGCTCCTCGGCGTCGTGCCTGGCCCGTCAGTAGAGCGGGCACTGTCCCTCCATCCCGCCGCCGGGACAGGCTGGGTCGCTCGTCTGCTGGCGGAGCCCCGGGGCGGCGAAGGGCAGGCCCGGGCATGTCCCGGGCAGGCGGCGCGTGCGCGGCCCCGAAGGAGCCGGGGGCGCGGTGGGGCCTGGCCAGGCGTTGGGAGCTTGCGGCGGGTCTAGGGGAGCCTCCTCTCATTTGGGGCTGCCCTGGGCTCGGTGGGTGCCCGGCTCAGCTATGTGTTACCCAGTCCCTGAAGTGGGCCGTTCGCCTCTGAAGTTTGTGTTACGGTGCCGCCGCCTCTGCCGCACGGTTAGCGGGACGGTCAGGCCCAGCTGGGGCTGTGCAGGGGGAGTTTCGCTGCCGGTGTCCGCTCTGTGACTGCCTAGTCACCGGCACCGCGGGCCGGGCGCTGATGCCGCCGCTGTGTGCCCAGGCCTGTGCCGCCGTTCCAGTTATGCTACACATGATGTAGTTGCCAAAGGCTTACAGGCGAGCAGTTCGCTCACCTACCGAGACAGCTTCCATCTTTGCTTTAGAGACAGCTGCCACTTTGTACCTTTCTCCCCCTTTTCGCTGTTTGATAAGACTTGTATTTATTTCTTCTTACAGATGATTGAAACACTGGTAACTACTGAAGCTCAACAACTGCTGTACCAGCTGACAGCCCTGTTGGAACAGGAGTTAAGATGTCAGCCAAAAGCTTCTGGCCTGAGACTAATTGAATCTGCTCATGATAATGGTCTCCGAATGACTGCAAGGCTGCGAGATTTTGAAGTGAAAGATCTCCTTAGTTTAACTCAATTCTTTGGCTTCCACACAGAGACGTTTTCACTAGCTGTGAATTTCTTGGATAGATTCTTGTCAAAAATGAAGGTAAGCATAAGCCCTCAGTCATTAGCTTCTGCTCATTGCAGCTTTATTCTTATTGTAAGTTAGAACACCATGGCTTTAGATGGCTAAAGATGAAGCTCTTTCCAGAGACTCTGATTGTACAAGAGCTAAAAAATGTCTTTCCCTGTTCAGATTTTAGTATTGTTAAAAAAGCTGTTTGCTCTGGAGAAGGAAGAAGGCATCCATTTCAATTTGAGGATGCCCATAAACTTGGAAATGCAGGCCATAGTAATGGATTAGATCAAGACAGATTGTCTTACCTGTTGCATATATACAAGAACACCTTAAATTACGTTTTATTTAACTGCTGTTTCAACCTACCCATGAGCCCTGTGTCTTGATGCTATTCAGCACTTAGAGTCTGATAAAACATTTAGTTAGCACTCCATTCTACCACACGTGTGGCATGCTGATGCGTGGCGTTTTTAATTGTCTAATGAGACAAGATTACCACTGTACTATTCAGCCAAGAACAAAGGCTTGTCTTCCATGTGTGTTAAAAATGAGAAAGATAAATGGAAAATGATGATATGAAAGGCTCCTGAGCCCCAAATAATCAGTAAAAATAGGGACTGTAATGACTGTATTTTATAGACTAAAATTAGTAAGTTACATGTATATGTACATGTTTTGTTGGGTTTTTTTATAAGCCAATATATACAAGTCCTCAAAGATCCTGATTAGGTTATTATAGAGCCTCATTAATAAACCAGTTCTACCTCAATCAAACTATACTGTCCCACAATTTTACCTTTTAGATGAATGAGGCAGAATCTGTAATGAATGACACTCTTCTTGTTTAGTTAAATAAGAATATAAGTGGATAAATAAATTCTTGGTCTTTCAAAAACAGAACAATACCCCCTACCCTCCATATTTTTTTCTTAAAATGCCTTGGTGCCTACATAGCTTGGCACTTACATGTTGAAACAGCTGATCAAAGTACTTCCTCTTTGAAAGTAACAACAGTTTACTTTTCTTTAGGTGCAGCCTAAACACTTGGGCTGTGTTGGACTCAGCTGCTTCTACCTGGCTGTGAAGGCATCTGAAGAAGAGAGAAATGTTCCCCTAGCCACTGATTTAATTCGAATAAGTCAATATAGGTTCACTGTTTCTGATATGATGAGAATGGAGAAAATAGTATTGGAGAAGCTGTGCTGGAAAGTTAAAGCTACAACAGCCTTCCAATTTCTACAGCTGTATCATTCACTTATTCATGAGAATTTAAGCTGTGAAAGGTAAAATACCTAATACATGTTTTGCTGTGACTGTATATGATAAGGAAGCCTAAGCAGAAAATTAAGCAGGGAAATTACTCAAGTAATTAGCTTTTCTCTACTTAAAAAAACCACAAACTTTGTCTCTCATTGGTAATTGTTGTAAATGGGAGTATCTGTGGTTTAATATTAATTTTAAATGCTGCTTGTATAAATTGATCTACAGAGCTTTGCTGAGTCAAAAAACTTGCTCAATAATGATAGTATAATAAATCTCTGCTATTGCCACATTGCAAAGGTTTCAATATCTGACTTAGAGATTCCTTGTGCTAGTAAGGACAAAAACTCCTTGTTGGTAAGCCTGTTTTGAGAAGGCAGCTCTCCCCATGTAACACAAAATTTCTTTTTGGCATTAAGACTACCAAAACTAAACACCTGCTTGACTGTAACCCTAGAACTTCTAGGACAAATGAGGCTTTTGTTTAGATAAATAACATTTTTTGCTGCTGCTTTGAATTCCCATGGTGGTGCTGTCTTGATCAGGCTTGCATTTTATATTCACTCATCTGTTTTCATTCTAGGAGAAAATACCTCAATTTTGAGAGACTTGAGACCCAGCTTAAGGCATGTCACTGCAGAATCATGTTTTCTAAAGCCAAGGTAAAAAAGGTCTTGAAAACTCAAAGACAGTAAGACTATTGAAAGTTAAAGTAGTGTTAAAAAAAAATTCTTTCTCTCCAGCCTTCTGTCTTGGCACTGTCTATTCTGGCACTAGAAATAGAAGAACAGAAGCTGCTGGAATTGACAGAGGCATTGGAATTTCTGCAGTTGCATTCCAAGGTATGTATAGATACAGTTTCAGGGGAGGAATAAAGAAAAACACGTGGAAGGGCCTACACGGTAGGGAAGGGAGAGGTCTGTTGGCAAACTGGTTTCCTGTGTGGCTTTGTTGTTGCTTTCTTCTTTTTTCCATTTGGTTTGAGATCTGTGGCTTCCTGTCTTATGTGAAGAAGCTGAAAGTATGTGTATGAAGTAAGAATTTCATGAGTTGTTCACATCTGACATTCTGTCTTGCCATTTAGATAAACAACAGAGATCTGACCCTCTGGAAGGAACTGGTGTTAAAGTGCCTTACAGAATATTCCTCAAGCAAGTGTTCCAAACCAAATGTCCAGAAACTGAAATGGATTGTATCTGGGCGTACAGCACGGCAGCTTAAACATAGCTACTACAGGATAACACACCTTCCTACAATTCCAGAGACCAGCTCATAATAGGTAACTCCATGTAAAATAAACTTCTGATAGATTTAATTGGTTGCTAACTACCTCAGAGTTTCTTACTCTGTATAGGTAACCTCTTAAAGACAAGTAACATAAATGTAGCAGGTCTTGTTCTGTTCATGCCAGAGCTTAGTGCCATTCCTGAAGAAGTGGCAACCTAATATAGGAATGTTGGAGAAGGAACTGATCCTTGGGTATGCTGTGGGAGTAAAATGCATTCTACAGACAGTGGGACCTCAGGCAAACTAAAATGTGGAACTAAACCTGTAAAAAGATGAGAAAAAAAACTTGGCTTGTTCCTATCCTGAAAAGTCAGCTAAGAGGATACACTTGCATATTAGGATGAGTTTCTTATAATGGTTATTTAAAAGGAAGTATTTCATGAAGTTTTAAATGTATAACTGTTATACAGTAAGGTCTAAACCCTGTACTTTAGATATTCATGTTACTGATTTTTTTTTAACTGTAGAAATTGTGAACTACTTTCTTATCTAGATTTCTCAATCTGAAGGCTACATATTTTCCCTTAACAGCTATCTTGCTGTTTTGCTCTGTTAAAGTCTGATGCTTTGTTAGTCTCTTGTAGAAAGCCCTTTGACTGTTTGGGTTTTTTTTGTTGTTGTTTTACAGGATTACAATAAAATGAGGACAGAACCATTCTGAGACCATGTCAACAGACATAACTGGGAAACAGTCTGAAACGTGATCTTAATAATTAAGTACTTAACTTGTGGAAAGAACATGTGACATTTCAGAGTAAAAAGCCTTCCAGCAAGTGTCTTCTTTTCATGATGATTACAAAAATATTTTGGGTCAATTTTCAGTCTTGTTAGACTATTTACTAAAGTGCCACACTACTGATACAAGGAATTTTAACACCTTAGATTGTAGAGCAGCTTGTGTAGCCTAACTCCCTGTAGGTGCTGAATTACAGGTTTAACAAAAACTAGCTCACTTTCTAAAGACTGTGATACTAGGGAAAACATCATGTGCAGTACCAGAGTGTCTCAGAGAGTAATCTCACTCTATATTGACAACAGCAAATGCCTGTCAGCTCACCTGACATGCTGTTTGGGCACTGTCATGTGTCCACATGCTCCTCCTAGGCAGGTCCCTGGCCTACCACAGACATTAAAAATTAGGCTATGTGATACCCACTCAACACATCAAACAGATAGAGGAGGAGGAAAGAGCAACCTAATTTCATTGCCTTATAAAAAAGGTAGTCACTAACACAGCATCGGTAACTTCAGTGTTAGAGATGTAGTTAACTGAGATTACAAATCATTTCAGAGTGTAAAAACTCTGTGATACCTCACAGTGGCTGAGGGAATGTGCAAAGTCACCTGCTCAAAATCCAAGTTTCTCCAGGTTTCACGCTACAAGGGTTAAATGCTGATGCTGAAGAGGTGTATTTTTATAGTAGGAGCAGGCCTAATGCCCCCTCTTGGCCTGAATGTAAGAGCAATCTGAAGAAACACTGAAGATTGCTTCCACTCTCATTTCTTTTAACGGTAAACTTTGTGAAATAGAACTGTTTTTGATGAAGACCAGATGCTTGAGACCATGCTTCTGGTGCTAACAAGCAAGTGCATAATAATAACGTATTATTGTATGTAAGATGAATAGAGGTGTTGGGGGAATACACTGTTAATTGATTGTCATATAAACTGACTTAATGAAGGAGAGATCAGAATGTTCTGAATACAGTGTGGGCTTAGATGCTAGTCAGCCACCCCTTTCCCCTTTGTGGTTAACAGCTGAGGAAAAAAACATTCTTTGTACATCTCAAACTAGTTAAACCTCTCACAGAAGACTTCATACCAAAGCGCTCTACTGGACAAACAAGCCTCCTCTTGAACACATAGGAGTGGTTGCACGCTGTCACCTGCAGTTGGGTTTGGCGTCTGCTGGTGCTCTCTGCACTGGCCTGAGAAAAGCATACAGCTGATTTGCACAAAGGTGTGAACAGCCTGCTGGGAGAGATGGAGAAAATGCAGTGTGCAGTTCTGACTGTTACGCCTCCATATTAAGATATGTACCTTTTAATTAAACATTGGAAAGTGCTTGACTGAGTAACTTCTTTCTTGTTATAAAAGGTCCTGTTAGGAAGCCTATACAAAGGGACTTCCATGTACACAGTCCCTACAAAACCATACAGTAGTTGAGGTTGAAAGGGACCCTCCCCAGCCTTCTCCCAGCTGAACAACCCCAGCTCCTTCAGCCTGTTTTCATAGCAGAGGTGTTCCTGCCCCTTGATCATTTTTGTGGCCCTCTGTACCTATTCTATCAGGCCCATGTCCTTCCTGTGTTGAGGGCTCCAGAGATGTACACGCTGCTCCAGGTGAGGTTACTAGAGCAACATGGCACCTGTCACTCTGCTCTAATGAAAAATACTATTTCACTGGATAGTACTTTAACAATTCAATGCAACATTAAGTGTTCTGTCTTCCCTGGTCTTCAATTACTTCTGCAACAGTCTCATTTCTTAACTATACCATCTACCTTCAATACTAGGATCACAGCAAAAATATAAAACTCATGGCCATAAAGCTACATTCGATACCACATAACTTTTCTTTACATAGTCAGGAAAGCTCTCTACAGCCCAAGGGGAGCGTATGGACTTACTTCACATTCTGCAAAGATGACACAGCAGGAGAAGCATATATACATCAGGAGCGTTAACACTTGCTCTTACAATGAGAAAGGGGAGGATATAATTACAACAAAAGCATTCTCCCTCAACTGTTGCTTTATTTTTGCCATATGCCAACTGAAAGAGTGATCCAATTTCAGAAATGAGGCTCAGCAGTATGATGCGACAGCTGCTGGCAATTTATCTCCAGTTGAGACTTCTGCTTTGGACTTCTTTACAGGTTTTAGTGTTCAACAGGAGTTGACAATCATGTTTTCCTCCTGTTAGTGTGTTTGACACAGCTTTCATCCTGTACAATGCTGTGGCTGGAACATTCTCTGCTGCATCCTTAACGGTGAGCAGAAAATTTCCTGATATGTAATTGGCACATGCAATATATTGGATCATGCAATAGCTAAGTTTAAAATGAGGCCTTAAAACTGTATCTAGAAAAAGAATCTATAGCTTCTTAGATACATCACCAACACATAGTGCTATATGATAGTGATGAATAGATGCAAGGTACCATTTCTCACTTAGAGATTTCCTATTCCTTTTAGTAGTTATGTTATTTTTTAAATAAAAAAAAAAAAATTACATTGAAACTCTACATTACATTAACATACAAAATTAACCTGTATCTAGATTTTGATCCTACCCTTCAGTTTTAAAGTACTGCTTACCTGGTAGCAAGTAATAATCATTAGTGCTGTATTAGCACAGTGGATTGTAAAATCTTAAAGCAAGATGCATCAGTTTCTGTATCTAAATCATTTAGAATGACATTTCTGAGTTCTCAGAAGGTTGCCGTGGGGAAAGTGTAGCTGTAGCCATCTTAATATCCTTCCTGTTGCAGGTTAAGAGGAAATATTGCCTTGTTTACAAGATCTAATCTTCAATGATTAATAATGTATTATTGCATAAAGATAAGTGGTGTATTTGTAACTGACCAGTTTACTGTGATGTCTAAACAAAACAAACCCTAAATCAACATTCTGATAAAAGATGGGGGATTTGTGTGTACAACTTTCTCTAAGGTTTGTCCCTTAGTATTAGAAATTTATCACAGCTTATAAAGCAGCTGGTAACACTTTGTCTTTGTTCTACCGAAGAGATCTTTCTCTTCACTGAAGTAATTACTTGACCACAATCTGTTGAAGGGATCATTGAAGACTTCAATTACATGGTTCCAGTCCTTAAGTGTAATGTGTGATTCCTCTCATGGGACCCAGATAAAAACAGTTTACTTTTCAAGACTAGAAAAGTCTGGTCCTCCTTTGCTGTAGTTTCCAGAAATTTCTGCCCCGCTGAAGTCAAATCCAGGGTTCTGATGGAGGTAAAAGGAAAAATTAGTAGATCAGTAACTTGTAATAAATAACTAAAAGAAAAAAATCAGTAGACCAATAACTGGTAATAAATAACTAAAAATCAACAAACAAAATGCCTCAAAATTGTTTCTGTTAATATTCTGACATGGTAATAAGGAAATACAACGATTATTCACTTGTCATGGCATTGACATTCTTGGAAATGCATCAACAAATTAACCTTGAATTGTCGTCTGGTTGCCTACTGCTGAAATGACTTTGCAATGCTGTTTTCAACTTGGCAAGCAGTGAGATGTGCCAGGAAAGGAATATTATGGAAGGTTTAAGAATAACTTCTGACTTCATCCGAAATTACTAATTGAAAATGTAAGTACTTGCCATGTTGGATATCAACTTTCATAAAAACATTCTTTGTTGCAGGCTGCAGTATGCTGATTGAGCTGTTAGTAAGAAGCTGTAATGCTACAGCTCTGCCGACACACAGAGGAACAGTTGCATACTGATGGTGACCAAAGCAAACTCAGCAGTTTCAATAAAAAGGCAAGGAAAATATTTCCCAGAGAACTATTCTACATCATCTAATATTACAAACAAACATATTTAATAGGATCATAGAATGGTTTGGGTTGGAAGGGACCTTAAAGATCAACTAGTTCCACTCCCACTGCCATGGGCAGGAACACCTTCCACTAAACCAGGTTGCTCAAAGCCTTATCCTACCTGGCCACGAACACCTCCAGGAAGAGGGCATAACCTCCCTGAGCAACGCGTTCCAGTGTCTCACCATCCTTATAAGGAGTTTCTTTCTAATATCCAGTCTAAACCTACTCTCCTCAAGCTTCAGTCCATTCACTATCTCCTGTCACAAGCCTCTGTAAAATGTCTCCCCCCAGCTTGCTTGTAGGCCCCTTTCAGGTACCGAAGCTTGGTGTGAGAAGTTTGTTATAAACATTCCTACATCGTAATTCTAGATAATAACGGAATCAGTGTGTAGCCTAACTTAGAACTTGTTGGTATTATACAATGAATCCTAAACCAGCAATACACCCACACAAACTCAACTTTTCACAAAGCCTTCACACAATGAACAGAATGACCTCTTGGAAGTGCACCGATAAAGCCTATTAATCCTTCTATGTATACTGAACTACAGTACACATTTCCATGGCACTAGACAGCAGAACGATTCTCCTCAGGAGTTATGTCCCTGAAAACTCTGCAAACACAAAACACAAGGAGTAATTATGGTCCTTTAACTTGCCTCTCTTTGGAATCGCTCCAGTGTAAGTTTCCTCTGCATCTGGTCCTGTACCCAAGGATCAGCAGCATATTCATTTTCTAATAGAGAAGTCCAACAATTTCCAGCATCTCTATTTGTCTTCATTAGAACAACTCGTATCAGCTTCCTGTCCTCTGTTGAGTGAAAACAGACACATAAAACAACCATTAAACTCAGTCCTATGTGTTAGTCAATTCTGTTGTTCTGCTGAATTCACAGTTAACAAGAACAAGATTTTCTTTCTTTGGTCAAGGAACTTAAATTCTTCATATCAATGACAACAGGTTTATTGACAAATAAACAAACACTAACACGAAACAGAAAGGCTGAAGTAAAGAAAGCCTATACAGCCATCTCTCCCCTTTCTGGCCTGCAAAATGCTAATGCTTTTTTTTAGGTATTGTAAAGATAAGATATCCTTTCAGAGAGGTTCATAACAAAGAAAAGATTTATTTAATCTATTAATATATAGGGCTCTGGCTGTACTGTGAGTTCTTACCAATAAAAGCCAGAACTAAATATTAGCAACACACTGGAGAAATATTCAACTTATTTTAAACAGATGGCATGACTGTAGGCACTATATTACACACACACAGAGTGAGAATGTTACGGATTGGAAGGGACCTTGACAAATTATCCAGTACTCCCCTACAAGACATAGCATTTTTCTCATTAACTTTAATATCTGGGACTTACACAATACCTCAGTTCTTTAGTCTGACAACCATATTGTCTTTTACACACAGCTACGTGCAGAAAATAATCTTTCCCATTTAAAAAGGGCAGGGGGGGGGGAGGTAAGCTCTTCTGTGGCATATTTTGAGAAGTTCCATTGCCCTCACAATAGCATTTCAATTGTAGATTATTACCTAATGTCCATGTTCCTTCATCAGTTACTGTAGAGTCAAAAAGTTTACCCTGCAAAAGACATGTACAACATCATGACAGGAAAAAATCCTGAGTGCCCATTTCAGATTGAAACAAGTTTTACTGCCAGCTTACCTACTGAGAATGAATAGGCTGGTCTGGCCCTATAAATATTGGTGTGCACACAGGCTAAGAATTACTTTCTGTTATACAACTTAGATTTTTTTTTTAGTGAAACATTTAATAGGTAAAGATACCTGTGACTGTTTCAGTATCAGTTCTTTGAAAGGGCCTGTCTTTCTCAGAGGGTAATGCCGTTTTTACTAGACTTGTCACAAAAACGTCGATGTTTCTGCCAAAGGTAACATACAGCTATCCACCCTATGCCACAAAGAGCTGCTTGTTACCAACGTGGTAACTCTGCTTTTCAACTGGGACCTTTGGCCTTTCAGCAATGAGTGATGCTGCACACTCGAACACTGCCCAAACCACGACAAAAAGATGACTCTGCATCCACGTGAATTTGTTCTTTGTCTTATTATCTTCAAAAGCCCGTGCAGCTCGACAGAACTGTTTCTAGCAAATTCCACTCTGTAGATAGCGAAGAAAGAAACAAAAAGGCAACGCGGCTGGGAGGTGTTTAAGACCCCTGAGGAGGCAGCGGCACTCCCGGCAGCCACCGGCGCCCAGAGGCCTTGTGCGCCGGGCGCGGCTGACGGCTCACCCAGACCGGGCCTGCCCAGCCCTCCCTCACAGCACCGGGCGCGACGGCTTGCTCGCCATCCCCTTCCCTCAGAACACCGAACGCGACAACTGGTTCTCCATCCCCTTCTCTCAGAACACCGAACGCGACAGCTTGTTCTCCATCCCCTTCTCTCACAGCACCGGACGCGACAGCTTGCTCTCCGACCCCTTCTTTACAGCACCGGGCGCGCGTAGCTGCTTGCCCTCTGTCCTCTTCCCTAAACAACACCAGGCGCGACTCGCCACCCCTCCGGTCCCTTCTCTCAGAATGCGGCGCCCTCCGTCGCTCTCAGCTCCCGCACCCCCGCCCCGCCGGTACCTGCAGCACCTCTTGGCCCCGCACAGAGAGCGCGATGTGCCGACTCTGCAGGCTGCAGCTGACGTCCTTAGCTCGGGTGCCCGGCGGCACCAAGACTTCGATGAAAACCTCCTCCAGAGTCTGGTACCAGCGGCCCCAGGGCGTCTCGCAGGGAACCACCCCGCTGCGCTCCTCGAAAGGAGCCGACATGGGAAACAGCGACCCCAGCTCCGCCCCACTAGCCCCGGACGTGAAAGCCCCGCTCGGGCACGCCAGTCACCCCGGCACCGCGCACGGGCGGCGCCACGCAGGACACTGATTGGCTGAGCGAGCTCGAACGGGGAAAGGCGATTGGCTGCAGGGCCCCGCAGTGGCGGCCGTTGGAGGCTTTGAACGCCCGGGCGGCCGCGGTGCGTGTTCGCTGCCATGGCCTCCTGCAGCGCCCCGCTCAGCCGCTTCGACCGCAGCTCCGGTACGTACGCAGGGCAGCTACAGCCCTTCTTTGCGGTGCGAGGGGAGAGGGGATCGGCTTGCGGCTACCCTGGCGTGCCTGCGGCCCGTTCTGAGGGGGGTCGCGTGATGCGGTGTTTGAGGGTCTCTTGCCTAAGCCATCAGAAGGGTCTCTTAGCAGAGAGTTAAACTGTTGCTGAATATACCATTAAGCATATATATATATATATATATATATACATATGCGTAGCAAGCGAAGCACTGATGATCTAATTTCTGATATCGTATTGCAAAACTGCACGAGAAAGGTATGGAGCTAGTCACAACTGAAGCTTGGCTACCGAGAGCTGTTGTTGGCGTGACAGTTTCTCACGCCTTTCTGGCTCTAGCTGCATGCTGCTGCCGTCACCTGTTCTAACGTTAAGGGAAGTTACCCTCACTTCCAGAAAACATACACAAGTAGCTACGCATGTACTGCACTTCACAGCACCTGGCTGTAATGATAATTGTATGAAGCATTTATAGTCTTCTGGTTTCTGATTGCTGTTTCCCTTAAAATGGTTCCGTTTTGTAGGGAAAAAAAAAAATGTAATTAACCTCGTTATTTGGAAGAACATATAAGTAATATTTTCTAAACTGGAAGAAGATGCTTTAAAAGTAGTTTGGTTTTTATCCTTTCTCACTTCAGACTGGCTTTTTCACCACTTAGCATTCATATCCTCAAAAACATTTGTGGGTTTTTTTTCTTGATGGGAGTTAATACACTCCTATCACTAATAAGATGCCTTGCAGTATTGTATATGTAAATCAGTTTTAAACTTCATTAACGGTGTTGTAAACCGGACCTTTCCTCCACTACATTTATAGGGGGGAGTAGGAGAACTGAACTGATGTTATTGTGGGTTTGGGGTTTTTCTTTCTTTTTTTTTAAGGTCTGTGTGTCACCAGCTTCAAGTCATTCAAGTTAAAAAAAGCCTTATCAGTTGAAAACTGGCATCAGGGATCTGGATAGTGGGGAGGAACTTGACAGAAGCTGCATTCCCAAAGCTGGCAGTCATCTGTCAGTCTTTCTCTAGAATTTACCAAGTGCTGATGTGGCTGATATTGGATTGCCTGAGTGCAGCAAGACAACAGCTAGCATTGGGCTGTGAAGTAGGTAGTCCTGTGCTCATGTGGCATTTTGTCTTTTATATGAAAAATCAGTTAAACTTGTCCAGTTTGGTTACATTTCCTTTGCTGTGTGTTTCCATGCACACTCTCCCTTCACCATTACTTTCTGCATTCTTCTGCAGGTGAGCCAAATATGAACAATGATAAGAGTGTAACTACTCCTGGAACTGTAAGGAGATGTGCATCCGTCGGGTTAACAGTAAGACTCTTCTGTGACACTGTTTTCAATTCTAGCTAAACTGCTCTGTTTAAATCATGTGGGTGTGTATTTTGGGTTTTCTGTGTCTTTAATAGCAATGCCTATATAAAGGCATTCACTGTTGTTGCACCGGTATGTAGCTAGAGATCAGCTTAAATATTTCTAATACACCTCTTTTCAAAAGCCAGCTAATGGGATCCGGAAGTCTACAAAAGATCTTTTGCTTATGAAAGAGAAAAAGAAACAGAAGGCACTGGAGAAGGAGGTATGAATACATTGTGAGCACAGTCCTGTGCTCACCAAGATAAAAATTTCAAGTTGGTAAAATTATTATTAGCATAATGCAGCATACAAGTAGTCTGCAGCAGCTCTTTGCAGAGCAGTGCCTATGAGGTGTTATAGTGCACAGAAAGCATTTTGTTTGTTAATAGAGTTACAGTAGTTCCTATTGAATGATAAGATTAAAAAGATAACTAGGTCCTATACCCTCTACCCCAAAAAGGTTCTGGTTTACTAAACTGTTTGAGGGTTTTGCTTAGTAATCAAGATTAATTTTAGAGGCAACTGCACACTAATGTGCCTTCTGTCTCACATGTCACATTCTTTCTGTTCTACAACCACAGAAGAGAGTTAGCTTCTGTTGCAAGCTAAAGCTAAGACTATTCCAACTTTTTGCACTGACTCTGTAGCATAAAATAAGTCAGAAGAAATGCCAGGACTGCAGATCTGTGTTGTGTAATAATAGAGAATTGTAGTGTTTCTGTTACATAGTTTTCCATGAAGGACAGGTAAATATATATATATATATGAATAAAAGTTAATAGTTTGGAAAAACCAAAGGCATAAATTAATGGTGTTATTTAAGAAGAATAATGGTTGACAATAAAGAAAATACTTCTGCCCTAGATTCGTGCACTACTGAGGGAGCGTGGAGAGCAGGATAAAAAACTTACTGCTCTGGATGAGGATTTTGTTAAGATTGAAGCCAAGCTGAGTGCTGCAGTTCAAGAGAAAACATCTCTTTTGGCAAATGTTGCATGCCTGAAAAAACAGCTTCTGGAATTAACGAGAACCAATGAAGTTCTGAAGTCAAAGGTATCCAGACAAATTAGCTGTTGTTAAACTCCCTGGGCAAAGGGAAGCTTGAGTTGCTAATTTGCACAAGTTGTCATATTCCTTGTGCCCCTCCACTGGCACAGGAATAGAACATGTCTGGGTTGGGACCTTGTATGCGTCTGTCTAAAGACAGAGTGGGGCCTGCTAAGGTCCATCTCAAGGGGAGGTAGAGATCAGGGGAGGGACAGGGGACAAGACGATTTAAAGGACTGTATGAGAAGCAATTCATACACAGGAGTTATGCTTAGCAATTTTACATTCCTCTCTACTAAGCTATCCGAAGATGGTGTGCAGAAGAAAATGAGCAGCTTGTGCATGGAATTAATGAAGCTGAGAAACAAGAGAGATGCTAAGGAAAAGGTATGAACATTTGCACTTCTGAGATGTTCAGGACCACACAATGAAGAATTTACCACAGAACTGTGGATCTTGTGTTTTTATCCTCAGCACTATAGTTTTTCTTTCTGTAGAGTGGAAACAGAGAAAGGAAAACAGCAAGTGTTCTTGATTTTGCTGTTTATAAGCAGGGTAAATCAAAGTTTGGGTAAGGAAGCGTAGAAATAATTCTGTTACCATATCAGTCTGTTGGTTAGACTAATAATTTCTTAGAAAACCACTGGTCCTAGTTATAGTTTGAAGCTCTTACACATGTTTGTGGTTTTCTGGATGGTGGTGGTTATTTAAACAACTGGTTAATATCTTTAAAGAGGGATCTTTTCAATCATTTTTAGCATAGTGGCAAGCACTATCATTAAACCTTAATTATTTTCACTTTGTCACTCTCTTAGGCAATGGATTTTTATTACTAAATCTCATTGTGCTGGTAATATTTGTCATTTGTTTGGTTTTTTAAGACTGCACTTGCAAAACAGGAAAACATGGAAATGAAGCTGCAGGAAGTGCAAAGGAATCTTGAGCATTCCAAAGGAAAAGTAGCACAGTTACAAGAAAAACTGTAAGTATTATGGAAGAGACTTGACTTAGCTGACATTAGTTGTGCTTACATGCTTATACCTTACAGTAAGCACCTACTATAGAGAAAATACAGGCTCTTTCTCTACTGAGGAAGAGCAGAAATTAGTATTGGTAGCCTAGAATAAATTTGATGGAATTAAGTCTTAGAAACAGCTGTGTTCTTAAATGAGCATGCCACATATTCTTCCTCTAGTGTATCCAGCCTTTTTCCAGAAGACAAACAATACTATTTCAACCCTTTGTCTTGGTAGGGGTGGAGTTTCTTGGGTTAGGGAGATGAGGAGGGAAGATGTGTGTTTTGGGAGAAGAAAGTTCATGTGGACTCAAAATTTCAGCGTCTGGCCACTCAGACTAGTACATTATGACTAAGCAAGAACAAGAAAGCATTGGGTCAGGAGTTAAGATCCGGACATTTGACACAGATTCAATAGACACACAAATATTCTCCAGATAAGTATACTGAAAGCCTTTAAAGTTGCTCCATAGTAGCCACTTTATCTGAAGAAGTGCAATTGCAAAGTATTAAGTAGCTGTATGTAGGAAAAGAGAGTTAAAAATCAACACTTTGTTCTGCTCAAATGCCACTTGCCTCACAGGAACATGCACTAACATAACCTATTTCTGAAGATGGCAACCTAAGAAGGATAAACTTACAATGTATAATTTACATCAATTTTTCAGGATCAGCATTGCAGCATCCTTCCTATGTTTTCTGCATTTACTTAACATGCACGTGCAGAATTTCTATACTCAGTTACAAACCACAAAGCTTATAATACAGGTAGTACAGTTTACAAAGGCAGGAAGTGATCTAGACAAATATCTAGCCAATGCAGCTGTCTGAGCATCCTTGCTTGTGGTAAAATATGGCTGAGCATCTTCACTTCAAATGGAACGAGTATCAAAACAGGATAGAATCAAGTCTTAGAACCAATAGCAGTTTGTCAGCCATTATGGATTATGAAAAGTATTTTTTTAGCACTAAGTTGTAATTCAGTATTTGGGTTATTTTCTATTTGCTTTACCAGCAAACATAGCTTGCAAGTAGTTCTGAATTTATTTACTGTTTTTAGGTCTGCTACTGAGAGAGAAAAAGTCGAGGAAAAATCTGACACTGAAAAACTTTTGGAATATATCACAGAGCTCAGGTAATAACAAATTGTTCTTGAGTTGCACTGGGTAAATTAAAGGGCAGTAAAACACTTCTATGCTTGGTGAAGTAGCATCTCAGTAAAAACTGTTTAACAGTATTAAAATAGAGGGGGGATAAACAGATGACTTTTTGTTTTAAACACAAGGTTAAAGAGTTGTAGGATATTATTTTAATTGTCTTTCTAAATGTGCACTTCTGGGCTAAGCAGTAATATGGAAAAAAATGGTATCAGGGTCCTGAAATCATGATTTTAGCCTGAGTTACTTGTACATAAAGTACGCTAAAGCCTTTTCCTCTCAGATACTGGCAGTCATATCTTTTAGCCTATGCTTGTAAAACTGTGTACTGTGGACAAAGTCCCTCTCAAACATGACTTCCGGTGAACTTTACAATAGTCTGATTTGCATTTAAGACTTGTGATGAATTTTGTGTGCATGAGCAGCAGTCAATTAAAAAAATTACTAATCCAGTCTTTGTAACTGATCGGAACTGCAAGCACTACCCCGACCCTTGTCAATTTACTCATTAAGAGACTGTTGGAAACCAACAGTCCTAAGCCTTTTTCCTTTGTGCTGTAGTGTAAGCTTACAAACGGTGGTCACAAATACCTGAATCTTCTCCTACAGCAGTGTTGCAGACACAGTCGAGAAATACAAACTAGATGTTGCCCAGATGGAGAAAACTCTGCTACAGAAAGACCAAGATATTAAGATCCTGAAGGAAACCCTCAAAACAAAAGAGGAAGAATCATTTAAACTGACACAAGAACTTAATGAAAGATGTCAAATGCTTCAACAAGAAACAGGTAATTGTTAGTGCTTGTATGTTGACTGCGTACATGGGAAAGCAGCAAACAGATTTGTGCTAAAATGCTGGTTTAGACTGGTTTGTGCCAAGTTAAAAATCACGTCTCTGACCCCCAGCTGAGACAGTTAGACATATTTCTATCAATATAGAAACTACTTTGAATCTGTTAAGTCTAAATTAGTATTTCTATGGAGGGTTACTAAGGTAGACTATACAGAATAATAATTACTTACATAGTAGGAATGGTGAACACTTTCTTTTCATTGAGAAGCAGAATGACATTGTCTCAACTCCCTGTTAGCAGGTTGTGCACAACTTCATTGAGGTAATGGGAGTGTATCTAGGAACCTTCACCTCTTTCCTCCTCCATCATCAAAACCAGCAACTCTACAGCTTAAGACTGGTACTCACTTCTCTGTGTACCACTTGGCCTGTATGTACTGGTATTGTGTGGAAGCAGATTCAAGGAAATGATTAGGTGCTTTTTTCCCCAGCTATTGTGCTTTTCTGATTAAACTACTCCAAAGATTCCTGCTGTTAAAATTAAAGAGGTGTACTTTTAGCCAATCTTGAGTAGTTCACCAAGAAATCAAAAATGTGATTCGGGTTTGGTTGTTGACTTGTGGGTTGCTTGTTTTGAGTTTTGGGGGTTTTTTTTGCCTTGCCTAACTAACTTTAAAGATAGAATGGAATTGTTATGAAGAACAGATGTTGTAGTTCTCTGAAGGCAGTTTGTGTTGTATTGACAATTCCTCTGTGCAGAGAAAGAGTTGTCTGAGATCAGAGGAAAATTTCAGAGGATGAATACCGAAATGGAAGACCTGAAAAAAGTAATTGACATAAAAGAACAACAACACCAAGACCTGCTTTTGAAACATGACAACGTTATTTCTCAACTGCAGCAAGAGAAGGTAAATACAGACTGTAAATGAGTCTAGAAATAAGACTGACACAAAAGGTTCTGATTTTGATCATAAAATACCTGTATTAATAACGGTCTAATCTGTGGAATGTACAAGTGGGTGCTGGTGTGGATCAAATAGCTCTAAGAACTGTAGCTTATATGATGGGTGTTTTAGTCCTTCTCCTATATTTGACCTTATTCTTGTGCTTTATTAAAGCCTGAACACTGCTAATTATACTTAATATGTAGAAAAATACTAATAGTTTTCAAATATGTACTCCTGACGTGCAGGAGTCATCTGTGTTAATGCAGCAGAAGTTACAAGAGTTTCAAGATGAGGTAACAAGTGAGAGACGTCTTCTTGAAGAAGAGCTGAATGACACAATGAATGAGATCAATAAACTACATCTTAAGGAGAAGAAAGCTGAAAAGTTTGTGAAGCAGCTGGAACAAGAAATCCAGTCTCAAGCTCTTGAACTTGCACAGATGGATGAGAAGTTAAAAAGGTTTGCAAAATAAACTGATTCTAAAGCTCTGAAACAAAAACCACTACATCAGAAATATGAACAAAGCTGTTGAGCCTAGTTCAGCTTACTTATCTAAACTTATTTCATGCTGATTGTTGATAGTCATTAGATCACAGCAATCTGGTTTATATTCTGAATTTAAAACTATTTAATTAGCATGTAGATACTTGCTTGAAATACCAGTACTATAGTAATATGCTATTGCTGTGAAGGGTAAGCTATGTGTATTTCTTGTTTCTGCCCTGGAGAGGGCAGTGACCAGGAACGTTTTTCCAAGCAATTTGTTTCTTCCTTTCATGTGTTTAAAATTTACTATTGAATGCTTAATCTGTTCTAGAGCTATCCTGGAAAATAAGAGCAGGGGGAATTGCTTTGTTAAATATCCTATTAGGATTGTGTCTTCATACAGGAGAACCCAGTAGTTTGTCACAATTAGCTTATTGCAGCAGTTCTGTAACTGGTAGCAGCATTTTGCTATGTGTTCAGACATACTTATCTCCAGTGGAATGATATTTTTTTATTTCAGGAAGAATGAGGAGTTGGAGCAAATCAACAAAACACATAGCAAGGAGTTGGAGCAAATCAACAAAACACACAGCAATGTTGTCTTGCAGATCCAAGAAGAGCATAGCAATATGTTGTGTAAACTTGGGCAGACTGTTGCTGAGTTTGAAAGGTATTTAAGTTTCATTAAGATCTAGGTTGAGGATTATCTAGATGTCAAGAAAATGTGCTGTTTATTCACGTGTCTTAGTACTTACCAACACTCAAATGCACTGTTACGGTACTGAAGCAGAGCATTTTGTCATAGGGTATGTGATAGCATTAAGAAATTAATTTCTTCTAAGTGCCAGTTAAGTGTAATGACACACTCTGCATCCAGTTTAGGAAACTGGGTGTTTCTTCTTCCAAAGTGTAACCAACACTCAAGTGCTCTTCATTCTGAGAGCTGTAACTAGTAATGGTGTTCTCCTTTACTCTAAAATCTCTTGCAATAAGGCTTTTTATTTAGGCTTAAAACTTGCACTGCAATGAGTTTGTTTTTCTGTAGTTCTTGCAGATCTTTCCTCCCAGTTTTCACATTGTGGGATTATTTGTCAACACAAACTTTAGAAAGTAGATTTCTGATGTTTAAGCAGTTTCTGATGTTTTAAAATAGTTGCTGAATTGGGGAATTATTTGTTCTAGAGTTACTGCTTATGGCTTTATGGAAACGGGGATGCTTTTAGCTCTGGATTTATCAGTGCCAGAACCTGCTTTACAAGAGTCTGCATTCTTGTTGTAAAGTTTGAACATGTCAACTTGTATTTTGCCTGAAGTAACAAGATTGACAATTTTTTTTCCTTATCTATGTAATACCAGTTACAAGAAGACAGTAGCTGAAGAAATAAGCCATCTTAAACTGGAGAACACCTCTCTGAAAGAAGAAGTTACCAACCTAAAAAATAAAGGCCAAGATAACCTACAGCAGCTTCAGGAAGCAGAAAACACTAAAAATAAAGCAAAAGAGGAATGTGCAAGGTATTAAATTTTCCTTAAGCTAAAGAATGGCAGCTAAGGACTGCCTTCTTAACTAGAACTTAATGTGGTACTTGTCCAGATAAAAGCAGTATTTCGGGTTAGCTTAAGCTTTTTTACCTTTTCCCAGTGCAGAGTTAAAAATATTGGTAGAAAATTCATTCAGTTTAAATGCATTAGAAAACTTAACAGTTCCTTCATGTAGAACAAACAGGGCAACAAAAATACTTCACTGAAATACCTTACAACTGTTGCCTTTATCAGAACTACCACAGTAACTGCTCCACAAATAGAATCCACAGGGACAAACACTTAATGCAGAGCTCACCCTTTGCCCTGAATACAAAACATGTTTTTTCCTTACATCAAAACTGCTGCTTGCTTCCTGATAGAAGCTAAAATATTGTACCTCTTGAACTTGGCTGCTTTCTGTCATCTTCTTTTCTTTTAGCACTGTACATTCAAACGTTTTTCATTACTTCTAGCAGCTTTTCAATCAGTTACTTTTGGGTTTGGATTTGAAGTAGTGTAAAAAGTAAAGAGTTCTTTAAGGGTGGATGGTATTTCCTCAGGATGGTTTTGGAAGTCCAGACAAAGCTTGCACTAAAAGAAGCAGAAGTGGAGAGAAAAGAGTCTTGTCTTGCACAAATGACTGAACTTCAGGAAAAACTGAAAGCAGAAACTGAAGATCTGAAAAGAAAACTTGAAGTGGAAAGCTCGAGGTGATTTTCCTCAAATTAAACCCACATATTATAGCATGTGAAAGTTTTTAGCTTGAAGAAGTGTTAACAATCAATTATAAGGAAACTACTTCTTGCTTGCTTTTTTAAAGGAAAAACATAAATGAAGATGTGAGCTCTAGCTTAAAAGAAGAGATAAAGACCTGGCGTAATCTGTATGAGGACTTGCATAACAAAACTAAGCCTTTTCAGGTGTGTTACAAAGTACTTGTTTATAGTATCTGCTGGTGATTGACTGTTTCTAAAGTTAATGGCCTTTGAACTAGTTGTTCCCCTTCCCACATCAGCCCTTCTTTGTAGGTTCCAGTAAAGAACTGCTTAAAGAGTTCTAAAAGATTCTATATGTATTTCAGCAACAACTAGATGCATTTGAAGCAGAGAAAAATGCTCTCTTAAATGAGCATGGTGCAGCCCAAGAAGAACTGAATAAACTAAGTGATGCATATGCTAAACTACTTGGCCACCAGAACCAGAAGCAAAAAATCAAGCATGTTATGAAACTGAAGGAAGAGAATACTCACCTGAAGGAGGTTTGTGAGAAGTTAGATTTCCAAGTCATTCGTTTGCTTGATTTCTCTGCTCTGAATACTAGCAGACTAATCCTGCAAGCTGCTTGCCTTCTGTGCTTCTGAAATACCCTCAAAAAACTAGGTTACATTAAACCAGAAACAAAGAGAATCTGTTTTAATTTTAACTGAGTATGTGATCTATGGGGGGGATCATCAGTGCAAATAGCTACCCCTACTCTTAGCTTGCCTGGCTTTTCTTACATCTTTTGGAGTGTCTACACTTAGTGAACTATCTGCTGAAAGCAGCACCTGCAAGTTGCAGGCTACCATACTCCTTAGTGGTGTTATAAAGCAACACTATAATGGTACTGGCTTCTCTACATCTCTGCTTGAGCTTGGTTTACTTTTTAAAGCTACCAGTATTTGTGTCTTACCTTTATGCATTAGTCAGTGCTTCAATAAATCACAAAGCTTTTCTCCTGCTTTTAGTCTTTAACTTCCAAGTATAATGTTTTCTTTAGGATGTCTCAAAACTGCGTACATTGCTAGCAAAAGAAAAGCAAACCACCAGAGATCTTCAGGAGCAATTATCTGCAATTCAGGGCATCAGACGTTTTCATCCTTCCAAAGCTTTCCAGCATGATCGCAAAGAAAACATTCCTCCAAAAACTCCTTTTAAAGAAGGTGAGCTTACACACTGGTGTAACCTTGTCCATCTACCTCTTCACATGCCAAAAGAAGGTATGGCAGGCTTGCATGGTCTGCAGCATTTGGGGAGGGAAGGAGAACATCATCTCCTGTGATTACACGGCAGCTCTTGCCTCAGTGGGCCAATTCTAGTATACTGTTAGGGCTGTACTTTGCAGCCCAGTTCCTTATCACCTGACTGGAGCAGGTTGGGATGTCAGGTTCAAGAACAGGAATTGCTTGCACGGGGAAGGAGTTGCTAAGAATCCACTGCTTTGGGTGATCCTGCAAGACAGGAACTTTGCTACTGTGTGTTGTCTACAAGACGTAGGTAGTAGAGGGGAAAGTGGCTCAGATGTGAGCCCTTGTTCTTTAACTGCTACCAGGCAGGACATTCAGCTGCTCTGAGTGTAGAGGTGAGATGCAAAAGGTGTACACATGAATGTGGAAAGATGATGACCATAGGGGAAGCAGCATTGGAGAGAGGAGGGAGGGAGTAGACCTCAACTAGACCTTCATTTTACAGCATGTTTAGGTCTAAAATCCTGATTTGCCTGTTCTGTGGACTGTAGTGCCTTCCTCCCCCTATCAGGCTAACACTTACTCCATGTGATGGGAGCAAGAGTAAAAGAAACCAATCTTGTTAATATTTTTCCATTACAGGTAATCGCCAATAGATGTACACAAGACTTGAACAGGCTCCATGGGGAACTTGGATGCTGTATATAGTACAGTTTAGTAGGAATAGTAGAGAAATGGTCCATAATGGTTTGTTTTTAGGGAAAACTCTGCTTGGTTCTACACTTAGTGAGAAGCCATAGCTTCTATATATGTCCTAGATTCCTGCTAACTCTTGCACTCAACTGCCAGAATTATGCAGGTTTTCACCTTTTTTATGCTGAAGCTGCCTAGTTTGTTTTTGACAGAGCAACTGAAGTTTAGAAGAGGTAAGTCCAGGAGAACGAGGGTAAGATGAAATCTGATTTTAAGTTAAATTAATTTTGCCCTTCATGGTTACTTCAACAGCAATGGCAGTAATCCTGCCAAGAGACCCTTTTTCAGCTATGGCCTAGATAATACAGAACAAAGGCAGAGAACTGGACTGTACAGTTTTTATATTCTTAATGGGATCTATATTCAGCACATGCTAATTTAAATCCTGGGGCTGGATAGTGTAGTGCCTTTTTCAAAAGCAGATTTTCAGCTCAAGCTCAAATTGTCTAAATTTACCTACCTGTCTGCATTAAGAGAAATGTCCAATTTAAAAATGCTGTGCTCCCTGGAGGCTTGAATTGTCCTAATATCTTTGATCAATTACAGCAGCTGCTTATAATGCTTGGTGGAGGAGAGCAGCAGAACTTGTCTTAAGGGGGTGGGAAGATACTCACTATCCACACATTTACCGTGGAGACTTCAGTTTTGGCAAAGTGAAATGAATTTGTTTGTATCTAAAATTAAGAACATTTTAACACAATAAACATTTTTAATTAAATGCATCTATTTCCTTCATAAACAAGTCCTAGAATCATTAAGGTTGGAAGAGACCTTTAAAAACTACCCTGATCACTCAATCTTATCATGAAAAGTACCCCCTCCACCCCTTCCTGAACATCTCCAGGAATCATGACTCCACTGCTTCCCTGGGCAGCCTGTTCTAATGCCTGACCACTCAGTAAAGGTTTACCTAATGTCCAGTCTAAACCTCCCCTGGCACAACCTATCACTGGTTAGTCAAGAGTAGAGACCAACATCAGCCTCACTACAACCTCCTTTCAGATAGGTGTAGACAGCAATAAGCTCTCTCAGCCTTCTCTCTAGACTAGGCAACCCTCACCAGCCTCATAGGTCCTCTCTGGCCCCACTGCAGGACTTCAGCTATAAATATTCATGATTCTGCTGAACAAATCCTGATGGTAAAAATAAAAAAACAAAACAACTGTTTCTCATGCTGGCAATATATATTTATTGGCTATTTGGAGATTAGGTTACCATGTGTATATCAGGAATTCAAAACAAATTGGGATTATGCACTCTTAGCATATGCCAGTTGGAAATGGCTGAATATAACACTGATTTTTAGATGTTCTGGTGGTCTATTTTTGTATTTGCTTTCCCCCCAGCTCTTTTTTTTTTTCAAATTAAGAGCTGAACATCTTCCCTTTCCCTCAGAAAAATAAATGATCATCCAGCTGCAGTTTTTCCTAGCTTTACTAATAATCTGCTGCCAAATACTGCAAGAACTTTTATAGTGTTGCTTCTACCACTTTAGAAGAAAGCTAAACCTCTAAGAGCCACGTTCTTCCTCCACTTTACCTGGCTACTGCATCTGTCTTAAAGGACTAAAGGAGATTATTTGCTTATATTAAAATATCATGGTTAGCTTAGTAAAAGAGCAAACCTTCAACACAGGGGCTTTGCTGTTCCAGAACAAGCTACAGCTGTGCAGGATCTCACAATCTGTGCAAAAGAAGCCAGTATTTCAAATTCTTGAAATGCCTTTCCTCTCCATCTCCCAGGTATGACTAATAAACATCTTCCTCCCACCAATTCTAGTAAAATGCTGCCCCAAAAAAAAGAGAGAGAGAGAAAGATTAAGATATTTCATGCTTTTATACAAAACCCAAACAACCTCCACTGAAAAAACATTACAAATCCTTCAACTCAAATCCCCTCACCCAGAAAAAGCCTCAGGTCAAATCTGTTCCCCACCCTCCCAACCCTCTTCTAGCTTTTATGTCACCGTTAAAACAAATGCATACAACTTAACTGTACAAATATGAAGCTGCAGGCATTCAAGTTACAGAACATTATGAATATATTTCAAGCATAAAAAGTACACTTGATATTTGCAAAAATAAAGTTTCACTTTTTTAAAAAACATTTTGATCAGAGCTCAAGCAAAACAACCATTTAACAACTCCTACCTCAGTTTAACTTCATAACAACAACATTTTCAGAATTTTTTTTTTTAAAGGAAAAAAAAACCTTAGATTTTTGGTGCTAAAGTAACTGACCATGGCTTTTAATGAAGAGAAATCGGATATAGAACAATGGCACAGACATTAAGCATCAGCAACATATTTCAGCCAAAATGAAAGTCTACAGGTGATCATTTTTAGCATCAAATGGTACTGGTTACTAAGAACCATAATCTGCTAGGAACAGATGGTGCTAGACTGGTAAGAACAGAAGGTAAGATTCATGACAGCAAAGAGGCTCAGTGTTTGTCACCAAACCATTTTAAGCTAACAAAGTTTCACCAGTGCAAGACCAAACGTTCACCTGGTTAAATGAAGACTCAGAAGTGTCATGATTTAAGAACACTCTACAAAACTATTTTTTTTCTTTTAAAAAAGTGCCACACACCATACTTTTACTAAAAAAGTTACAAACTAATGGAAGACTGTCTGTCTCCATCTCTTGTCAACAAGGAAAGGCCAAAGTGATTCTTTGATCCCAGCACGAAATGGTGTTCTCTGACCTATCCCCAGCATTTCCAACTTGGAGCAGTCCAGTTGAGCATTTCTTGGACGAAGAGCACCCACCACTGGACAATCAGTAATCTAAAATAAACAAACAGGAAAAAAAACACACCAATAAGTAATCAGAAATGGCAGAGGGGAAAATGTATTCTTACAAATTCACTTCTCCTTCATAGCTTTCATTAAAGGTTATGCTCCACTCCCCCCTCCCGAGTATTTTGTGGGGTTTTTTTCTTTTGGGTTTGGAAATTTGTTTCATTTATGATTAACTTCATTTCAACATAACATAGGCAGAGATATGTGAAGTGTCTTAAGTTACATTTTTCTCAACTACTGCTCGCCATTTATGCTCTTCTACATTTTATTCCTAGTTTCACCTTATGACTATAATAATAAGGTAAAAAAATGCTCTAAAACATTGACAAAACAACACTTTGATCAATATACTTGACGAAAAATAGATATGGGCAGAAAAAGTTCAGACCAACTTAAGTGTTCTTCATTTTTTTTTCTCTCCATTTTCCAAGCCACATAGCAGTTTTTCAGAATCCTGAGAATTTATTTTGGATACAAATAAAATCTTATTTATATGTTATATTCTCACACCATTGTCAGTATGCCTTTAAGACTAGTCTTAAGTGTCAATAAAACTTCAGGACAGGTGTTTTAAGCAAAGCAGAAATGAATTTTAAGTACTTAATTGCAGACATTGAGAAATGAATCTGAAGTTTCATATTCACTACAAAGTTCTTAGAAATTCCTGCCTTCCAGTTCTGTCAGTGTAGGCTTTTAAGGACAAAAATAAAAAAGGTTGACTTGTGAATAAGGGGAACTGTTCTGCAGAAGTAGCATTGTGATACAGACTGAATCTGGTGATTGACTTGACTGATTTTTCTCAATTCAGCAGGTTTTCCTCAGCCAAATACGAGGCAATTCTCAGCCACACATCTGCTCTACCAGGCATATTTGCACTGATCATCCTTATTTGTCTTTCTAGCGTAAGACCTACTGCGTCAAACTATAAAGCACATCCATCCTTCTGCGGGTCTAAGACCACATCACTTACTGGTCTCAAGTGGCTGCTAGGAAGGTTGAAAGCATCTGCAATTGCACATGCCATTTCATACTTAGTCATCTGTTCACTGCCAGACCAGTGAAATGTTCCCTTTACTGATGGATCCTATAGGAGAAACAAGAAACGCAGGTGTAAAAAAAGCAGTTAGCCCTCAGACTAATTTCTGGGCAGGAATTGTGCAGCAAAATCTTCCAGAAAGATCCTATGCTACCCACAAACTCTGACTGGTTTTACCTTGAAGGGATTTGTTTCTGTAGATTCTTACCAGCATTCTCTTCTCTGCTAGTTGTCTGCAAACGGCTGCTACATCCTTGACATTAGTAGGAAACCTTTGTTGCCAGTGGTCCATGTTGGCAGATTTATTACTGAACTGCACTTTATCAAACATAACAGTCACAGCACTTTCCTCCAGCCTCTCTACCTCTCCATACAAGATAGGAATTCGAAGTATTGCAACATCTAAAAAAAAGAATATTTGGAAGTACTAAACATTGTTACGAGTGAGAAAGAACAACCTGAAAAGTGTTTTCAAATTATTAATTGGTGACATTAAACATCTACAAATCATTAAGAAAATTCATTATTAGAATATTATTTTCATTTGTATCAAACCAGTTTATAAACACTAATTTTATATAAACTTATTTCATTTATGCCATAGACTTCCAGAAAGTTAACAAGCTTTAATTAATGCCACAAGAGAAAATGAAGGCCTGTTTGGGTTAGAACAAAAATTAAAACCCAGCTGCAGTCTGCAGTTACTTCAGCACTCCCCATCCTCCCTGGAAAAAACAAGCACACAAAAAATCCCACCAAACACAAACCACCATATCCAGGCATCAATTACAGACAAAGATTTTTGCAGAAGCCTCCTGCATAAAGGAAGGTATTATTTACCAGGAAAAGAGAAGAACGAATCTTGGAATGAATTAAAAGCTTGACAAGTAAGCAACAGGTTCATAGAATACACTAGTAGGTAACAGATTTCAAGGCAGTGATTTGAGAAATTAAACAGTAAACGAGTGCAAAGAAAAGGGTATTTTATGACAGAATACTTCATACCAGTTTCATTCATGAAGACCCAAAAGGCCTCTTTGAGCGGAAATCGAAGAAGGCTATGACAAATTCATTAAAAGGAATACAGGTATTTTTTGCTTAAAGAAAAAAAAGATAAAATCAGTCCTAAAATTAGAAGGGAGGTCACCAAATCACTGCAGTTCTTAAAGATTTGTAGTTAAATAGTATAGCTACTAGGAAGACAAAAAGAAAAAAGTAACACAAAAACTGTTCTCCCAGAGGAGTATACCAAAAGAAGTGCTTACACAAGAAAAAACATTATAATAAACACCTAAACATGACAGTGATTTCCTGTTGCTCTAACACCAGTTACTTGGTCACTACATCAATATGCTCTCTTTACTAACTGAAGTATCTCAGTTTGAGTGTCTTTAGGAGTAATCCAGTGCCTTCCTTTTATTCCCAAGACAGCTCTCTAAGACTATGAGGGCATTAGCTTCATTACCAATGGTTCTGAAGAGCTACTGAAACTGTTTTTATAAGACTGAATATTAAACAGATCTTGTATGCCCCTCGTTAGCAATGTAAAATATTGGGGGGGTTTTAATCCACTAACCTCCTCAAAAAGCTAGAGGAGATTCTTGCATTATACAGCAGAAACACAGGGAATTTTTTCAGCCAACTCCAGTCATTGGGACACACTGAATTTTGCCTAGAGAATATCAGGCAAAACCATGTTTGGAAGACTAACACATGTAAAACACATTGGTATAAAATGACAGAATTGACATTTTCAAGCATCTTACTCAACACCATCTCAAAATTTCTTCTGCTAATAATACCACTGCTGCAACCCACTACTGCCTGACAGATCATGCTGACAAAGGTAATGAAACAAAACTGAAGTGTCAAATTGAGGGAAGACTCTAGCAAGATAACCATACATACTTGAATCTGGTGCAGTCTTACCTTCATTACCAATCTAGAAGAGGGAGCAAACAGCATCACAGATTCAGAGATGACATTTAAGTAACAGGTGGAGTGAGTAGCTTCCTATTAAAATTGATTTCTATTTAAATAAAACTCTTCCTGTTTTTCACAAAGTCTACTTCTTACTAATAATAACAAACCTATATTAAGGTCTACCATTTTCAAATACTGTACATATTTACTTACTGAAAGACCATCAAACTCAATTATCAATTGTCTAATTCTCTGGATAGGCAGAACATAATCTCAGTGACAGCATCATACTGACATATCAGAAACCTGTTCTGCAACTACACTCAAGTTACTGTCTTCAAATTCTTCAAGAAAATAGAAGTGCTTCCTTCCTGACAGTCTGTGAATGGAAACCAAGAGCATACTGACTAGAATAAAACAAACCTCTCTTTCATATACAAGCAGTAAATGCATGGGAACGTGTTCAGTGCCAATATTTTTTTTCTTAAATAGAATTTGAAAAAGTGTTTGTCTATTTTGAATGCAAATTTTTACTAAGAAAAAAATTAAGTTACGAAAAAATAAATTAGTTGCTTAAAAAAGAGAAATATGTTACTAAGTCTTTAGAAAGAGTTACAAGCAGTAATCTGGTATATGTGGTAAGATAGGTGGGTAAAAATAAAATGGATGACCTGATGGTTTCTATAATGAGAGCAAAACATAAACAAGATCAAAAGAGTAACATAACAAAATTCTACACTGACTTTATCTGCATTGCTATGGAATCACAAGATTGGTTTTCCCTTAAAGTAAACATACATTAAGAATAATTGCAATGCAGCTCCCTAAATAACAGCAGCTATATATTAAGCGTGGTAAAGTTATAACGGTGCAAATATATTGATGCCTTTAGGAATAGCTGAGTCATAGTAGACAAAGGCTTGTGAATGTCCATCAGTAGACTAGTAAGACAAATGAAGATCAGAACAAGAAAGAAATAAAGCTTTAGTCAACCTACAAGCAACAGGGATCACTTACAAGCAGGGAGACTGACTCCTAGTCACTCATTCCTCATCTCCACAGTTTTGCAACTTCAGCGCTGACTAGTAAGTCCATTAAGGTAATACAAAAGCAAGTCAAAATTGAAAGCCTCCATTAAAAAATGTGTGAGTGCACTCTTACCTTCATTATTTTCCAAGACTGCCTTTTCACCCTCGAGTTTGGTTTTACCATATAAATTCAGGGGATTTGGTACATCAGTCTCTTTATAGGGAGGGCTTGTTCCATCAAATACATAGTCTGTACTAATGTAGATCAGAAACGCTCCAACTCCAGCTAGGAAGAGAATGTTTATGTGATTGATTTTAATTCATATCTTGTTCGAAATCCTGATAAACCTTTAAACAAATCCCCAAAGGACCTCATCTTACAGGCCAAATCATTCTCACTGCTTTGGCTGTTCTCTGATCCTTCACACAGACATAGGTGCCACCCATATGGAAAAAGGATCAGGGAAGTGCTGAGTGCAGAAACAACATTCAGCACCTTCAGTGTCCCTCTATAAATAAATGCAATATTTTAACAAGGAACCAAATCAATTAGATGGTCTCCTTACCTGCCTCTTTAGCTAAGTTCCCTGAAGCAGCCACATTGAGCTGAGAAGCAGCATCTGGTTGACTTTCTACAACATCTGGCCTTCTCTCAGCAGCACAATGCACTATAACATGAGGCTGGAAATTAAAGACTAATTTTTAACAACAAACGTTGTCGAGACATTGCAGCTGTACCCTAGCTCTAGTGATGAATTCCCTCAGACAAAAAGGCTTTTCCTATGTTGTGAGAAGTAATGAAAGAAGGAGTAGTGTTTTTAATAGTGGCATTCTGAGGAGCATGTTTTTCTCAGTAAGTAAAATAGAACCATACTGCTTCCAGATACCAGCAAGTTTAAGTGTTATTTTTGCAATTATGATTTTCAGCAGCTTCGAGCATTTATGGCATACACATACAAAACGCAGTTAACATTTTCAGACAAGCCATATACACACAGCTTATCTGACAGATGCAGGCTATAACCAAGATATTTAAAGTACTTTTATAAAATGGCATCCTGCATAATGTATTCCAGGTTTTATATACTCTCCTTGCAATTTAGATTGAAAAAGCAGTGCACTACTTACTGCACTGCATGCCCAAAAGTTACTGCTGCTGTACTGAAAAAACTTCAAAAGCACTGCTTTGTTACTGTATCAGTAACTCACATTTATCTTTCTCTTTCAACTCTGTCCAAGCATGCTTATACATGCTTCTTCTACTTGCAGTCCATCTATGGTGATGATAGCAAAGTTCAGATCTCTATCTACACAGCAAGCCTACACTCCAGTTTTGTAGAAAAGGCAGCCACACATTTTTCAGAGCTCTGCCAAAGCATTAGCCCCACTAAGACCCCATGAACTCAGTACCAGAACACAATTATCAGCTGATTACTAGATATATAAAGGATCCCATTCATCTATTTCCTGCTCCAGAAACTTACCTGGAAATCATGGATTATATCATGAACTGCAATAGAGTCTAGAAGATTAATCTGTTCAAATCTGGGCTGAGCTCTCCTGTATCCACAGCCAACTGCATTCCAATTATTTTCATTGAATTCTTTAAACACAGCTCTGCCAAGAAGTCCTGTAGCACCAGTAATCAAAACTCGCCTACTGGGAACATCAACATCTTCCTAAGGAAATTAAAACAGAAGTTTTCTTTCTAATATTATGTATTAATAAGTATGCAAAGCCACAGCCAGAGCTACTGTATTAAACAGGTTTCCTTGCCACATGAGTGCTTTGCAGTGTCTTACAAAACATAAACATCTGAAAGCACCAATACTGCACCAAGTATTTCTGCAGATAACACAAACAAAACTTGAGTGAGAAGCTCGTTTATTTCCAGGAGGAGGTAAAAACAAACCAAAGCACTAACCAACACAGAATTTTAAGTTCATTCAAATTCTGATAACTTTGTGCAATTTGAAAGCAGAAAACTAAGTTCTTCTGAAAATGGACCAAAAATATGTAACATTCAAGGACCACATCCTGCAACAAATAATTGTTGACAGACTGCCTTTTAGAGGCTGCAACAAGACCATTAAGCTCACGGGGGGGGGGGGCATCTACGATAACCATAAGACGTCAAGAATTCATTACATTGAACAGCCATTCATCATGATTCCACTCAAAAGTCTAGCAACAAGTAAAATCAAGACACAGCTTTTCTGTTTTGCAAAATGCATCTCAGTTGAAACCCTCAACATAAACAACGCAGCTTTACTGCAGCTACTGCACAAGTCAGTGCTAAAGATAGTCATTACATCATCTCACAGACAGTTCATTCCTCCACCACGCACTAAACCAGCAAGATTTCAAGGCAGCAAACATAGGAGTCACATCTGCTTGTACACCCTTTGTTCCCTTCATGCTTTCCCTCTGCACATATCAGGAACGAGGGCCTTCTAAAAGCAAAAATACAAGTATATATTTGCATGCCAGAACAGAACAAAACTTAGGGTGTGCAGAATCCATAAACCTCTGGTTTCCTGACAGCTTTGTCCACAAGAACAATTTGTGGTAGTTGATTGTAATTTGTAAATAATCTCTACGTGGCCATTCACATAACCCGCTCATGTCAGAGCACTCTTAGGTGTTCACCATCGTAACAGACTTTTTGTATGCAGCACAGGAAGCAACAGAAATCACTTCCAAATTACTGTCTTTCATCCTTAAAGTTAAAAAGCTTTTGTTCCATAAGGATATATGCAGATGTGCATTACCAAAACAGCCTATCCCAAAACAACTGCTTACATTTCCCAGCACATTGCACGCATTCTCCCCAACTCCAATTCTTCAGCTAAAGGTGATTTATTCTCATCAGTACTGGATGAATATTAGTCATTTACACCTGGTAAGTTCTTGAAAATGATGAACTACTGCAAGTCATGTTTTAAAAAGTTACCTTTACCACTCAACCTGACCTCAGAACACAAGATTATTTACAACTTTTTAAGGTCATCTATGTTTCTCTGAAAAGCACAAGCAAGAGTAGGCAAATACTGTTTGTTTTTTTTGCTATGTACTTTTTCTCTTCCAAAGTCTGGCCAAAGCACCACAGGATACATTACCAGCCCTCCTATGGTCATTGAGCACTCCCAAAAAATATCAAAGACTTGCTGCAAAAAAAACCCACCACAAGTTGAAAGGTTCTCCAACAATGTCACAGAGTATCTTTCATAAGTAGAAAGTGACCAACAAGAAAACAAACATTTGTAAAATCTGACATTTTTAAGCATCGTTCATCTAAGTTTGTTCATCCTACATGCCATGAAAAGGATATTACATTAGAAGCAAAGTCTAAACTAAGCACAGTCACAACTTGAACCATACCAAGGAAATACACCTCTTGTCTGAAAGACTAATTTACTTTAGTAAATTGTTTCTGATAAATCATAGATGTTTCCCATAAATTCAACACGTGCTACTCACAAATTTAAACATATTTGCCTTGCCAAGAAGTTAAACACTCTGGTAATACAAAACCTGCACTGATTAACTCTTTCCCTGTATGTTGCCTTGCACCTTTCCAGAACATCATCCAGTTGCAATAGCATTTGTGTCACAGAAACTGGAGACAAGAGAACTTCCAACTCCAAAGGATCTCTGCTGTTCCCACCAAAGCTCTTTGCAGATGCTCAAGAGACTCTGGGAAGCTACTGCTGCCCTCACATTCAAGTGGATACATATTAACAGCACCACATACCTCAAGGTATCAGCCGGAGGATCACTGTTAATTTGCAAAGCTAAAAATTATATTGCTGTCACTTGCTTTATCTCGCAAGGAATTAATCATGGTACTCTAGAAGAGTAGGTGGCAAAAATCTCCTATCTAGTAGTATTAGCACTGAGCTGACAACACATACAAAGCAGTATCTTCTTTCTGACTTCTGTTACTTTACATGTTTTTTTTTCCTGAAATACAGCTGCAGTATCAATGATGTAATGCAGCTAACACAGAAGTGTTCTTAGCTGTTACCCTAAAGAGCTACAGTAATTTTACTGACACTTACTACATATACATTAAAAACAAGACATCCTCAAACTCTAATGTTATCCTTTTCTCTGGAAATTTTATAAACTGAGACACAAGTTCTTTCTCAACCTATCTGTTAATAAATCTTTTACATTTTTCTCAGCTATGAGACAATCATATTCACCCTCTTAGCAACTAATTTTGAATAGTTATCTAACCTAACAATTTAAAGCTTTGTACAAAAGCATCCTGTTTTAATCTCATGTTCAGACTCCTTAAAAACTTCTGTAACGACTGTATATTTTTGTGACTGAGAATGCTGAGTAAAGCAACAACAGCATAGGCTTTAAAAATACCATTTACAAAACCTAAGGTTACTTTGGAGGGACCACCAAAATACAGAGTCTATTTAACAAAAATAGCAGCATGATGGATTTCAAGGGGGAAGAACCAAACACTTCTTCAGCTTTATAACAAAAAATGAACTTGACAAAATCACGATGAAGTTAAAAATACTTCTTTTAAGGAACACCCACTAAAACGGAAAGCTGCTGGGATAACACACACTTGCAACATAATAAGATAACAAAAGGAAGTCTCAGAGAGACAGCTCTTCATTCAGCTTTGACATCTCCAGCTCTCTGACAGCGAATCCGAACTAACGCTGACAAGTTAGGCACTGAACTTCCAGGTCACACAGTCCCCACAGCAGAGGTTTACACCTGTTGAACATCACTGACAACAAAACGTGGCAACAGAAAACAAGAAGCCCGCAACAGTCCGTGGAATGCCTGCTCAGCGTTCCCTAAACTGATCAACCTTTAGTGCAAGAGCCGGTGAAGCTGTGTAACGGACAGCACTTCCTGCTGTAAATCATCGGTAGGGTGACAACAGCAAGGACAAGCCAGGAGTTACAAAACAACTCCCATTACTGCAGATCACGGGTTAACTCCCGACAAGGTAATGAGGGCAAACGAAGCAACATTAAAACGCAGAGCGGACGTGCGTCGAGGAGGAAGGCGGCTGGGCCGCACCCGCACTGCGCCTCAGAGCTCCGTCACCGGCCCCGCCAGACGCGGCACCCCTCCGCCCGCCACCGGGTCTCACACAGCAGCACCTCCCGACAGCGGAGTGCTGGAGCTACGAGGCCCGGCCCCGTCCCGCGGCCCCCGAGAACGATACGGCCGAGCCCACGGAGGGGAGCCGGGAGCCCCGCCCGCCGCTGCTGCGCACCCAAAAAACACCGCCCGAGCGCGAGTTGCCGGCGCCGGCGCTCACCTCCACCAACTCGCAGCAGCCCGGTACGAAGCGAATCTTGAGCTCCTTCTCCCGGCCGACCATGGCGGCGGCGCAGCTGGGCCTCCTGCTGCTGTTCGGCCGCCCGCGGGGCTCGCCGGGCGCTGTGGGAAGGGCGGAGCATGCCCTGCGCCGCCAGGCCCGGCGCGACCTCATTGGGCCGCGGCGACGCAGCCGCCGCAAGCCCCTCCCGCCGGCGCACGCCCATTGGCTAAGCGGCCGGGCTCCGAGCGGGGCTTTAAAGCGTAAGCGCTGAGGCACAGGCAAGAAGTCGCGGCCCGGTTCCGGGGGCGGAGGAGTGTAGTCCATCGCCCCAGAAGGCCTCCGGAGTTTGTAGGAGCAGCCAGTCCAGTGGGAGCGGTTGCCCTGTGCCGCGAGCCTAGAAATCAGTCTTCCCGCTTGTAGCCGTTGGACACGAGCAAGAACGCATAGATGCCCTTTATACCAGTGTGTGACCCACCTGCTACCAAACTTTAACAGAGACCCACGGATAGCCCAGCCCCTCCATCTAAATCTAACAGCGCAGCCTCAACAAGTCTTCGATTTGAAAATCAGCCCACATGCCCCAATTACTAATTTTCGTTTCCTCACGGCAGAGGGGAACAAGCTCCCTCATGCAGTTGGTGGTGTGGGACTGGGCAGCGGTGATCCCGGCACTGTGCCGGCGCTACCAGCTCAGTGCAGTCCCTCCTCAGCCGCAGCTAGAAACATGGTAGAAGTGCTTCCAAGAGCACAGTTACTGTAACGCTGTCTTGTTACTAGGTTTGCATCTTGACACTCCCATCTTTCAATTGCATGAAATGAAGGATCAGGTCCTGATGCTCATAAAGCCAAACTTCATCATTAGAACAAAGCACCTGATTTGGCTGCTGAGAGATATCCTTAATAGAGCTCTGGCACATATTCAATAGGAATGATTTAATTTTCCTTTCAGAATGGTAGAAAACCACGTACATTCTCAAATTGCTTTTATCTGTGGCTTTATATAAAAGCAACTCGTAAATCCCATGGAAAATGGGGAGTGCCTCTGAGAAAACAACCCCTGCTTATAATATTCAGTTTGTGCATATAATTTCAGCCTTACAAGGTGACTGAAGAAGACACACAAGAATTAGTGACCGAGACTTCTTTGAGCAACGTTCACATTTACATCTTCACCCGATCAGCTTATTTTACCTTGACCTGATTAAAACAGTCGAGGCATAAAACCCACTACAGGAACTAAGAGTTAAGGAATAAAAGAATGTCTGCTAAAAATTAAAGAGAATCAAGCTGTAAATTATATTTACTTATGACAAACAACTGATATTTACAGGACAAAAGAAGTAGTTGTATAAACCACTGTAGACAGTTTCTGGCTTCTTGGAATGCACATGCCCTATTTTTTCCTATAGTAGCTGCAAACATTTAATTTCCGTTCATCAACCTTATAATTCTATTTTAAAATATTGCTAAGCCATTACTCGAAATACAGAATGATCTTTTAAAAAATAAATCAAATAAAACCCCCAAAAAACAAACACCATAAAATCACAAAACCAAACAAACCAAACAAAAAACAAAAAAAAAAAGAACAGCTCAGCAGCTCTAAAGCAGTATCTCCAAGCACATCTAATGGCATACACATCTTTTTTCCTTCTGACACAGACTCAAGAAGGTCACTCTACATCTTAAGAAAAACAACAACGTGGAAACAAAAGTTTTCCCTTCCAGGATTACAGCAAGAGGAAAATGCAGAATGCACTAACACTCAAGTCTCAAGCTAAAATCATACATTTGCCTGTAAAAGCTCTATATATTTCTGACACTAGTATGAGATTTTTTTTTAAAGTGTAATTTATATTTGTAACAATCTATTTTTTCAAATATTCTATTCAGTAGCATTCTAGTATATATTTTCAATGTATTTCTTATAAATACCTTAACTTTGTGTAGCACTAAGATTTCTTAAAATAACTATTTTTTGCAGTGCAGAATCACAGTGATGTAAGCATAATATATCGCTGGGTGACCAAATGCACCACTCTTTAAATTAATGTTTCAGACTGTAATTCGCAGAGACTAACACGCAGTTAAATCTCCCTCCCTCCCCTTTTCCTGGCTTCTGTAATTGAAGTGTGGCAGCAATCTCTTAATGCAAATGCGCAGAGCCTTACCTGCTCCATCTCCACCAGCGCCTCAGACATTGACTCAAACTAGAGAAGTATCAGCCTAGGAAACTGTAGCGGTGCAACTGCGCATTTGTCCCTTTGTCTGCTTTTGCGTGTGGAGAGCACATGGACTGAAAGAAGCAACAGCTACACGTTGACCTTTGAAACCAAAATGCTAATCCAAGCCCTGTATCATGAGAGGCTCTGAATCCTGTTAAGCTTTTTGTTTGTTCCCAGAGGTACCGTTTAAGCTGCTCAGTATGGACTTCAATTTTTACTTGGTAACAGCCAGCGTGAGCAAGTGCAGCCATTGTGTGTATAAAATGTGCTCAAAGCACTGGCACTGAGCCTGGTGCAGTTTTCCTTTTTTAGGAAACAGGAGGAGGGCTCTAATTAGGTCAGCCAGGTCGAGGATTCTAGCAACTCTTCCTTTTATATTTAAACTGAATACAACACAGATTTTGCTACATTACCGTGAGATGGATGATCACAGAAATAATTTCTTGATAAATTATCAGATTTTTTCCAGTAAAAGTCATGTTCTAAAATATGAAAGTAATTTATTCCTGTAGTGAATACTTAAGTCAGTTGAGCTATTGGCACCAAGGTTTCAGATTTTATATACCTATTTCACATGAAACTGGAAAAAACCCTTTGAAGTGGACAAAAAACACTCAAAATGTCTCCTTCCATTCTCTACTTCTCTCACCAATCTGCTCAACATTATGTATTTCTACATTAAAGGTTAAACAAAAAGCATAAAGATTTGCTAGTTTCCCCAATTTTCTGTCAATGCTCTCAATAGCATCAAAAGATTTTAAAATGACACTTAGGCAAAGACGTCAACTCAACTAGAAAATCTGTGGAATGAAGGCTGTATGAAAAAAGTGTGTAGCCATAACCCTAACACCTAACATTAACTCTAACCCTGACTGAGAGATCTTTCACTTCACTCCCTGCCAAAACTTAGCCCAGACCTTAGTCCAGGTTTTTGAGAATGTAGGTAGCCCTCTTTCCATTCCACACTCTCCAGGTTGTCCAACATGCCCAAGCCCCAGGCAGGCACACACTCTTCTCTAGTTCATTAGTTTGACCTTCTAGGAAACATAGGACTTCTTTCTAGGAAGGCAGAGCGCCTCATCAGTCTCCTAGATCCGCATACATTTTTTCTTAGATTGAAGGCACACAAATGAAAGGGAAACAAACAGCCCTGACAATTAGGCCAGAGTCCATGGGGCAGATGTTCAGAACAGACTGCAAGTGTCTAGTCATCAGCAAGTTGCAAGAAGAGGTAAACAAGACTGTTAAAGAGCTGCTTTTCTGCTCCAAGAATCCTCTCAGAATGAAAAGGATCTGAGACAGTGTATTTTTCCATCCATCTCTTCATACTCACCCCTGTGGAACCACATTTCCCTTCTGCTTTTGTGATCAGCACAAGAGCCCAATAACTGGATGCTATGTTTTCAATCAGCCTGCTTTCACATCTGTGCAAAGACTGCAGCACAGATAGCAGTTCCTCAAACAAGAAGGAAGATAGGCTTTCAGAAGACCATAGTTTTGTCACTCACTATGAGATATACCCTGGAGATTACACACATCAAGGTGTGCCCACTGACTGAACACAAAGGAACAGTTCACTTGATGGGTGTAAAAGCCAGGATCCTGTACATTCACTGGACTCAAAACCAGCTCCAGAGAATTACTGAGGGGAACCTGAATTGCAGGAGAACCCAGAAATACTGACACTCAGCTTGAGCTGACCTGAACTGGGATCAAACTTCGGGATATTTATTTCAATGTCCGTAACATCAGTCTCAACTCCCTCACTTACCTGAAATTCTTGGAAGAGAAGGTTTTGTAGTAGCTCAGATTGGTTTTATTTCAAGAATAATTCATAAGCCTCTTTTTAAGACAATTTTTGCTTTTAAGTCAGTTGAAAAGCTCTTCCTAAAACTACTAATTCTTACCTTTCCCCACAAAGAACTCCGAGTAATTTCTTAAGCACTGTTTCTGCCAGTGTGTGTGTTACATACGGCTCTAGCCTTAAGATATACTCAGCTATGACAAGGAAGCTGTAATATTCTTTCACAGAAAAATAACTGCTTACCATGTTTTAATTGTAATGAGCAGGAAATTGTAATAATTTTTTAAGCCATGTTTCAGGTTTGTCTAAATAATTTCTTAGAAAGGTGTAGGAAATGAGCTAGAGTTTCAGTCCTAATAGTAACTGAAGAATACAAAAAAAAAACCCCAAACCACAAACAAACAAAAAACCATAAACTTGCTTCACTTTTAACACCGCTACTTATTCTGTAGCTCTTCTTTTTTCTGCTGTAACCCCTGGTGATGCACAAATGGGTGTCCTGCTGCCCAGCAACATAGCTTGGCGACTCGATCAGAGAGCACTGACTCAGAGATTGTCTGGACAACAATCTTCATACCTTTAAAAAGAATTTCACCTAGGGAAGCTATTCAGAAATACAGTTCCATCAATTAGATTGGCATTTAAATTGTCCTTGAAACAAAGAATGTTTCTGTCATCAAATGAACTTGGAAATAATTTGTTGGAAATGTGTATACACGGAGTTCCACATAGTTATATGGCTTTAAGAGATGTTAAATTGTCTTCCACTACACAAAAATCCATGTGCAAAGTGATCTATAGTGTTTCTCAAAGATTTAAAGCAGATCACTCAGAGATTTTAATTTTAGGATACTTCAGCTCCCACTTCTCTTGACTCTCTAGACTGAGTGTGATTTGCAATGACATTGTAGATCCCTTCCGGGAAGTGTTCAGTTTTAAGTTTGCTCATGCCAAACGCAGCTCTCACATGCGGTACCCACATTTGGACACTCGGTGGCAGCACCGAGCCGTGCAACGCTCGCACATCGTAAGTGATAGAATGGCCTAGGCTGGAAGGGACCTTAAGAGATTCGCTCCAACCTGCCCTCCGTGGGCACGGATGCCTCACAACTAGAATCTGTGTTGGACATATTCTGTACTGCAAGGTTCAGACAGAACAAGAGGCACAAATGAAGAATTATTCTCCTAATTCTCTGCTTTGCATCCTTGCCTCTCTGCTCTGTCGGCATTGGCCAGCTGTGACATTTTCATGACAGAAGAATCTAAGAACTCCATGTAAAAGCAGAGTTTCAAAATAAAATCTGATTTACTTTAAAAAATCTAGTATTTTTACTAATTTTCACCTGGTAGCAAATCATTACCAATACATGCTGAGCTATGGTTGTGTGTATGTGCAGTTTGATGTGGATAAGAACTTCCATGAATGCACTCCTGCTTTCTCCACTGTATGACAAGAACACACATACGGCACTAGGTCTCAGTGAAAGACAAAGATTTTTTTTAAAGATTAAGTTTTAATTCTCCTTTCTAACTTCTAAGATTCAAATTCACTGCTTTCAGTTAAAAATCAAGATTCTGAATACAATTTTACTTCACAGAAGCTGGACTGCTTTAGCATTGCCCAAGTATAGTAAACAAAGGCATGTATAGCTCACCACACAGCAGTTCTGCCTGGGACAGAGCTACTTAATAGCCTGCAAATGTTTCAATCACTTAGAGGAAGGAATTCAAGTAAATTCAAGGTAAATCCCTAAGTGCTAAGAATGAAATTCCCACCCTGCAAGGATAGCATCACTATTTTCACTTTACAGCAGTTTAGATGATGTACAAGCCTTATGCATGTTTGTCCCTCTCTACATCAGAATGAACTTAATCACTCAGGACAAGCATTCACTAGCGATCACACAGCGTTTCAAGTCTAGATTAATTTAAAAGTAGGGGGTGAGGGGGCTCTCATTGCAGAGAGATAATCTGCCATCACAGTTTTAACTCAAACACTCTTTTTTTGCTCTTTTTTTGTTTGTTGGTTTGGTTTTTTAAGTTTTGTCCTTGAAACTGCACTTAGAAACACAGCTAAGGCTTAGATTCTTGCCCTTTGTATACTGTATGAGAATTCACAGTATCATCAAGGTTGGAAGAGACCTCATAGATCATCAAGTCCAACCCTTTACCACAGAGCTCAAGGCTAGACCATGGCACCAAGTGCCACGTCCAATCCTGCCTTGAACAGCCCCAGGGACGGCGACTCCACCACCTCCCCGGGCAGCCCATTCCAGTGTCCAATGACTCTCTCGGTGAAGAACTTTCTCCTCACCTCCAGCCTAAATCTCCCCTGGCACAGCCTGAGGCTGTGTCCTCTCGTTCTGGCGCTGGCCACCTGGGAGAAGAGAGCAACCTCCCCCTGGCCACAACCTCCCCTCAGGTAGTTGTAGACAGCAATAAGGTCACCCCTGAGCCTCCTCTTCTCCAGGCTAAACAAGGTAAATTCGATGGTCCGTTTTCCATTACGCTTCCAAATACACAGAGATAGACAGGTGTGTTCAAGTATTCTCCCTGCTGCCAGAGGGCAGATTCTTTTTTAAAGACAAGATTTCTTTCAGGTGTTGAAAAGACCTAAATAAGGCCAAGTGTTTCAAGAGGCACTGAACAATTTTAACTCTCTGAAGTGTGCCCAGGTGTTGCACACATGCAGATGAAGGAAGAATAAAAGCACTCGTTGTCCTGCCTAGGCTCATAGGAGGTAGATGGGCATCCCAGACTTCAAAGTGCAGTGAAATCTATTTAATCTTGCTTTGTGTCTTTCCCATAAACTGGAAGCAGCTTGGCCAGTACTCCTTAAAATAAGGATCTAAAAGTTTGGAGTTTACACTGTGCCTCACAGAGCATTCTTGTCTCTTCTGACTGTTGCCAATTGACAGCAGGAATGAACCATGAAAAGCAGTATCAGAAGAGAGAAGTTACAAATTTCTAAATGTAAGTTGTGCTCTTTATGCTACACTTCAAATATAGGCCTTCCAGCACTTGTTCCCAGCAGCCCTGAACTAGAAAACAAAACAGCTACATCCATGTGAGCTCAGGAAGAAACTTGCAAAGCATAAGAAGCACACACACGCAGAGGAACTCACCTCCTCACCCCCAAAAAACCACCAAAAGCCTTAGTCTCAGATTCATAAAGGAAAGCATAAGGAACCCAAACTGCATACCGATTGTTTTCATACCCGAAGTGATTGTTTTCATTCTCAAGACTACACCTACGGTTACAAGCTCACTTAAGCACTATTAACACAGGTATTTCCTAGAAAGAGCACAAATCCAAGCTGGGTTTGTTTCTAAACACAAGGTGGCAGCATATGGACACGAGTATCTAACGTCCATTAGTGCCATCTCTGTTGCAGGAGTATGACACAAGCTGCTCTCTCTGAAGTTGGGAAATTATGCAAAATGCATCAATCCTGCACAAAAGAACTTTAAGCATAATTCTTTCACCTGCTTGGCTATGCTTGCCCTCAAAAAGTAAACAAAAACTATCACCATCCTAAAAGAAAAGTGGAAAATCCCTGTCACTTCCTGTGCTGGCAGTCACTGCAGCCAGCCAGCCTTTCTACTCCATGAACAGATGTCACGCATTACAGTGACTTTCCTTTTTCTCTCTTGGAATCAAGAAAGCCTGTACTAGAAAAAGCATAAAAAGCTGACCTAAACAAACAAATCCAAAACCTCTTCTTCTATTAAACATTTCTGCTTCAGAAAATCACTGAATCACAGAAATATGCAGGCTGGAAAAGACCCTCAGGATGATCACCAAGTCCAACCTATATATAAAACGCCACATGTTGCCTGCTTCTAAGCATCTGTCTCCTTGAGATGGAAGAGCTTCTAAAACCCAATTTGGAAGAATACTGTGTGGTTTGGTATTTCTAATGAAACCTGTATGCATTTACACCCTGACAAATTAAGGTTAAAGAAAACAACATCTCTTGGTAAATCAAGAAACATAATAGCAAGATGGCAAAATGTGTAGCTAGCACTCAGTTTTGAATCTCTCTTATATCTTACTCACTCAGGGTAGCATCAGTTTTGTTCTCTTCCAGAGCAAATTTCTGCTTAAAACTCCCAACAGATCAAAAAAATATTTTTATATGCAATAGATAAACTCATCCAGCTTCTTTGATGATTATGAGCAAAACCTCAGCTGTGCTGGCAAACTTCTGTTATCATAATTCCATCACCTAAGTGACTTAGAAGCAAAACAGACACCCATGTAGTGGGGAAATAAATGGTTATTACAACTCCCAATATCATCTCCATCGCATCAGTCAAATGGATTCCAAATCAACTGCACCAATGGCTGTTCAATTACTAGCCCCAGGGACACAGGCAGTGTAGGATCCTCATGGAAAAAGTCTGGATCTTGTGACCAACAAACTCCAGCAGACTGTTTAGTAGCACCATAGGAGACAGCAATTCAAGCTGGAAACACCTGTACTGTGAAAGAAGAAAGGCTTGCGGTAAGAAAATGCAAGTCTGATGACAGGGAATGTTTGAGGGGCAGATCCTCCTCAGCAGATGAAGTCTTTTTCACTGAAGGTACCACCTGAGGACAGTACACTATCGTAAGAGAAACAGCAGCAGGCTGTGGTAATATGCAGTGCAATTATTTAGAATCATCAGAGACTACAGGAATGTTTAAAAATAGAAGGACCCCATAGAGAAGGCACACCCATCTTTGTAAGATACATGCAATCAGGATGCTGACATTTACAACACACACACACAAAAAGGCTTAGAATAATCACAGAAAAGCCAATCAGATTTTAAAAGCACACGGTTTGGGTAACACACACACAAAATGCATTTTCCGAAGTACAGAACAGTATCCATCAAAACACAACAGTTCAAGGGCCTTTTAAAAGCACCAAAATCCAGATTTCTGCTACATGAGGTAGAAATTCATAACAGGAGTTACCAAACTTCTTTAAGTTAAAATAAAGTAGTGGTGCAGCAAGAAAAGTAAAAAAGATTTTCTAGTTGACAGACAAAATAGAGACATCAGTGATTCTGCTTTGTTGCCTGTTAGGAAAGGCTAATAATAAATCCAAAATATTCTGACAAAGGAGAAGGACAACATCCCATAAAAAGTGGAAGTTATGCTAAGATGCAGAAAACAGATGTGGTTGCACAGTGCTGCAGTGAAACACAATATGGTAGACCAGAAACATGGCTTGAGGAAAACAACTTGTAGACAGGAAGAGAGCTGATGACTCCTTTATCACCCATATCAGGGTCTGTGAAACTACAAGGGAGTCTGTAATCCCAGCTGACAGTCAAAACATAAGGAGGGAAGCCAAAGTGATTTTTGTACCTATTTTGTTTCAGATAACCTTTGGAAATGTTCCTGTGCTAAGACGTTTTCTACAGGAGTGGCATTACAGAACACTTTAAACTGAAGTGTCTGGGACAGATTACAGAAAGGACTAAGCCATCAAAATGAATAACAGTAAGTCACTACACCATATGGTGTCCCTTAAAATGCTTGAGATAAAATAATAAGCATAATGGCTGTTGTATTCTACCTCAATACCAGGGGGCTGGATGTTGCCATACATAGCAAATATTTTTCTAAAGGTTTTAGAAAGCCTCAGGCTTATAAACCCTACATCAATTCCAGGCATGGCAGTAGAAGCATACTAGTCAAAGCTGACTAAAAGATCTACTGGGTACAGGAATAACTAGTAAGTGTAGGAAAAATATTGGCACAGTTTATAGCAAAAGAAATTCATGCCTGACAAATCATTTAAAAGTATATGGAAAAATCAGTGCGCATGTGGACAACATAAGAAATTCACTTGATGTAGTCTATTTGATTTCCAGAAACAGTTCAGTACAGACCCTCACCAAAGGCCCTTGATCTGTATTGCATGGAAGAACAGGAATAGTGGTCTACAGAGAAGTAACACATTAAAAGGCTAAAAGGCCAGGCTGTGGGTCAGGAGTAGGGGGGAAGTCGACAGCATTTTGCTGCACTTTCTACAGACAGGCTAATTGTGCACTGTATCATTTCCAGTAAAACTCTATCTCAGCCCAGGGAGGGGGAGGTTTGTGAGAGAAGGCTGTGCCAACTCAAGACAGTGCTTATACACTGTACACATTAGGTATAAGCAACAGCCTCTGCTATTTAAGAAAAGAGCATTTTATTAAGCCAAGACCATAAGTCAGTAACACCTACGAGTCAAGGTGACTGCTTTTTGTTGTTTCAGGGTTTGGTTTTGGTTTTTTTTAAGTTGCTTTGAAGACTAACCTAGCTATTTAAAAAGTTCTTGTTCTTTAGCTACAGCTCCTATTTCACCCTAGATTCACTTCAAAAAACGTCATCCTCCTTACAGGTCTAACCAGCACTTATTAGAGCTACATTTGGTTAATGTACACAAATAAGAACAGCTCAAAAATGACACAACCAGCCCTCTTCACGTTTGCTTATAAGTCTGGAGAATTCTTGAGTCTACTGGGCCACAATTACAAAAAAAAAAAACCTGAAAGGCACAGACATTTATACCAAAAAGTCAACAAACACACTAGCTAATTAACATTCTGCTTTAAAGGGGAGCAAAGACTTCTGCATAAGCCAGCCTTCAATCACTCCATCTAGCTTTAGTTAAACTTGACAAGGCTGAGGGTATACTTAAGAGAATCTCTTCCAAGGGCATCTTTCAGTCCCCAGCTTCTAGTTTACAGTTTACATCTGGGCTTTTTTGGTGTTTCTTAAGCTCTTGCTTAGACATATAAAACCAGGCCCCTCTGGTCCAGACCTTTACAGCCCCAGAGGAAAGGCTCATGATTGCAAGTATTTCTTCACTCCAGCATTTCTGCCTACGACTCTCTGTTTGCTTTGCTTTGCCAGGGCCCATGACCTACTTGGTAAGAGTAATTCAGTCAGAACAGAAATAGCTTTAACAGCTGCATTTCACTCACTTTATATGGATTCTCTATTAGCATTTCCTGAACATTAACAGAACACAAAGGAACAAGCAATACAGTCCATCACAGAGGACACTGGGCCCTTTTAAGTATGCCTAAGCTGTTTTTTTGTCTCTTCATTTCTATTTAGTGTAATTAAAGTAGAAACCAGTCACCTAAGCAAGGCCTGTCCACACTTCCTCACGGGAACCGCAGTTTACAGAAAGGCTTTGCAGAGGAAAAGCCCCGGTGGACAGGGGCACCAGCTTCTTCAGTAGCCCCCAGCTTTAAACTGCTTCCTACCTATTTCGGAGGTGTGCAGACAAAGCGACTCAGTCCCTGTTAGAAAAATCGCGTCAGCAACCAGCAGTAAGGGCACACTCCATGTCTGCCTGTTTGCCTGCCTGCCCGCCCTCCAACGCTGCCCTCAGACGGCTGCACAAAGCCGGGGCTACCCGGGGCCGCACCGCCAGCGAGCGCACCAAAAAGGCCCTGGGCCCGCCGCTCGCCCCTGGCCGAGGGAGAGACTCCCTTGCCCGCAGCCACCAGCCGCGCAGCGCGTAGCTAGTGCTGGGCGCAGGGCCTGCTAGGACAACCAGAGGAAGGAACGAGGTCAGCTCCGCGGCGCAGCCCCGGGAAGGCGAGCGCAGGAAACACCTTTTTTGGGCCGCGGAAGCGCCATAAAAGGCGCTGCGGAAAGGCCAAATTTGGCGGGCCCGGTTCCGGCCGCCGCGGGAGCGCCGCTTCCGCTCGGCCCTGGCCGCCCCGTGCCGCCTGGCGCGCCCCGCCCCGCCCGCTGGCGCGCTCCCGGCGCGGCGTGTCCGCGCGGCGCTCCGCGAGCGCAGCTGGGCCCGCGCCAGCGGTGACGCACGGCGCTGCCTGCCGCCGGTGCCGGCGCGGAGGCCAGGCGGTGAATCGCTAACAGCTGAGCCCCGGTTCGGCCACACGGACCTCCTGACAGCCCAACGCCAGAGGCCTTCGCCTGCCGGGGCGCGGCGTCGGGCCCTCGTTTGCAGGGGAGGCGAGGGGTTTCCCCGGGCTGTGGCAGCACCTGCTGACTCCTTGGCAACAGCTTCCCTCAGGCCGACTTACCCTCCCAGTTAGACTAGGAACAACATTTGTAAGAATCCAAAATCCTGTCTTCTTCGGACCAACGGCACAGAAAAAGATCTTGGAGGAAATGTGCAGACAGTGCTTTGCGTACCCTGAAATCTGCATTCCTTTTATGCGATGAAGGACATGAAAAGAGCAAGAGAAGAAGATTTCATGTGGTGTGGTTATGTTATAAACAGGGAAGGCAAATGCAAAACAGAAATAACTGCATGTTAGAAGCAATGTAAAGTATTAAATTATGAGCACTTTGTAGGAAATGGTTATTACAGTTTCTTTTCAAACCAGAGACTGGTACTGAGCAACTTCCTGCAGTGAGATGCAGTTCAGACAACCGATTTCCCCAGGTTGAATAGAAAATGGATTTGCCACTTTGCCAGCTGCTACAGGCAAGCTACAGCGCACAGGTGCTGAGCCCTGCCCTCAGAACCACTGGCTTCACTACTCTCTTCTTGAGTCAGAGTTAGCATGGGGCCAACAGTAACCCTATGTACCTGATTGAGTGCCTCTGGATATCACTGCTACTAATGGAGTGCCTGTGACGAACAGAAACAACTGTGGGAGGCCAGAATTCCTCCTTTAAAAAGAAGTCTGCAGAAGAAGCCTTCCAGAGAAGGCCTAAAGAGGTGACTTGGAAGGGGAGGAGAGGGTTGAGGTGAGTTTCTGGAGGCCTCCACAAGTTTAAAAGGTCTTCTATCACAAAACAGGAATCATGGGGCGTGTAAGACCAGTGTTTCCTTTAGCTAGAGGGGCCTTGCAGGGGCAGTCATCTCCTTTGCACTTCTGCCTTGGCACACACAGGCCAGTCTTGTATGCCGACGTGCCTAGCCAGATGTCAGAGACATGCCCAGCTGCTGGAACGAGTACTTTTGCTTTCATTTCTGTGTAGCCCTGAAACACTGCCTGACTTGGTCCACTGTGCAGACAATGCATGGAAGAACACCTATTTTCTTTGCTGCCTTTTTTTAGTGTGTCAATTACCGTCACTGCTCACTTCTCTACAGTGCTCTGAAGACCCTGGGGCATCCTCAGGCATTGCTTGAGAGCCCACTTGGTCAGTTTTTAGCACAACCAAAATTGCAGAAGGCTAGATCAGGAATTAGCAGAGACTAGCTTTAACTGAGTAATATCTTCACCTTCCTGAGGAGGGAAAATGGAGAGGAGGGAGTGCTCATCTCGGCTCCCTTATCCAGTGTCTTATCCAATGACAGGGCAGGACACCTGTGAATGGTTCAAAGCTGCATCAGGGGATGTACAGTCTTGACATTAGGAAACATTTCTTTTCCAAGAAGGTTGTCAAGTGGAAGGCTTCCTGGAGAGGTGGTCAGTGGCCCATGCCTGTGAGTGTTTAAGAGGCATTTGGACAATGCACTTGATAACATGATTCAGCTTTTGATAAGTCCTGAAGTGGTCAGGCACTTGAACTGGATGATTGTTGCAGGCCCTAGGTCCCTTCCCGTTGAACTGTTCTATTCTAAACATCTGAATAGAGCAGTGCCCACAGATCAGAATGGGCTTGGGCTGACTCCAAGTGTTTACTTTGCTGCTGAGTTTGGAAACTGAAGGTAGGGAAAAAAAAATGTGGTTAGCTTTACATAATTTGCTTCCTTCTTTGAAGCATCATATTTGAAGGCTGTTGTTCATTGTCTTGTCTCCCGTAAGTGGATTCTATGGCTTCTGACATGAGTTACATGCTCAGACAGTGTGAACTCACATATTCAGCTTGCCTAGTCAATCTGCCTTGGCTGGAGGCCGGAACCCCTTGGGCTGAAAAGGGCTAGTGTTTTTCTGTCAAAAGGCCCAGCTGCAAAGTCACTGTTAGCAGCCTGCAGACCGCGCCCGGCACTGCAGGCACAAACCAGCACATAGACAATGCAGCACATGCCCTTACCCACAGCTTGTCCCAACCCGCTGAGGACAGTCCTGTCTGAGACACAACAGACTGGGATTCATCAAGGTCTGTGTCTCCATCTCAGCCCCTTCACAATCCTAAACATCAGTGATTTGTAGAGAGGCCACCTGAAAGGCCTGGCATCAGAACCTTCCATGCCTGCACCACCAGTTCTCAGGGATACAAATGCCTATGCACTTTGAAGAGAGTTCACATACCCTCCAAAACATATTTCAAAGCATCATGTAATGAAATGCTTTCCTCCTATAAACATCTCTACCCATGTTATCAGGCCCATGCACTTCTACGCTTTGTGTTGTGTTGCAGAGGAATTTATGAGAGCTCTCAAATGAGCAGGACTACTTTCTGTCAGCCAGACATTTTAGCAGACCTTATTGTATTTCCAGCCTAGAAACTGCTCTATTATCTTACCATCCAGTAAGATTTCTAACTACCTATGAACACACAGTTCAGTTTCTATTTTGCTACTCTTATTTTTAACACTAAGAGAATTGCTTTTCTTCCTGAAGTTGACTTGCATGCTTCTGGAGAAGCCAGAAAGTAGGAGGCACACTACTTCCAAATAGCAGGTGATGCACCTCATGCAAGTACAGGTGTACTTCATGCCTTTGCGAGCAACTGGACTTGAGAACGATTAGGCTCCCCTTCTCACCAAGTGGGTATTTCTCTGGGACACAAGCCCCAGCGTTACTTACCAGCCACACAAGGAGTCAGAGTTGCAGCAGCACAGTCTTCCGAGGCAGCAACTTAAAGGAAAATGTGGCAGTCACATGATTTGATATTTTATTTATTTTTTTCTGAAGAGTATTTTACACCAAATATCCCATTGGCAGGAAAGCGCATTCAATGTGTTTAGAAGCCAAACAGTCACTTTCATTTTAACAAACACAATTACAAAGTAAAAATAAACCACAAAATAATAAACTGCATGTTCATAACATACAAAAATTGCTGCCTACTCAGTAGGTAACTACAACATTCCAACTCCTGAATATATATATATATAAATTTACATTTTGGTAACAAAAATAGACTTTGAGAGGTGTGGGGGGTTTTTTGCTTACATTCCATCCCCCAGGGCTTTCTCATGCTCCCCTCCCCACCCATTCCCTGTTCTTGAGTAACATCCCTTTCACTTTAAGGCAAGATGCAAAGCATCTGTTCACACATATGCATGACGTCAGCAAGGCTTCACAAAAAGGCACCAAGACTTGTAACTTTAAAAACAAAACTTCTGCCACATGTGAGTGTCTCATCAGGTGATATTTACATAGCATCACTCTAACATGCTCAAATACAGTAAGTGCTGTTCCCAAAGAAGTTTGAAACTTATTATAGCATTGTCACTGAAATAGAACTAACATTTACAAAACATGGCCCTGCAAACTCCAAATAATACAATATGGATATGCAAAGATTTTCCACATCAATAGTACCTAAAGGAAAGCAAAACCATGGCACATGTACAATTTACATCAGCTATATACTTAATCAAAAGTCCTTTCTTCCTAATAAAAGACTATTGTTTACGGGGGAAAACATACTGAACTTATATCCACAGTCCATGCAAATTAAGTCATTCAACAGAGGTGGAAAACTTAAACGGCAGTTGTTTCAGGCAGCTGAAGTTTAAAGAAAAGTTAAATAGCCTTGCAACGCATGTTAGGGGAGTAGTTGGAGACTCCATGTCTGATAATACCAATGGAAAAGGTGAACTCTCCTGTTCCAGAATGTAATCTCAGCATATCTCAATTGTCCTTGGAGAAAAGGCTGACGTCATGTCTGAAAGTGCTGAGGTCACCTGTGAGCTGAAATTGTTGGTGACCCCTGGAGATGAGAAGGAGGTGGCCACTTGGGTCTGAAAAGTGGCAGTGCCAGATGGGTAAGTGGTTGCTATAGAAGGAGATGGGAATGTGGTGTGTGCAGGGGAAGGATATGAAGAGGGAGTAGGGGAGGAATACACTGTGCGCACTGGAGAGGGGTAAGTGGTGGCAATGGAGGAAGGGTATGATGTAGTCACAGAGGATGAGTAGGCAGGAACTGGAGAAGCAGTTGAGACTGGAGCTGCCTTTTCCACTTTCTTGTCCTTCTGCCTAAGGTGGATTTTAGTGTGTCTCTTCCTCTCATCACTTCTGGCAAACTTTCTGCCACAAATGTCACAGGCAAATGGCTTCTCTCCTGTGTGCGTGCGGATGTGCGTAGTCAAGTGGTCACTCCTACTGAAGTTCCGCATGCAGATGCGGCACTGGAAAGGTTTCTGTCCCGTGTGGATGCGAATGTGCCGCGTTAGCTCATCGGACCGCGAGAACCTCCGGTCACAGGATTCCACTGGGCAGGCATAGGGTCGTTCATGAGGAGGGGTCTTGCTAGGACGGTTTGGGTATTTCCTCATCCTGCTGGGCTTGATCAGCTGGGACTGATAGTTAGTGTTGAGAGTCTTCAACTCTTGGGAGCCAGTCTGAGTAGCAAATGCTTTAATAGTGGATAGCGGTGTAAGGGAAGGCTGCTGTGCTCTGGTCTCAAGGGCTGGGAAGGGCTTCTGATCAGCTGGAACAAGACTGAGCTCACCCTGTTGCTGAGGAAACAGGTAATCCGGGATCATTGGCACCTGAAAGTTGGTTTTAGCAGTTGGATAAGCTGGAGGTGGATATTGGATGGGTGCTCCAGAGGGGTTGGAAAAGGACTGGGATTGCGGTTCAGGGAAAATGTCAGAGCTAGAATTGGGAAAAGTTGGTGCAGCCGAATAAATTGGGCTGTTCTCGCTGGCTTGGACAGAACAGCTCAGAGGGGGGCTCTGCGAGGAAGAGGATGGCGATGATGAAGGCGTAGAGGTGGGGGGTGCATTAGCCATGCCCACCAGCCCGCTGACGAGGCTGAAAAGGGGTTCTGGCCATAAGGTGTTACTACTGTTGGGAGCCGGCTCTAGGGAGAAGCGCCCCGTGTATGTAATTGGTGGCAGTCGCGTCGTTTGGTTGGGGTAGCTGGTTTCTGGTAGGGTTTTCTCGTTGTTCAGAGAGATCTCGGGAAAAGTGTCTGAAAAGAGAGGAATAGCGATTACTTCCAGCAGCCACACTGCAGCTGTTGCCAGTACTTCGCAAGCCATCCCCACACAGCGCAGCCCCAGATCCTTGCTTCTGGTTAATTAATAAATGAGCTTCACATATTGCAGCGCCACTGGCATCTCTCCAGCGGCAGCTAGCTCGGGGCCGCTGACGCACATAGGAGAATCCCCCCGCGCAGCCGCTGGGACAGGAGCGCCGCTGCAGCGCGGAGTCCCCGCAGGCGCCACTGCCCCCGCAGCAGACCGGGACTCCCCGCCCGCACGGGAGAGACCAGAGCGCTTACCTGCGGCAAGGTGCTCGAAGTGCTGCTCCCCGGGTTCCCCGGCGGCGCCGAAACCTGCGCTCTCGGGCGCCCCGGGGGGGGCAAGGAATTGCGGGCCACCGCCGCTAAGCATCATCATCTCCTCCAGCTTGGGATAGTGAGTATCCATGGCGGGGGGCGAGTGCGGGAAAGCGCCGAAGGGGTCGGAGATCTGCAGCGGGGGCAGCAGCTGCATCTCTGCCTTGGCCGCGGCCATGAGGGCGCCGGGCTCGGGCTCTGACGGCTGGTGGCGCTGCCGCCGCAGGCCCGGCGGACGGGCCGGCTGTGGAGGAGCGGCCGTCGCCTGCTGCGTGCCCTGCGCCGCGGTCGCCCCGGCGCTGCCCGCTGAAAGTGGTCGGCTCCCCGCCCGCCCGCCCGGGGCTCCCCCGGCTCTGCCCGCTAGAAGCGCTCGGCTCCCCGCCCGCCCCAGAGTCGCCTCTATATATGGGGTCCCACCGGCCGCGGCCCGCCCCAAGTCCTGACGTACATGGCCATATATGGAAAGCAGGAAGCCCTTATATGGATGCGGGCTGGAGGACCCCGCCTGGCGCCAGAGCCCGGTGCCGGGGAAAGCCAGGCCTTGGGGGCCTCGCACGCCCCGGGCTGGGAGCCCCGTGCCCGTTGTGGGCCTGTTCCCCGCTGTGGGCACCGCCGCCGCGGCGCTACCGCACTGCTGTCGGCCCCAGAGCGCGGGGTCCCCGGCCCCCGCCCTCCCCGGCCAGCCCGCCGGAAGCCCCCGCCGCACTTTCCATATTAGGAAACAGCCTTATAAGTCTTGGTTCCGGCGGAGACTTCCCGTTCCTTATTTGGCGATTCCGGCCCCGGGAACGGGGGTGGGGGAGCGGGGAGCCCGGGCGCAGGAGCCAGGTTGCTACCGGGACGCGCGCGCCGCCCCCGTGCCGCGGGAGCGCGCGGAGGCTCCGTGCCACGGCGGCGCAAGTCTGCTGCCAGCGCTGGCGGCACGGTCGTCTCGGGGAGCGCCCGGCAGAGCCTCACCGCCGCAGAGTTCCCACTCGTACCCGCCCTATTTGCTGCGCTCGCAGCGCTAGCCTGCCCACGGTCTCCGCGGAGGGGCTGTGCGTCGGCGGCTCACGGTTAACGGCGCCGCGCGCTTGGCAGCCTCGGAGCGAAGGAGTTTTCTGGGCGCTGACAGCGCGCCCCGGTCGGGGGCTGCCTGTTCCAGAGAAAGGGGAATCTCTGGGGCTCCGGAGGCCTGCCGAGAGCCCCTTGCTCTAGTCGCTCCAGCCGAGAGCCAAGAAGCCCTAACCCGCAGTGCCAGACCCAAACTGCATGCGCCTCCCTCCCACAGCGGAGAACGAGGCACCGCTAAAGCCAGAGCCCCAGGTATCGCACGGCCGCAGCCGCCTTTGACTACGGTGCGACAATAGTGACAGCGCTTGGGACTCTGCTCTCGCACGCTTAGGGTTGTCCCTTGACACGGTCACGTCCCCTTCCTGCCTGCCCTCCTCGCAGATGCGGGCTGCTCCCAGTACTGGCTCCGCGCGGAGCTCAGAACCGCGTACGGAGGGGCCGGGAACCCGGGCTCCTTGCCCGAGGGAGCACGCACACTGCCGAGCCGCGGGAAAGGACTTCCCGGACCAGAGGGAGCCTCCCGCGCTATAAATAAGCGCTCGACGAGGCCCCCGCCCCGCCCGGGCGGCCTCGCTGCCGGCGCGCCGCGGGGCTCCCCTGGCGCCTGGCCAGACGGCACCGGCGACGCAGTGCGGCCGCAGAGCGCGTGCGCGGCGGCCAGGGCTTCCCCGCAATGCGCGGAGCTCCGTGGGCGGTGCCTGGAGCGGCAGCTCAGGTTATGCTTCGGCGCGGACTGCGCCGGGGGCTCCGCTGGGGCCACTGCGGCTCCGTGCTCTGGCGGGCCCGATCCGTTTGGCTGCTGCGCAGAGCTTGCCGGAGTCCCGGCCCGCCGCCCGCTGCCCCATGCCTTGTCGCGGCCGGCGCTCCCTTCGCTGCAGACACGGAGAGTAACCCCAAGGCGCAGTCTCCCGCCCAACCCGGCTCGCAAGCGCTCGCTCCGCTCGGGGACCAGGTCCAGACAGGGGCACACAGCCTGTCCGCAGCTTCCACGCCTTGTGGCCTTGCCCCCCGGGAATGCGCAAAGCGAGGCCGCATATCTCGGCCGCCAGGCACTTATTTTTGCCGTGGGAAGGCGGTTGTGCTAGGCTCTGTCGCCAGCAACGGCAGGGCTCTATCTGCCGACGCACGGAAGATTTAAACCTGTCATATGTACTCTTATAACTGAGCTGTTACGTCTAGGTGCCTTGTCAGTAATAACATGCAGTGCCTCCCGCACCGATGCATTTCGACCCTAAAATCATTTACAGGTTGCAGCCAATCAATGCCTCTGGGAGAAAAGGTAGAAAGCTCTCACTTAAGTGCAGCTTATGTTACACAGTGGCAGCTAATACACATCTGTTCTTTGGTACTCTTTAGGGGGAGAAATCTTAGTGGTTTTCAAATGTCAGTGCACTAGGCCAAAGCTCCACTTGGTTATTTGATGCTTTTCATTTTTTAAAACGAATTCAAATCTCTGCCGAAGGTTTTGAGAAGTCCCATGCATAATGATTACAACTAGTCTCTGATTTCCACCCCCCTCTTCACATTTTGAAGCCTTGTTAGGGGACAGTAGCTAACGCTGTAGAAAGTTAGACATCTTGAGTAGACCAGAAACTGAGATTCTCATTGTTGTCAATAGAGCAAGCATGACCTGCAGAAGCTGATTTACTCTACCTCATTTATATAATTGTCCTTAATGAATTGGTTTTTCCTAAAGAAATGGCTCACAGATGACTACAGAAAGCTTCTAAATTATTTTCTGCATCCAGATGTAGCCTCTTTGACAGTTAAAAATTAGCTGAGATAATTTCTGGGTTTTGTTTTGTTTGTTTTCTTAGTAGAAGTTAATACAAACTTATATATTCAGCTCATTGAACTCACAGTGGTGGGGGGTTTTTAACTCTTTTTTTCCTGTACACTTGTGTGTGTGTGTGGTTTTATGCTAGTAAAATCATCAAGGTGCCTTAACAAAAGGTTTCCACATAATTATGGCTTTGTCTCTCACTTATTTTTCATTACTGCTGCTTTTCACAACCACAGCTTACCTCCAGGCCTTGCCACCCTATTTTATGACTAAAAGTGTTCAGTGTTACCCTAGGCACTGGATACAACTGAGTTAAACTCTGAATACATAAAAAGCTGACTATATTTACTCTATTAGTAATTTGTCTGGTGTTCTGATAGTCGTTTTCTTTTAATTTGAGACACTTTTCACTTCATCCACAAACAAAGTTTCCTGGTGTCTGGAATGCACACTGTCTTTTGGTGAAGTCCCATCCTTTTCTTCCAGGGATGCTGGTTTTGCTTGGATGGGTGATAGTAACAGCAACAATAATTTCTCAGGTCTCTCACTAGCTCTTGATTGTCTTTATCCTAAACCTCCTTTTGTTCTGTTCTCTCTGTTTCTCCTGGGTAGTGTTTTTAATATCCCAGGCAGAAGAACACGTTTACATAGACACCCCTTTAAAAAGTTTTCTTCTTCTCTAATTTTATCATTGTCTATTATGTTGTATTATTCTTTAAACCTGAAGAGTCAGGAACAAGAGGTGGTCTTTCAGCTTTTTAAAGAAATGTTGCAGTGTTCTTCCCTCTCAGTTGCTCAGAACCAAGCCATTTGACTTGAAAAGCTGTGCTATTTTCATGTATTGTACTGTGGGGCTTTCTGTGGAGTTATATTCATTGCAATAAAAATCTAGCACGTTTAGATAGGGGCACAGAGGGAACAGATACAAATGCACTCATAGTTTAAAATGAAAACAAAACGAGCAAACCCAAACACTTACATTGTCATTCCTGGGAGGAATGAGAAAAGAGATTTTTAGCAGCACTTTCAGAACGCATGGCTTTACTCTAATGGCCGAGATAGATGTCGCCGTGCTTGCTGCGAATGTTTTACCCCGTTCTGGTAGGCGACTCTCCCTTCTGCAACCAGCCCTGAAGAGTCACATCCGCTGTCTGCAGCAGGATTCTCTATCCACAAGAGGGAACTCTTCCCTGTGATTACTGGTGGAGCTGGGCGTGGTCTACAAACATTAAATAGAGCAGGGGTTGTGTAAGAAGCAGGTTGGTTTATTATTATTCTTGATCTCTCAGACATTATAGCTGACCAGAAAGGTGACGTCACCACTTTCCCTCTGAAATCTAAGGCAGCTGAGGGTTTTTCCCTCAGGCTTTTGTGCTCTGATTTAAACAAATCCTCTAAAAATATTTCATTTGGGATGCATGATTAAATAGACTTCAAAAGCTTCTAAAGGTCGTGTCATTGTGGAGTTGGTATATACTGCTTAGTGTTCAAACATTTCCCCAGCACCCAAGAGAAAGGCATAAAGTTTCATCACACTCAAAACACAAGATGAAAAGCGTCACAGTAAAATCACTGTAGAAATAAAGCTTCATTTGTCCACTTTTATTATTTATCATCATGTTTGGGCCTCTTCCAAGTCATTGCAAGCCTTGTTTCCTACAGGAATCTAATAGTCCTTTCCTTCCTGGGCTGCAAGAGATGAAGTCAGGTACAAATGCACTGTGAACAGAAAGGCTGCAAGCACTTTGATGGATAACTATGAGCCTGGAGTTCTTACAGAAAGCCACTAACTCTGGAGATTATGGAGTCCAACCCCCTTGCCGAAGCAGGTTCATCTAGAGCAGATCACACAGGAATGCATGCAGGCAGGTTTTGAAAAGTCGCTAGAGAAGGAAACGCCACAGCCTGTGGGCAGCCTGCTCCAGCACCCTCACAGCAAAGGGGTTCTGCCTCATGCTGAGATGGACTTCCTGCGTTCCACTTTGTGTCTACTGCCCCCTTGCCATGTCACTGGCCATCACTGAAGAGACTGGCCCTGTCTTCTTGATACCTGTAGCCAAGCACTGTTATTAGCCCACATAATTAAACATTCTTTTAAATAATTCTGCCTTGTGTTGCCACATTTGGAAAGTGGGATCCCAATGCGGCAGAATCCTCGTCTGTGTGTGATTTTTAGGTATAAAATTAGTCATGGTGAGGTTTTTTGCATTCTCAGATCCTCAGGGCACAGCCTAATAACGATCAATTTACACGCTCCAAGTGAAGTGTGTGCTTGAGCACTTTTCTAACTTACAGTCAGTATGAAGCCAGTCTGCAGCATTTACTTTTAAATAACACAACAAACGAGAGCTGCAATGAGGACAATTACTGTCTGTCATGCAAATACTGAAGTGCTGTGATTCAGCCTGACTGCAAAAGGTTTGGGAGTTAGGCAGTAAAATACTAGTAATTCATCACAGAAATAACTAGGAGCTCTTAACTATTATGCTTTTCTCCTTCACCTGGTATGTCTATGCAGAATACTCTCCCTCTTGCTGTGATGGTTCACTAACAGAACAAAAGCAATCGGCTGCTGCATACTGAAGATGTTATACAAGGATGGCAGCTTATTCCTCTGATGATCTGGTTCATTTGGTTTGTTTAGGACTTGCCTTTTTTTTTTCTCTCCCCTCTCACTGCAGTGCTGGATAGGAAGTAGCTTGAGAAGATGCTTGTGTTATTACAGCAGTCTATGTCATTTTTTTTTTTCAGCCTATAATAAGAATTCAGGAAGTGGAAATTTCATCTTGGGTGACTGTCTGGCAACTAAATCATAGTAGTGAAGGGAGATTCTACCTCATCCTGCAGAGGCAATTAATTGACATTCACTTCACAGCAGCAACCCACCAGCCACAGACACAGTACTGTCTCACATGCACTGTTGTTTTTAAATGGTCCTTCGTTTTTTTTCTTGTGTGCAGGTGTTTTTTCTTCTCCACTACTCAGGTTCCTGTGGTGTTAGTCCATGCTCAGGTGTTGTGCACACACATACATACCCCATTGCATATCTATCTATCCACACACATTTTTTTTAATGACTTAAAGAAAGCCAATGCATACAGCAGTTCAAAGGCAGATCTCTAACCTGCTCATCCTGTGAAGGTAAAAGGCAGCAGCAAACTGCAGAATATCATGCAGTGATCACGATAACTACAGTCACTCTGGCAAATAAAGTAGGCCAAGGCCAAGACTCCTCTGGAGACTCTATCCCCACCTCTGCTCTCCCTCTAAAGGAAAATAGGATGGGTTTCTCCAGACTATTAGAGACACCAATCCCTGGACTGCATGACTCACATGAACTGTGCTTGGGCTCACAGAGTGCTCTGCACAGCAAACTAATGACTCTGAAGTGTGGACAGCCATGGAGCTGTGCCAAGTGCATGACCCAGCTAATAATGGTCTTAACTGTATGGGAATCCTACATCTTTTTGTAATACCTAAAAAGAGGAGGAATCACTTTTTAATCCGTTTAAAGTTCCTGGATGCATTTCTTAAGAGGTTAAGTGTGTCACTTAGAATATTTGCCTTCAAGTCTTAAAAATACCATTAAAAAAAATGGCTCTACACAAAATAAACATGGGTTTTATTTTGTTGTGCTTCCCTATGGAGCTAGCCAGGATGTATAAATCCTATCGTAAGTCAAGATGAGAGTTTAATGAAAGTTTGAATTAAGATTGATAAGAATATATAATGGATTTCTTGAGTAGGAGCAACAGGTCAAGATGTCAAGTACTGACAACTGTATTCATCAAAAACATTCCAGTTATTCTGCCTTTCCTCATGGATCTTATCAGCATTCAGCCTGTATTTGATGGACTGGTGTTTGGAATAAATAAGATAGAATTGTAGAATCAACCAGGTTGGAAGAGACCTCCAAGCTCATCCAGTCCAACCTAGCACCCAGCCCTGTCCAGTCAACTAGACCATGGCACTAAGTGCCTCATCCAGTCTTTTTTTGAACACCTCCAGGGACAGCAACTCCACCACCTCCCTGGGCAGCCCATTCCAATGCCAATCACTCTCTCTGTCTAGAACTTCCTCCTAACATCCAGCCTAGACCTCCTCTGCCACAACTTGAGACAGTGTCCCCTTGTTCTGTTGCTGGCTGCCTGGCAGAAGAGACCAACCCCACCTGGCTACAGCCTCCTTTCAGGTAGTTGTAGACAACAATGAGGTCACCCCTGAGCCTCCTCTTCTCCAGGCTGCACATACCATCTCCCTCAGCTTCTCCTCACAGGGCTGTGCTCTAGGCCCCTCACCAGTTTCATCGCCCTTCTCTGGACACATTCCAGTACCTCAACTTCTCTCTTCAATTGAGGGCCCCAGAACTGGATGCAGTTGGTTAGTTTCCCCACATTTTTATTCTATAGCAATCAAAAATGCAGTGCCAGATACTTATTTGAATCAAGAGGGATTTTAAAATGCACATATTGCCAAATACCTTTCCTCCTCTCACTTATTTTACATGATTTTAAGGAGAGTCCATCTATATTTTTAGCTGGCAAATGTTACCCCCCACCTCCGGTTTGCTTCCATGGGTGCTGATATACATATTGCTGCAAGCACCTGTGTGAACATCAGTAATGTTGTGACCACCTAGAACCCTGCACTAAGATAGATACTCTGCTCTTACTACATCCTTGCTTTTAAATCAGTCCTTCCAGTGGCCTTGCTATCATCTGCAGTGACTGCTAAAGTTCAATAAGCTGCAGCATTTTTCCTCCTCCAGTTTTAGTCTACTTTGTTTTATCCATAGCTGTCCCTTAAAATTGTGCACATCTCTGGTATTTCTTGCACAGTTTCCAGGTAAGGGGACAGTTTTGTTTCATTTCACCCTTTCCTCAAATGCCCATTTGCTTCTTTTCCTGTAAAAATACAGGGTAAAGTGTGATGTGGGGAAGGGGAAAGAACTTCCCTTAGCAAGCAAGTTGTAGTGAAACTAAGCCTGCATTTTCTATGTGTGTCAGTGCTGCTTCTGGCTCAGTATCCATGGAAACCTAATTTCCCATCCTACTGCAAGAATTAGTTGAAGATCCCAAACCACTTGTTCAGAGAATCACTATGATATAATTCACGTGAGGCTATCAGGCTCCGTCTATTATCTCAGATGCTCTTTTCATTACTTTTTATCAGAACAAATGGTTGAATTAGCTTTCATCAATTTACCAACAGCCATCTGAATCTTTACCTCCCCAAACTAGAGCACAGCACGTAAAGGCTACACCTCAGAAAGCAGTGATGTCTAAAGAAGCTTGGCCAAAATGCCAACAATAGGAAATGGCACATGGTTGGCAGCACTCTATGCACACCTTTCCCACATCATACATTGAGCTCTGTTTTTCTTCACCCATGTTACAGGTGGATTAATTAGCTTGCAGAAAAGTCACTGTCCACACTTCAGCATCAGAACATATCTTCCTTTTCCATCACTCATTTTGCTCTAGGATATGACATGACATGCAAAGCTTCAAAGAAAACAACCCAAAGGGGACTAGCTTTCTCTGAAGGCTTTTTGTTAGTTACAAACATAAGCATGTCAGGTTCCCACAAAGCCTGCCCCTGGGTCACCCAGCACTGGATATCTACCTTTGCACTTTCACTTTTATTTCCTGCTTAATTCCCCAGCTTCCCTCCCCAGTCCCTTTATTTCTCCCTGACCTGCAAACAGTCTTCTCTACTCAGACATTGATTTTCTCCATTTTCATCTTTCTGATAACTTCGTATTTAGCAGCTAGTCCTTTTGTAACCATGACAACTACATCATGATGTCAGCATAGGATCTCACTACTATCTGAGGAACTCGATCTCATTAAATGCAAGGAATACTGCTTAAGCTGACATTTAGTGCCATGTATCCAGAGGAGGAGCTTTCTTTGGAACATTCTATATTTTGTCTGAGTCAGGAAAGCCTCAATATCAGAAATACGAACCTGGGTTGGCTGCACTATGTAGCTGAAGTAACTCAGCAGTTGTGTCCCGAGGGTTTTTCTGGGGGGGGGAAAGGTTTGAAGTTTGCCATGGGAACAACAGGAAATTTCTTGGGCCTGGTCTGGCTAACATTGCTTCCAGAATTCTTGCAATTGCAGGTGGGTAGAGAAGGGAAGGAAAAGCAGTCATTGTTTCCTGAGATTGTTTTAGCTTTATCATTTTCCATAATAGCCTGACTTTGAATTATCAAGTATGCTGTACAACAAATCAAATGCCTGAACTGAGATCTGATAAAATTCTTTATGTTACATGTGTTGCAGCCAGGAATTCCACAGAGCAGCAATTACAGTGTTAAAAACTCCTATGCATTTAGAGACAAAAGGAACAAAATTCACTTTTTCTTATTCCCAGAGTAAGCCCATGGAATTAATTTTCATATTATATAAGAGTTTAACAATACCTCCTCTTATGCTTGTAACGAGAACAGGAGGAAATGCAGTGTGGCTATACTGCATTCACTCTCTTAACCTTCTCATTTGCATTCCTGACTTATTTTTAGATAGTCAACTTCAATGGTACATGAACAGGAGGGTTTGGGGTTTTTTTGCATTGCCTTCAAGAACATTTTAGGTACATTGGAAAAAAATGTTACAGCCATTTTAGCTAGCTAATCTCCTGCCCTACCTCCTCTCAGCATGTTATTGTTCCTGACCATATATCATCTATCTTTTGTTTATTTTCCAAGGTTGATCTCTGCTAAAAATTCCAAAATAAAACACAAGCTTTGCTTCAATGAAAATTTGAAGGAAAAAAAATACTTCAGTCTATTAAAAGATAAAGCAATGTTTAAGTATACAGCTAGTTAAAAATTGCCACCTCCTGACAGGAAAAGTTTTACAGTAGAAGAGTGTAGACTTAGGGGTTTTACTAAGCCCAGCTTGTAAAAGCTGAGGAAAGATGTTAATAAACTACACCACAGTACAGATGCAGCACTAGAGGCAAGGGTCCCTCCAACCTCACATCTGAACCTGGACAACTCTGGACGGTATCCTTATCCTTAAACTGCTCTGGTACTGAGGACTAAAGAGGTTTTATCCTAGGCTGAGCAAGAACTATGCAACCAACTTGACTAAAAGCTCATTGCTGCTTCCTCATTAATATGCCAGAAGGCCTGTGTGACATTTCTATGGAATGTCTCCATTCTCTTGAGATTGATGATTCAGTGCAGAGCTACTTGGAATTTCTACCAAACTTCATCCCTCCTCACTTCTCAAATGGCTTCCTTTTACTAGCCTGTCAAGCTAAACTAAAAATAATTGCTTTGTGTGCAATAACAAGGGGAAGGATGGAAATTTCACAGCACAATGTATTAGGCAGCCCACTAGAAAGAAGGAGCTGCATTTTCAAGAGCAGTGTGAAATATATCCTCCATGTTTAACTCCTCCTTTTTTTCTGCAGCTAGAAGAAAAAAACAGCCAAATTTTAAGATGCATAATGAGTAACACTCAAGATAAAGGAGTCATCAGTTAAGATCTCTGTAAGGTCACTTTGATGAACTTTATTCCTTACTTGGTCTCTTTCATGAAACTACACAGGGAAAAAGCTGTATTTAGAATAGCTTTTGTTAGTAACTGGCAGAACAGACGTGAAAGAACTGAAAGTCTCAAAGCAACTATAAAACCACAGGCTTATTTTGGTTTTCACAACACTGCAGAGTTTAGAGATTAGTCTCACCCACCTCGAATACTGTGCCCAGTTCTGTTGTCTCCATCATAAGAAGGGCACAGAGCTGTTGGAGCAAGTCCAGAGGAGGGCCTCAAAGGGCTGGAACACCTCTGCTATGAGGATAGGCTGAAAGACCTGAGGCTGTTCAGCCTGGAGATGAGTCTGGGTGGATCTTACAGCTGCCTTTCAATATCTGAAGGGATCCTTCAGGAAGGTTGGAGAGGGACTGTTCATAAGGGTGTCTAGTAATAGCACAAGGGGGAATGGTTTGGAGCTGAGGGAGAATAGGTTTAATCTGGATCTTAAGAACTTCTTCAGTACAAGGGTGATAAGACTCTGGAACAGGCTGCCCAGGGAGATTGTGGATGCTGCTCCTCTGGGGGCGTTTAAGGCCAGGCTGGATGAGGCCTTGAGCAGCAGAATCTAGTAGAAAAGCATTCCTGCCTATGGAAGGGAGGTTGGAGTAGGTGATCTCTAAGGTCCTTTCCAACCTAAGCCATTCTATGATATGACATAAAATTATATTAATCTCCCTTAATCTCCCTCAGAAGCAATTTTGGAAGGAAAGAAACACAGCAATTTTATTTACTACATTTAATTATAGACCCAGGTTTTTAATTTTCTGAGATAACGATTATATGGAGAAAGACTTAGAAAGATAATAAAAGTGCTGCTGAAAAAGAACAGAGTAGAATATTTTAAGGCCTCTTCAAAGTCATTATTGAATTATATAATAAATCCACAATTAATGCAAGTGAAGATGCATTGTAAAAGCTGCTGAACATTGGTTTTCATACCTAAGAAACCTACAATACCTAACTGCTACATTCTGTTTGATTTCAGGGACACAGGATGACATCACCAGAGGGTTAAAGAAAAATCATGGCAATAAATCATTTAGAAGAAAAGGAAAAAGGCAATTTGAAAGTACTATCTGCCAAGAAGAAACAATGGTTTTAGTCGCGTGGAAAGAACTCTAGGAAACACTATGGACTTAGCAGCAAGAAATCACTGAATCAGGATTTGGTAGATATCAGGGGATCAAGAAGTCATTTTGCTTTTAAGGAGTCTATGTTCATTGCTGAGTACTACTGCAACAAAAGCAGGCTCAGGCAAGATGCACAAAATTCAAAGCAGAGTGTATTTTATATGATGACATTTAAAGGTGTAGGTATGCAATAGTAAAATAGCACTTCTATGTCCACAAATCCACCTGAGATGCATACACTATAGGAATGCCAGCATTAAATCAGAATTAAATGAGTAACTTAAACTAAACAACATAGTCAATTATTTTGTTTCTATTTTGTGTCATTCTAAACAGCCCAGCCCCAGATGTCATAATCCTAATTGTTTAACATCTTCCTTTGAGTTAATTCTTCAGGGTGGCTGTTTTCTTCTACCATGTGTAGAAGAATGTATATATCTGTGTACGGTGACTTCAGTCAGTGTATGTTCCTCTTTGTTGCACCTATGTGCTGATTGATAAAGTTTTGCCTCCCTGCTTCTTGCTTTTGCTTTTTGACTGCATGGAAATCTAGCAGAAATCCTAGCACAGGAGTTGGTTCACTTTCTGAGAAAAAAAAAATCCACCTTTGGTGGGACTGTGTTTCCCTTCTGAGAGCTGGGTGAAGGCAAACCTTATGAAATTCAGTAAGGGCAAGCGCAGAGTCCTGCATCAGGAGAGGAATAACACCAGGCATCAGTACAGGCTGTCTTGCTGGAAAGCAGCTCTACGGAGAAGGACCTCAGAGTCCTAGGGGACAGCAACTTATGTCTTGGACAGCAATGTGCAGTTGAGGCCAAAAGGGCCAACAGCATCCTGGGGTGCATCAAGAGAAATGCACTCAGCAGGTCTGTGGAGGTTAACTGCCCCTTCTACTCTGCCCTGGTGAGAACACATTTGGAAGGCTGTGTCCAGTTCTAGGCTCCCTAAATCAAGAGAGACAGGGATCTGCTGGAGAGTCCAATGGAGAGCTATGAGGATGACTGAGAGACTTGAACATCTCTGCTGTGAAGACTGAGGGACCTGGGACTGTTTAGTCTGGAGAAGAGAAGGCTGAGAGGCGATTTTATTAACATCTCTAAATATCTGAGAGGTGGGGGTTAAGTTTCAGTGGTGCCCAGTGACAGGACAAGGAACAGCAAGTGCAAGCCAGAACACAGAGCTTCAACCTCAACACAAGGAAATACTTTATGGCGAGGGTGACAGAGCATGGGAACAAGCTGCCCAGAGAAGCTGTGGAGATTCCTTCTCTGGAGACTTTCAAAACCTGCCTGGACGTGTTCCTGTGTGGCCTGCTCTAGGTGATCCTGCTTTGACAGGCAGGTTGGACTCGATCTCTGGAGGTCACTTCCAACCTCTAACATTCCATGATTATGACAGCTTTTTCTGCAAGCAGAGCACAGCAGCATTTGCAGTGTCTTTCACTATGATGATGGCACAAGCTCCATAGCAACAGCATGTTTGAATTCCTACTAGAACCACATTGCTCCTGTACTGTCTAACAAGAAAACTGGTTTTGATACATACAATCACAGTTATTTAGTTTGTGTGCTGAAGAATTTATTCTGATTAAGGGAATAAAGTTTTAACTAAAAAGCTATATTTATTTGTCCATTGTCAGTACAAGGCTTCACTGTTCCAGCTTTACTGGAATTTAGGATGACAGTTTCCCTAGTGCTAAGAAGCTGGACCTTTTGGCTCCCCTCACCTGAAATTCACTAATAAACAAACATGGCCAAAAGCTGTTTGTAGAGTTTGAGCAAATATTCCCTGAAATGATTAGTTTCTCCTGTAGAAACTCTGATCCTTTTCTTTACATGTGCCCACTTCAGAAGTGTCTGCACTCACTTAACACTGTCCAAGAAATGCTTTTCACAAAGTACACACTGAAAAAGATTAGATAAAAAGCAACCAAATGGCTGGGCACACTAATATGCAATATAACTATTAACACACCTTTTTAAGACTAAAACTACCATGAATATACTGTTGTACCCCTGATACTGCCACTTACAGCCGATCCTAAGAGGCTCTAACATTAAACTTAAGTGTTTCACTGATCATCGCCTGTAGCATGATCCATGAGAAAGAACATGAGACCTGATTTGACATGTGAACTCAAAGGCAGAAGCACAAATTGATCATACTGAAGACAACTCATTGCTTTGCATCCTTGTTTTCATTTCAGTCCCTGTTTTATGTAGCCAAATTACATTTATGATTTAGAAACAATTATAATGGTCCCTGTATGCTAGGAAGAATGCAGATCATGCCCCCTCCAATTAACTAGCAGACAAAAAGCACAGCAGCTCCAAACAGGTAACTGTACTCCCACTGCATGGAAAGCCCGCCTGAGAACTGCACACATCTCCTACTGAATGGGCAGAGTTTTGTTTCAAAGCTTCATGGTTATTCATGTTATTAACTAATGACAGCTCTAGTGACTCAACACCATAAACCAGGATGAATCCTGCTGACCAGATAATCACCTCTGGGCTCCAGAAGGATTATCTCTATCTCTGTGCTAGCAGATTAAGCTGCTTGCCAACCATCTTTAACCTATCACCCACAACTCACAAATTCAGTGGTACTTCACACTTGAGCCTCCTAACCCAGGAGGAGGAAAAGCTGAAATTCAAAAGCTGCAAGTTCTAACAAATGGGCAAACTCAAAGTCCAAACCTGTGCAACTGATTAACTGCTCCTGTAACAATTCTGCATAGGTCAGGATCTGTTGTACCATATTTGAGTGCATAATGAATACACAAATAGACACTTGTCCTCTGGGAAAAGTGGGGATGTGAAATGTCACAGACATATACAGAGAACAAAATAAGCACTTTTTTTTCTTGCATACACAGAAATACAGACAAGCACTTTCTATTTACTCCATAAAGTTTTCAGCTTCTGACTGCTGCCATTGGAACTGTCAGCTCTGAGTTGGCTGACACAGAAGCAGCTGCAAATCTGCCGCCTTTATGAGGACATCCACAGAGGCGTAAAGGCTGGCAGGTTTGACATTCATAGCATTGGCAGGAAAAACTGACAGCAAGGGGGAAAAGAGAAAGGCTCCACCTACACCAGAGTCCCAAAGGAAGACTGCAGTTGAGGGGAAATAAAGAGCTAGGCTGAATTTCCAAGTCAAAAGGTTTTCACCTCAATCAAAACCAGAGACTCAAGTCCATTACTGCTGTTATTAAGTTCCAGCTGGAACCACAGTCCATCAGCTTGAGATGTCAGTACTGCCCAAAACAGCAAGCAGAAAGACACTAGTAGAACCCTGTTAGCTGAATACCTCTTTTAGCCTAGCTACTGCAACTGCTAGCACTGACTACCTACTTTACTCACTCGCAGGGCCTCTGGGGGACCAGCTGTCAACAACTGCAGAAAATTCTTCTCATAGTCCATTTTTTCCCTTATGATCTCACACACTCTGTCTGCACCACAGACCTTGCAATAAGTAAAATGAGTTCTTGCTACCTGCCCAACAAGACTGCAATTACTTCCTCATCAATCTAATATCCCATGCCTAGGTACAGTAGCTCTGTAGTACTGACTAAACATTCATGCTCCCATAGCCAGAAACAGATACTCACAAATCTCTAACTTTGCACACAGCAATTCTTTCAGACAGAAGTTATTTTCAGGTGCAATTTAGGTTATATCTCCTGGATATGAGACAAAGATAGTATTTGAGTCTACAGTGATTTGTACCTGGATAAGCAACAGGGCTGCTTACAAATACACTTAAAATGTGAATCCAAGTCCACATGAGAAGTGGACACAACCTGAGATGCAACACTTATGAGGAAAAGAAAAACCCACCCAGGACAAATCAGATTCTCAAAAGTTGCCTTGATTTTTAACACCACACAAATAGCAGGACTCAGTATTCATTTTCATATCTTTATTCAACAAAGGAGAGGAGGGAAAGGTGGAAGACCAAACACATGAGAAAGACATAGAGATAAATTAAAACGATTTAAGAGCACAGTTTGAGAAGATAACAAAACAGCAGCCTTTTAATGAAAAATATTCACAGGCATCAATAAGAAGAAACTAGGGCAGGGAGTGGGAGGAAACTATGTAAACTCAATAACAATAAAAAGATGTACCTGAAACTCATAAACCTCTAAACCTAATCTAATGACATGTGAGAGTTTTCAATTCAAATTATCTAAGATATTGATCTGTCCAAATAAGATGGAAGCAATAAGTGAATAAATAACTTCCAGAAGCTATCTCCCCCACCCCAATCAATAACTAGGTAAACAACTTTTGCCTAGGGGTGCCACCATATATGTGTTCAGCTATGCCTGCAGCACCACTTAGAAAGACTCACATAGAATAGTAGCAATATGTAATACTCAAAATTTAGTCCTTGGGTGATGGTTTATTTCTGGGGTGGGCTTTTTTTGTTCCTTTCCCCCCTCCCTTTTTTTTTTTTTGACAGCTACTACAATCTTCAGCAAATAGATACAGTCTGAACAGACACTACAATAAGCTTTTCCAAATACTTTTTAACCCTAATGAAAGGGCTGTATTTGCAGGTTCACAGCCCGTATGCCTCAGAGGGGAACTTGGCCAGCAAAGCTGCTTCCAGCAGAAATGTCCAAATAACAACAGCGAAAAGAAATAAGCATTAGCTGCCACCCTGTGGAATGAAAGCACATCTGCATCGATAAAACCTTTTGTGGAGGGAGAAATGGAAGGAAAACATGTCCTTTGAAACAGGAGGAAGAAATGAGAGCGGAAGAATGAATTGAAGCAATAGTAATTCTCTTCAATGACGTTCGACAAAGAGAATGTAGAAGGATACCCAGAAAGAGTCTAGGATTAGGCCTGGATTAAGGTTTCTACATTTAAGTCATTATTCTGCAGCAGGTGACCAAACTCTTAATGACTCTACAAAAGACAAGTGAAAGAATTCACACCCCCTCAGTAACTCAGCCACTCAATATCACTGCACTTCAGAGGATGGGTAAAAGAGGACTGTGTCAAGAAAAGTCTTTTCCAAAATGTGTGCCAACTCCAGGCTGCACACTGTCACCAGCCTGAACAGGATCAGAGACAGGAAACTGGACTCAGCCTGGGCTGCCTTTTCCTGTGGTAATGGCCTTTGAACAACACAGTGGCTCCACTCATCAGCTACTGTAATTCCTGTATCAACTACAGAATGCTCACAACAGCTAGCTTTTACCAAAAAAAGGGCTTTCAAATACAGTTTAGATTGTATTTAATTCAAGATACTCATTGCCTCTAATTAATAAGTGATAGCAGGAAGGTTGTAATGTCTGTTCAGTTCTTAGACTACCTAATGACAATTAGGAAAGAAGAAGAAAGCTTGGAAAATTCTGTGACTTGCCTTTGCCTATGTTCCTATCTAGCACATCTGTTCATAAACCCAAGATTAAGTGATGCTAGTAGAGAGCTTTATGCTGGCAGAGACAGCCATGCACTAAATACAAGGTTTAGTCACAAGCGTCCGTTCCTACCTCCCTCAAAATACATTAATTTCTAAGTGTTTCTTCTAATGTAATGCATGCTCTTGGGGTCTCAACTACATCAGGACAATCCACATCTTGCAGCTGAAATTTAGCACCTGCCTGTAAGCAGGTTGTTTATTCAACTCTGGTCATATAATGGAAAAACTTTCCCTCCACCCCCAAAGTCTGGCAATGGTCTGCCAGCTATAGTCTAAATTCTACTTCTGATATGTCCTGGACCTTTCTTCATTCTGTAAGTCTCCAGATAAAAGATTTCTTCTTTCTCAACATCAGAAAGGATCTCAATCTCACTATGTTCCTATTAGGATTTTCAAATATTCTGAGATGCAAGGTCAGTTACCCTGTGTAGCTCCTGCTGCTTCCTGCACAATCTTCTGGCATATCATAAAGGTCTCTTCCAACCTTAATGATTCTATGATTCTGTACAAGCCACTCGTCCCAGCTCTGTGTTATCAGCAAACTTGATAAGGGTACACTCTGCCCCATCATTCAGGTCATTAACAAACATGTTAAACAGGTCTAGACCCAATATTGAGCTCTGGAGTATGCTGCTAGCTACTGCCCTCAAATTAGACTTCCTGGAACCGATCATCATCATCCTGTGTGCTTGGTCATTCAGCCATGTTTTTTATCCACTTCACTGTTTGCTCATCCAGCTTGTACTTCATCAACTTTTAATAAAAATCTTAAGAGGCAGTGCAAAAGTCTCTTGTATGATTAAGAAAGAAAAAATTCAGTGTTGTTTTTTTATTCTTCCTGAACTGCTGCACCATTGAGGTTGTTGACGACATAAAAAGAAAAAAAAGAGAGAGACAAAGAAAGGAAAAGAAAAAAGCAAGGCAGGCATAAAAAGAAAAAAAAAAACAACCACCTGTCTGTTCTTCAGAATGTTAACTCTGTTGCCATGGTCACAAATTGCTGTTACATACATCTGTATTTTTAGATGAAAATGGCTTCTATTTTCACAGAGCATAAGATCCGATTGAAAGAAATTACTTATTCTTACCAGGAAATACTAGAAAATTCAGAGTATAAATTAGGACAACACTGCTGAATGAACAAATACACAGAAATTGGTTAATCACAGAAGGGAGGGAATAAATCAGGTACTTTGCCATTTAGAGAGTTGCTTTCTGCAGCTGGAAAATGGGTTGCAGAGACAATAAAGTGATTCCAGGGTAGTTATTCTCTAACACTGTCGTCTCAGCAAGCCTCACTGGGAAATGACTCAATTAGAAAGCCCAGCAAGGTTAAATAGCCATTTTAGTCAGAGGTTAACTGCAGTATTATTTCCTATTTCTCCCAAAGAGCCTCAGTTTGTTCTTCCCCTGGCCTCCACCCACTTTTTAATCAATACCTTCATTCATATACAGGAAATATTGATGTTCAACCTGCCATAATTCAGCTGTTACCAGACAAGTCTCTGCTGGCTCATTTACAGCGCTCGGATGTTGTACTTCTGCCCTCTCGTGGACAAAGAGCAAGTTGCAGCCCTCCTTGTGCTAACGGAACTCGGCCATAAAAACGTTCAATCAAATCCAGGCATCACTACATAGTCTCTTAACTTCAACACTCCAAGAAGGTCCTTCAGTTATCTTTAGGATAGGCTGAGGGAGCTGGGGTTGTTCAGCCTAGAGGAGATGCTGGGGGGGGGACCTTTGAGCTGCCTTCCAATACCTGAAGGGATCCTACAGGAAGGCTGGAGAGGGACTGTCCATAAGGGTGTCTAGTAATAGGATAAAGGAGGAACGGTTTGAAGCTGAGAAAGAATAGGGTTAGACTGGATCTTAAGAAGTTCTTCAGTACAAGGATGGTGAGACTCTGGAATAGGCTGCCCAGAGAGGTTATGGATGCTGCCCCTCTGGGAGTGTTTAAGGCCAGGCTGGATGAGGCCTTAAGCAGCCAAGTCCAGTTGAGAGCATCCTTGTCCACGGCACAGAGGTTGGAGTAGATGATCTCTAAGGTCCCTTCCAACTTAAGCCATTCTATGTTTTTCTTTCTGAGCTTCCATTCTGCCAACACTGTCTCATACATAGCTCAGCATGCCTGAATGTAGACAAGTATTCCCAGTCACATGCCAAAACAAACATTTAATACAGCTCTGTGACATCCACAACCTCTAAGAAATAATCTAACAGATGAGTCAAAAGTGAGGACTCTGTCAGTGCAGTGCTTCCCTGGAAAGGCGGCAGCATGAATCCAAAAGGTTTGTATTCAATCCTAGGTTTGATGATCAGGATAATTTACCTCCTAATTTTATAGATCACAAAAAATATTCAACTTGATTTCTTTCTGGTAAGTTACTGAGCATTACTGATGATAAAAAAAACCAACAACCAAACCAGCTCCTTTGTATGTAAAAATGTTATATGCTTGCCATCCAGCCTGACTGTTTTTCCTGACCTACCACAAACAAGATGACTGAATTCCTCATCTTTGCTCAGGTCACTCTAGTCACATTTCTGCTTCTGCCACACAGCTCTTGCATAGTCTCAGGCAGTTATCTGTTACAGATCACTTGAACTCTTGCTCCTTCAGAGTTCACTCACTTTTGCAGCCTTCCCACAAACATTACTTCTAGTATTATTTGGCTAAACAGAGACAGAGTGCTCTTGTCCAAAGAGTCTGCATTGTGGATATTTCAGTCAGAGCCCACTGCAAGGAAAAGGAAATACACTGAACCATGCTACTGGCAATAGATGCTCAGATTTCACCTTGGAATCCAGCCATAGATCTTGTTGTACAAGTCACTGTATGATTCTAGGTCATAGGATTTAATAATGGAAATGGGGTGAATTTTGGCTCCAATAGACAGGATTTTTCATGTCTCTACAGTAAGCAAAATGGAAGCAGTCCCTTGCTTAAAAGGAAAAAACATAAGAAACATAACTGGGTTATGACAGGATAGAAGCCAAGAAAAAGAACAAGGAAGTAACAGTTAGCTCCTAAGGGGTTTAACAACCTCAAATTACCTGCGAAACTGCAGAGGGGGTGGGGGGGAATAAAAAAGAAAAAAAAATCAGTTTGACATTGTTTCTTTCCACTTCATAATATTTTGACTCCAGCACTGGCAATTCTGACACTGAACGTCAGGATTCTACAGACAGTGCTGAATCCAAGCACAGCTAAGTCCAGCATTTGGTTCAGTGAGAAATGTAGGACTTGGAAGGAAGGGGGTGTATGTAAGTCATTTTCCAGATGAAGGGATCCTCTGGAGCTCCTGGCTGGTGCTTCCCCAGCATAACACATCTACGACCAAGTGATGTGAGAGACTTGATATTCAACTGGTCCTCCCTGCACATCAGCTGCTGGCTGAGGCAAAATTCAAACTTTTTCATTCTGAAGTGATAAGACTCAAGAATCTCAAAACCACATAGCTCATGCCCATCTTAGAGGCAATACACAGAATAAGAGGCATAGCAAGAGAGAAATCAGGCTCTAATCTGTAAAGTAGTGTTGCTTGAGGATCAGAAAGTCAACAGTATTTCCTGGAGAAGTCTGTACTGTGCACAGCCCATTTTCCACTTTAATTCTATCTCACAAGACAGGTTCTTAGCAGCTGTGCAGGTTTACTGTCCTCATTTTCTGCTCGAACCAATTGTTCTCACAAGTTACTCTGCACAACTCTTATGACCACTTCTGAAGCCTGTAGCCTTCTTAAAGAACACCTATAAATAACCTCACACTGAGTTACATTTGTAGTGCCTTGTAGTAGTGCCAAATTCCAGATGAAACTTGCCCAGGAATCCTTTCTCCTCAGTAATGCTAAAGAGCTCATCCCCATACAGCACCAGCATTTCTGCTCAGTTCAACAGCTGCTCTCAACCATACACTTCCCAGTTACCGTGCAAGTCTCCTTGATACAGTGCTATGTACAAATCACAGAACCAGCAGAGTATTCCACAGTCACCCTACTTCCCTCCTAAGGCACTGGACTTCCAGATGTTAAAGATGGCAAAGAAGAAAAACAAGTGCAGGGAAGTCAGGGTCTTCTAGAAATTTTGCACTGCGAGGCAGAAATGATTTGGCTGTATACTGTGAGGGAGTCATATTTCCAAGAGGGATGTATAAAAAGAAAGCTCAGCACTGCAAAGAGACAACAAATGTCCATTCACTAAAATGGAGGAAAGGGCAGCTGAAAAAAGCTGAAACGCAGAAAAATGCTTTGCAATTTTAAGAACACCAGTATCTCCCTCTTTAAACACACCATCTACCTACCAAGGAAGTTAATCTAGTCTAAAAGAGATCAGACACCCCAGACTCAGAAACATAAGCTCACAGAATCAGAAGTTTGATCATATGAAGTTCAGATGTTTAGTTCAAGTGCAAGGTTTAAAACCTGACAGCAGTATTATACTGTTTCTTAGCCACTATGAAGAATACTGCCAAGCAAGAAAACTTTTTTCTGTTTTATGCAGTAAATCATCCAGTTTCTGAGAAAGGAAGCCACATTTCACTATTTTCTTTTCCAACAGCAGAACACTGACTGAGTCTTATGAAGCATGGAAGTACAACATTTCTTTCCAAAAGGCAGTCATGGCTTCACTTTGTTTTTCATGGTAGAGGCATTTTACGAGAGTTTTTAGGCACACCAAGTTTGACATGCAAGTACTACCACTTCTCCACCGAACTTCAGGTATCATTTTCACTTACTGTGTTTCTCTCTGTGCCCAGGCGTATTAGCAAAGAAGTATAAACACTGAACACAATAGGTCCAACTGCTAGGGGAAGATTTAACTGTTTAACTGCACAATGAAGCCCACAGATGACACTGAAGAGAAACTACACTCCAGCATATCCTGCTGAAAACAGTGACCAGCTGATAAAAGCATCTTATCAGAACAGCACATTCAGCGCTCTCCTTTGCAAGAGAATCTCTATGTAAGACCACACCATCCAATGCAGAGCTGCATCTAGAAACTCGCTAAGAGATCACGTGGGTGGCTGGCACATCTGCAGAGGCTTCGATCCAGCAGAGCACAGTCCAGCAGTCACATTTGTACTGGAAGAAAACAGCATCCATGCTAAGATATTGTTCTTGCTCTGGGTAAGGTCTGCTGCTTGACATCAGCTTTGGATTGCACACTAGATAACCATCCCTCACAACTCTACTCCAGACTATTTCTTGCAACCACAAGTCATTTAATTCCCCTGTACAACAAAAGCCAGAGTAACACTGACCTGTACTTACCTACAGGCTAATGACATCAACCATCATTGCTAAATAAAAGATACTTATCACGGGTCCTAGCTCAAAAAGGTAAATCCAAATGCCAAAACAGAGGCTTCAGAAATTCTTCCTGTGCTTCAAAACAGGGAGAGGTATTATAAATTCATTGATTCTATAAAACATTCTGGAAAGTCTCTGTCAGAAAACAAAGTAATCCAAGATTATCACAACACAAGCACAAGGAAAGGGCATGAAGACCAGCATAAGGAGAAACTAACCAATCCTTGGCTTCAAAATGAAGTCAATGATTTGTTTTGCTATGGAAAAATTCAGTTAAAGAAAAAAAAAAAACAACTCCAAAAAACTACATTTCAAGAAATGTGACCAGAGAGATACTTGGTTTATAGAGAATAGTGCTTCTATCTTGTTCAGTACAGTACAATCTAAGACAGTAATCCTTCACAACTGAATCTTCCACATAATTCACAAAGATTTTTATCCTTTCTCTGGAGAGAGGAATTGCCTTTGGAAATAAAGAACTCCTGCTTCAGGACATGACTTTGCATGTAGTGAGATATGCACACAATGTTTGCTAATAAACTAAAAAGAACAAAACACTTGTTTTTCTCATGAAGTTCAAAATTCAAAGTCAAATCAAGGATTTTCTACTGTTGTCTGGCTAAGGCCTTGTGGATAATTTAGAACAAGTATTTCTGACAGGATGCAAGCCTCTGACATGGTCTATCAAGACTTCAGTTTTAGCATCCACAAATAAAAGTAGCTTGATTGGTTTTGTAACATGACTACTTAGTTCATAACCTGCCACCAAAGCAATGTGAAACAAGAGAAAAATGAGTTCTAAACTTCAACTTCACAGACTTTTGAAGAGATGTTCTTCAGGACAGAAATGTTTGTGGAACATTACTTGTAGAAGTGCTTCAGTATATTATCAACAGCAAAATACTGGGTTCTGGGAAGATTTCACTGTAATTTCAGAAATGTGACCATCAAAAAATGTGGGTAAACAAAAATGCCTGCACCTAGACCTAAGAATGGTCTTTAGTAGTAGGGAAGGAGGAACCAGGTTCCTCTGAAAACAGTAAAGATTAAGACTATCAAGTATTCATTCAGACAACCATGCCTACAACAGGAATCCTACTCATCTCAAATTCCCTTTAACTCTGTTGGCATGGCTACAAGAGATCTCCCCTTAACAATACTCAACAGATTAGAATCCCGTATGGCTTGGCATAATGCAAGTCTTCCTGCAGCATTGCAACTTCACTCCTACAATTCATAGGCTGCATTCAATGCAGTTCTGTCCCAGGTATCACCACTTGAGTCTCAGGATGTTGATAAATGTGGCAAACAGTCAGACAGAAAATTTGTGCAAGGGCTGCAGCAGGATAAAGCAAGAGGACTGATTAATCACAGTATCACAATACTCTCTGCCTTTTGTTCTCTCATAAATGGAATGCTGGATTAGTGGAATTCATACATCAGCTATTCATCAGTTCTCATTGTCTGATGACTGGATCTCCTAAAAGTGAGTGATAAGGGCTACTGGATCTCCTAAAAGTGAGTGATAAGGGCTACTGGATCTCCTAAAAGTGAGTGATAAGGGCTACTGAAATTCTCAAGTATGGCTGCAGGTTACACTGAGCCAGATTTCCCCCTGTCATCCGCTACAACGAAAGAGTTTGTCCATGATAACAAGCATCAGGATGACATGGAGTTCAACCACTAGACAGCAAAGCAGCAGCCTCCTTGCCAGCTTTTCCCACTACATGGGACTCACCTCTGATGCTTTCACGGGATTCAAAGTGAACAGAACCCAAAATAAAATTCAAGCAGCTTCAAAATGAGCCAAAACCTCACTGATACCTAACTTTCCTCCTTAATAGTTAACTCTTGCAGATACCTGTATCTACTTCATTAGACATGCACAGAACAGTGCATTTTCTTCATTACTCAGTTTTTCAATCATCTTCCCTCACCTTCCAGAAGAAGTAAAATAAACCCCAATCTCTTCATCTTCCAGTACTAGTAATGGGAATCTAGCATACTCCCAGAAGCTAGTCCTTTATGGTCAAAAATACACAGCATACATTATTTCAGCCACCTCAAAGGGGATGGACATGACAGGTATGGTCCATTCTTAAGGAGGATCAATCATGGTGGGCACTTCTTAACAACACACAGCTGCAGAAGAATACCCAGAGCAAGATAAGACATTTTAGGGAGCCACCCACCCCCGTGGAACTCCAGTATCTAATATTGTTCCAGCTTCTGTGCGATGGATGTCTCTAACCCTAGTCAGTTCTTCCAGCAAAGATTGTCCCCAGCTAGGGTTATACAGTGGGAATTCCAAAGCAACAGGCTATGTACAGACATGTCAGCATTCCCTCCAAAAGAGAGATGAAAAGGAGAAAATTCCTGAGGACGTGTATCCTCTACTCCATTTTCTGAATCCCAGCCTCCCCCTTGCCTTGGAATGAGCTCTACAAAGCAGTATCTGTTATGTACATGAATCTCAGCTCCCTTCCTTTGGGGAGTTTCCCCTCAAAAGTGACAGGCAAATCCCGGGACACAGACAGGTGCTGGGGAGGGGGAAGTCTCCTTAGGATGACTCGCCAGAAGCAAGAGAGCCTGCAGCTTTCTTCTTAGGACGGGCTTTCACACTTCTTATTGGAAGCTGGAGAGAAAGGAAACAACGAATCATAGCTCAGTTTACTTTAACACTTCAGTGTCTGATAGGAAGATGCAAGAATGTAGAGTGAAAACAAGGCAAGCCAGCTACAACAGGATGGCCCTGTTCACATCATCTATACAGGAGTGCATTCTTAAACAGGGCAAGTGTGGTGATAATAAAATGAAAGTCAGCTGCCTCAACAGAAGAGGAGACATAGTGATAGTTCTAACTGGTAACGTTCTCACAACACTTCACTGCTAGAACTTTTCTGCCTCTTGACTGTTACCCTAAATGCTGTTCTCCGAAAGAGGCAGAAACATCATTAATTTGCACACTTTACTACAGTGTCTTTCATTCTAGATATTGGTCAGAAGAGAGCATTTATCATCTATGATGCATTCAGCACTTTCTTTCAGACAGTCACAGGAAATCTCAGTCAATGGCCTCCTACAAGTCCTACATATGAACCAAAGAACCAAACACATTGAGCATAAAACCTGATAAAGCTGCAAAGGGCCTTACTGAAATTTTTGCATTCAGTTAACACCATAGGAGAGTCATTACTATCTTGTCATGATTTCACTTTAAAAACCCCTCACTAGAAAGATTAGAATATTTTTTTGTGTGTCCCTGCTCCTGTGTAATATGCTAGAGGAAAAAAAAAACAGAGGGATCAGCACAGAAGTAAGCCTTTAGATATTAAAAAAGATCCAGACTGATTTAAAATGCACATTTAGACATACATGTCCATACTCAGAGATATCCAAAAGCAGTCTGGACATGGTTCTGGGAAAGTGGCTCTAGACAGCCTTGTTTGAACAGTGGGGTTGAATCAAGTGATGTCTAGAGAACCCCTCCAATCTCGATTTTTCTTTGATTCTGTTTCAAAGAGTACTTAATCACATGCAAAAGTGTCCTGCACACTGTAAAATGGGGTTATCAGTACAAGTCAGAACGATGCTCCAAGCAATTACTTTCCTCCAAATTATTTAATCTTTAGCCTGGAACGCCTGGCACTGTAAGCCAGTCTTACAGCACTCTTTGTCTTACATACAAATAAAAAATAAATTAGGAGTCCAAGCTGAATCGAGCAAAGAGGAGCTCAGCCTCACAAAAAGGGAGAAGCAACTTATCACATGCAAACCAAACCATAGTAAACATTCAAGTAAGAGTCAAAATCTGGAAAGCAGTACTTCAAAAAGTGCATTCTCTAGGCTGTGAAGCTAAAATGGCTCTTGGACACAACTGTATTTCTTTTTGTGTAAGGCTTGTTTTAATAATAAGACTACAGGCACCTCTGTCCCATCTGAATGGCTGCAGGTATCCTGGATCACCACATAGACACACACAGAGGACAGCTCAACAATGGCTAGATACCCAAATTTCAAGACAAAAGTCCAGGATAGGGGAGAGTGGTTGGAGCAGAAGGTGGTGGGGAGGGAAAAATCACTTTTTGCCCATATTCAATAGGCAGAAGTCCAGGAAGGCCTAAGAGGGTACAGAACTGTTGCATTTTAGATGAGGAGAAAGTGGCTGTCTCAGGGATAAATGTCACAACAGTATTATATATTCAGACTGTAGCAGACAAGACAGAGATGATAGTCAACAAAATGCTAAAAATACCTAATGCCCTACCCTTCAACACAAAACCTGAATGAAGGCAAAGCTGGGTCCTGGCTTATGACAGAGGTTTAGAGGTATAATAAAGATACAAAAGCTAGAGACTAGTATTACAAGTAGACAGGAAGCCCTCTGACACTGAACTCAACTAGCAAAGACTTAGTCCAACAAAATTTATATAAACAGCTTTTAAATGCATGGAGATTGTGAAGCCAGAACCCTCCAAAGCAGTTCACAAACCAACTTCAGTGTTGAAAAAAATTCACACACCAGCTCACCTCAGTTTTCAACACCTTCTTAGGAGCTTTGAGACTCTGGGTACGTTTAGGAAGTTTGTCTCCTGCATCTTCATCTGATGGGTCAGTTCTAGTCTCTGACAGGGTTCCATTAGACCTCTGTGTCACACTGCTCTCCTCTCCTGAGGAGTAACATGAAGCTAAGGAATAAAAGAGAAAAAGTCTAAAGTGGCCTGTCCTGAATGACCCCACAAAAAAGGAAGTATCAACAATCCCAAAGAATAATAATGTAAAAAGTACAGAGATGCATTAGTAGATGAGAGGGACTAGGGAAGACAATGCAACTTCTTCCAGATAACAAGGGATCTTGCAGTCCTCCTCCCCTCCTGGTTTACCATGAGGCCTTGTACAGTGGCCCAGCAGAGGCGTTCTGTACCTGAATCTTCAATGGTTTCAAGAAGACCCCCACTAGAGGAGTGCAGCTGTGGCTCGTGGCTTCGTATGTGCACAGTATCTTCATCCCGGATCAGAGTGAGATCCTGCATGCTGAAACTTCGTAGCTTCTCAGACAAAACTCCCTGGCCCTAAGAGGACATAACAATTAGTGTCAAGAGCACTTTGCCTTCACGAAGATCAGCTCATATGGGATCACTCAGAAGAAGCAAGGTGCTCTGGAAAAAAAAAAACAACCCAGAAAACAGAGAAGGGGAAAAGAAAAGTATAATCCCAAGACTAACAGGGAAGAGGTTAAAGCAAAATTCATTCCCCTCACCCTCCACTTGTCTTAAAAATCAAAGGATGGAGTTAACTGCAAGGCAGATTGGAGGAAATGAAAAGTAGATTTGTGCCAATAAGTACTAGCATCCCCAGTAGACTCACAGCACTAATTGCTGGCACATAAAACTAAACTGCTGGAAAACTCCTGGATGATACAGAAGATGTTGTATTACCTTTGCAGCTGCAGTAACTGCTGCATTGGCAGCAAGGTTTAACCCTCTCTTGCCAACTCGCATCATGGTTTCATAGCTCTTGTCACGAGCCTGAGTAATGTATTCATCAATTTCCTGGGAAGGCAATGAGGAACACAGCATTTAGCTCCTCCTTATGAACATGATCTAAGTCTTCCCACCCTTAAAGCCCAAAGCTCATCTGGCACTTTTTTCCAGGCTACAATATCAGCTGTCATTGATCATTTAATTGAAGTTTCTCTGCTCTTTGCAAATACAACTTTTACTTGAAGTCTGATATTTCCAAGTGGTAACAACTGAAACAAAGCAGCTGCTTATACTGGGAATGTGAAAAAAACAGCAAGGCTACAGATCATGCTGCTCACATCCTGATTCAACGAGCCTGACTACTGACAGTGACTGTAAGAGCTCAGGACACTGGGTTAGCCAAACATGCTTTCTAAGCGTTAGGCAAACTACTGGCTACACTACAATCTCCAGTAAGCTGCAGTATGACATCATTGTCAGAGTCACTCTACATCCACTACTGTCAGCACAAGCATGATTCACACATTTCAGTGGTTATTGTGGCATAACTGAATCAGAATTCAGTCAAGGCCCAAAGAGGTCAGTATGTTCTAAGAGCAATCAAGTACCTTCTCCTTATTGGAGAGCGTTGGGTGCACAAACTTCCTGTAGAGGACACTGGAGCCCTTGGTGTAAGGGGAGAGCAGCCAAATCACAAAAGCGATTTTCAGCTCGAAATAAAAGGGAAACCTGAGAGAAAGAGGGAAGAAAAAAAAAGAGACAGAGAGAGAAAGATGGAGAGCTGGAATCAAGATCAGCGCAGAGACAGACGGAGATAACTGGCAGAAAGCAGCATAGGCAGAAAGAGCAAAGGCAAGATAAAGGCTCAGAAACAAAAGAATCAATATATGAGGTCAGAATAACAGAACCCTGTTTGAAATCCTAGGACATACCTTCTTCGAGTCTCATTTAGTCTTTCATCCATAGCCATGAATACTCCATAAACAGGGCATCTCTCAGCCCTGCAAACACACCAAATTACAATCTGATAGCTACTCTCCTCATTCTGAAGTTTGTTCAGAGACTGGATGCTAATAATAAATGAGTTTCTCATTTTCTAAAGTTTTTATCTAGGTATCTCAATAAATCTCAAGTTCTTGCTACAGCTGGTGGCACAGTTTCTGAAACTCTGACTCAAAAGGTCTATTGGTGTAAAGAAAAAAGAGTAGGCAGCATGTAAATCTTTAACACTCAAAGTCTCTGAAAGATACAGTAACAGAGTAAAGGTAAACTTTCTATCATCTCTGTTAGCAGTAAAAGACTTCTGTTTGCAGTGGCCCATTTTAAGCACATGAACAAAGCTCTTGCCTTTTCAGATCTCTCTCTGCTATTCGAAGTTAATGCAGGAAGAGGCAGAACTGCTGAACACTTTTGTAAGGCATGTGTAGCCGTTTCATGCTTTTCTACAAGAAGCAGTTCTCAACAAGTACTTCCAGGGATCTATGTAAAGCTACGCTAAAACAATTAAGAAACTCAAGATATCCCGTTCCAAAGGGTCAGAAGATGACATATAATGAAGAACCGTCATTGTTGAAGGCCTCCATATTGCCAAGCATGACACATAGCACCAAAAAGATTCAGAAGCTGCTTCCTGACTCCACTCCACCATCATGCAAAACATCGCTCAGAGCACAGACACATCTGATCTGCTTCTCCATGCAACAAGCTTGCAGGACAAAACAGGTACCCTATTTCTACCTTTTTAAAGTGTCTTTTAGACCACCACTTCTCAAACTTTATCAACCCACACCAACAGCTTCTGTTATGAACAGAAGAAGATCCTCTTAGAGATGCTGTATATTTATCTCAATTATTTTCAAGTACAGGGGATGACATGGCTAAAACAGCAGCTACTACCCACAACATCCACAAATCTACAGAGTCTTTGCAGAGACTGAAAACTCCTAAAGGAGTAACACTTTGTTCTTAGCATCCTAACATGACTCCTCTCTTCTTAAAAACAAAACAAAAACACAAACCAAAACAAACCAACTACCAAGCAACAAGAAAATCCACACTGCCAAGGAACTCACCAAGAAAGAACAATGTCTGTAAGTGTTTCTGCGGTGGTGAAAAAGGCAAACACAATCCAGTACATCATCCACTTCACCTGCAAGAGAGCAGTCACTCAATGGACATTCACCAGAAGCCAGAAAAAACGAGAATGTCTTCTCAATAAAAAGGACTTGGCACCTCCATACAGTAAGAAGATTTCAACAAGGCATCTATAACAAGCAATGGAGAAGGTCGTACACCAAATGGTAAATTAGAGTTTGGGAAGACACGCAGGATTCATGTGTCCAAAAAGATAAATGCACATGGATACACCGAGGAATGCATACCCTGTAGTAATATCATGATGCAACACTTTTTAAAGTAGCAAATAAGGTAAAAAGACTAAGTGGTTCACTTGAAGAAGGTGGAGTCTTTCATAGATGATTATTATAGTAGTAAATAGATACATATATACACACATGCACAAGTTTAGCTTCAACTGCTGCCCTATATTTTTATAGAACAGTAGGGGTTGGAAGTGACCTCTGAAGATCATCGAGTGAAAACAAAGAAACAACCCAAAACCCCACATCAAAACCCAAAGCACTTTGCCAACTCATTGTTTACCTTAATCATTACTCCCAAAAATTACAAGAGCATTTCTCCTTTACATAAAGGCTCAGTAAAAGAAGTAAGATAGCACAGAACATGCCACATCAAACTTGTCTTCTCTAACAGTTACTATGTATACTTGGTGCCATGATGGCATATCTCTGTGTCTATTAACTATCTCCCTACTTCCTCACATCTTTCTCTGGAGGCATTTCTTTCAAAGCAAATATAAATTCATTTCCCTAACATGCTCACACTTGGCCGTTTAATAGTAAGTCTCTCAGGTACAGACCTAACTATTCCTCAAGAGAAATCTGATGAATTACAACAACTGCTACCCAAAAATTTCCATTAGCAGAACAGTTGATATCTTGTAAGGGAAACTGCCTGTTTTCTATGTTGTTAAAAAGTAGAGATAAATGTAAGCAGCAGGTAAATGGAAAAAGGTCATCTTTGGTAAAAGCATCTTAACATTCTTACTGTCATCAAGAAAGGGAAAGGGGAACTAAACAGAATCAAGGAAATTCCACATTAATGCCTGTATTAAAATTATATTAACAGTTTAGTGACAGTCCTTCTCCCAGTTATAAAAGCAAGTATTTTCCCAAATTTGCACGAGTTGGAAAATGTTGTAATCTGTTCTTCAAAGACCGTACAAAACTCTCTAAAGAGCCCGATAAAATTATGCTACCACCAGCCCCTTTAACACAGTGATTTTGAAGACAGTAGTTAGTCACCCAAATGATTTCCACTTTATTGTGCGACTCATGTTTTATGGTGCTCTCCTCTCCTTTTGGTTTTCAGTTTTTCTCTTTGTATCATCAGTTTAGACAGGACTAGATGGCATTCTAAAGCAACCCTATGAGACAAATGGTTAACTCTTCCATGCAGTGGCATAAATCAGCTTGTGTGAATAACAAATTGAAGGTGGAAAACAGGGGTCGTTGGGTGAGAGATTTCAAAGAAGCTACATGCTGGTGAGTCTTACTTCAGCATCAGGCAAAATGAAGACAACACTAATAAAAACAATTAGCAGACACATAGGTATATAGAACATAAGGGAGTATTTTTTTGAGGAAAAAATAATTAATCTCGCAAACAGGAGAATTCTTTAGCTTTCAAAAAGCTCTTACTATAGTGTTTCCCTTTGAAAATATGTAGCACAGCATTCCAGTTTTCCACTGACTTTTCGCATGAAGAACAGGTTGAACATTGAACAGATATTTGCCCCCTTTCCTTAACAAAATAGTTTTCTCCACGTCTGTTGAGAAGAAGGAAGCCCTCCAAACGTATGTGAATTCAGCAGACAGCAGTCTGACATCTCAATGCTTATTTCTGATGTACTTCTCTCAAGGAGAAGTAATTTGTATATGAGATCAGTTCTAGCATTTCAAACACATTTTCAAGAACCAACTTCAGTATTTTCACTGAAAATAAAAGCAGAAGACATTTTTCTGCTGTTGCAATCCAAAACACTCTACATCAAGAAAACTGCCTCAGTGAAGCGTTAAGCAAAACCCAAAAATGAATGCCACAGTTTTCCACATCAGCCCTAGCGAGACTTACAACCAGGGGATTAGTCAGTGTTACCAAGACAAGTTTATGGTACTCAAGTGTTCTATCTTGTCACTTTTTCATCATCAAATTAGGGAAGTCTTAGAGAAGTTTAGGTAACATCTACCAAAAGAAAACCAGATAGATACAATGTTTAGATACTGTGTTCCCTGGCAGAAGGCATATACCTAAACACAGGACATAAGGAGGCTTTAACTGTAAAGCGTGTCAACAAATCAAAAGGTTCCATGTTCACTTGGTCTTTGAGCTCCAGAACAGGCACGCTATAGGCTGTTTTAAAACACCATGTGGGTTTATTTTCTTCCCTTCGAGGTCCCAACAAAATTTAAAACTCTGAAATCTGAGTCTGTCTTAAAGTTGACATAAATGCTGTAACTAGAATACAACCATTCCACAACAGATGGAGGCAGAATTAAATCTGGTGTAAAAAAATATGCATTTCATGCAACAAATGAAGGTCATAGAGAACTGGAAGGAAAAAGAGGAAGAAAGAATATAATAGTGCTGTGATAGTATTTCATACATAACCTGCGGATAACTGTGATGTCACAGAACCATACGATTGATTATTCAGCTTCTTCCGTGTTTTATGACTCCATTTGCCATTTCTAATGCTATTACTAATAAACTTCTAAGTTTAGTAAAGCTAATCTCTAATAGCCACTCAAGACACTGTACTGGTTATCAATGACTCCACAAAATTCCAAATTTGACTCTTCTCCTGAAGCCAGTATTACAAAAAACGCTTGAACACCTCAGCCAGATGTGGCTTGTTAAGCTGTGCGCTATGAACAGGCCCCTCGCCTCAGCTGGCATCTCCTCCAAAACTCCAGTGGCCTGAATTTCAGGACAACAGAGATGAAAGGTCTTGGCAATGCCAGAGGACTGAAGCAGCATGAGACAAAAAAAAAAGGACTATATCCTGCAATACTTATTGTGGAGGTCTCGTTTGGTAAAGAGCAAACAGAGCCAAGTAGACAAAGAGTCTTGGGCTGTACCTTAAAGCAGTATTGACAAGTTGCATCCTCTTCGCCCACATAACCTGTTACCTTTCTTCTCTATCAGGTTATTTCTTGCTCTAGACAAACAGAAACTCGTCCCATCTATATACCAAATTGTTCTTGTTTCAAATCAACTTAGAACACCCCTTCTGTGGGAAGGCGAGACACAACACCACATCCCCAAAAAGCAGTTGGTGTTTTAAGGTAATTGCAAAAATAGTGCAGGGACAAAGAAAGGAAAACAGCTCCAAAAAGGGAGGAGGATGAAGTCTTGATCAACAGCAAACACTTCACAAGCAAGGTTGATAGAAAGACACAAACCGAGGGAGGCTACTCGGGCTTTCAGGAGAAAACAAAAATAGTACTGAAAAACACTGTAAAATAATGCAGAGTAAGGATAAAGTTAGCGGAAAGAACTTGTCCTGACTTTCAGATGCTCCCAGACCGCAGTGTTTGCCTGCTCATCCTTCCTCAGCGTTTCCTGAGGTAGAGCTGCCCACGTTTACGGGGCGAGACCTCCCACTGCCGTGAGTGCCCTCCCTCAGCAACTTTGCCCGCGGGCGCCGGGGCCGCTCCCGGGGGGCCTGGCCGACCCAGCCTCCCTGCGGAGCCCGCGCCCGAGCCTCAGGGCCGAGCTGCAGTTCGCGGGGCAGCCCCGAGGGGCAGGGCGGGCGCGGTGCCGGCAGGCAGGGCCGTACTCACGTATTCCTTCACGTTTTTCGTCTTCACGGCCTTGTAGGAGGAGTACGCGGGGTACAGGGTGCCGAAAATCAGCCTGCGAGAAGAACAGATCCCTCAGCACCTCGCGCTGTTCCATACTGCTGACTGCCTCTGCCCGCCGCCGGGACCTTCCCGGCACCTCCCGGTCCGACGCCGGTCCCCCGCGACCGCCGCAGGCAGGGCTCGGCTTCCCCCAACGCGGCACCATCCTTGGGCCGCGCTCGGGCCGCCGCAGCCTGCGCGGCGCCGCCGGCACACGGCCTGCGAGACAGCAGCCGTCCTCCAGCCTCCCTTCCCTGAGGCGCGGAGTCCCGCGAGGCACAACCGGCGACGGCCGCTCCGGGCGGCGGTCGCATCCCTCAGCACACGTCGAGGCGCCCCGGCTGGGGCTGGGCCCAGTGCGGAGGCCCTGCACCTCCCTCCGCTTTGACCACCCGCACTCACACCACGAGGCGAGAGATGATCCAGGACACCATGGCGGCGCCGGGCGGCGGCTCAGCGCTCGGCGGCAGCGGGGGAAGGTAGCTCTTAACGGGCAGGTTCCTGCAGCAAGCGCGGCCCCGCCCCGGGTGCTTAAAGGGGAGGAGCCGCCGCGGCGGAGGAGCAGGGCCGCAGCGCGCCCCGCGCCGCCGCGGAGTCCCCCACGCCTCGGGCCGCCCGCAGCGACGCTTCCATCGGTGTCCGGGGAAATGGGGACGAGCAGCGGCGAGACGGGGATGGGGGGCTCCCGGAGAGGCGGCTGGAGAGCAGCATGCACAGTGTAAGACCGGGACAGGAGAGAGCGCAGGATTAAGGTCACGGAGCAAGGGAGACCACAGCAGAAGCAACCTCCCGACAATTTGCCTCCTCCAGCAAGTTGAAGACAATAGCAATTAAACGCTGCAGCTGGACTTGTTATGGTTACAAGTGGTCGGTCTCACGGCTGCCGGTTTCACTCTGAACCGGATGTAAACCCAAACTCCCTGGCTGAGGCTGTGGTGAGGATTATCAAACCGAAGGGATGAGGGCAGTTAGTACAGCTCAGTGCTACCCGCACTGCAGTGGAGAGGCCGAGCCTTAGCTGGCTGCAGATGGTCGGGATGGAGGAAGGGAAGGAATCCCCTTGTCCTGTGGGAATGCCTGTGTGAGCATCCCGGAGCACCAGAAACTGTTCTGGCAGCTCCTCCCCCTCAGTCAATGCCAGACTTAATTAGTGGGTCCTTTTTGCTCCCCTCCCCGGGTAGTCCGTATGTACTTCACTGTCACAGATTGATCAGAGCCAGCACATAGATCTCTGAATCACACTAACAACATCATTATGTAAGCCAGGCTCCTATTAAAAAGTAAAATTGTGTGCGTATATAAATATAAACCCACATACATACATCTATATAATGTTAAAGAACTATTGTCATTCTTCAGCTAACCAAAACTAACCCCGAAGGAAGGCACTAAGGCAAAGTCTCATTACTTGTCAAAAAGGAGACAGTCCAAAGAAAGCAAGCAAAAACCAAGAGCTGGTAGGGAAGAACTATCCCATGAATTCACGAACTTCAGTGTAATGAGCAATGATAAAAAGTACAAGACATTACCCACATGTAAGAGCTGAAGACAAATGTCTCTACAGTGACAAAGGACATACTGTCATAGTCTGCTTTTGAATATGAATGGCCAGGCAATTATTGCATAAGAGACCGCACAGTTTACACCACTGATTGCAAAGCTGCCCTACAAATAGGGTAAAAGGAATCTGCTCTCACACACTAAAGTACCAACACGCACAGCCTACACCAAAATACTTCTAACAGCACTAGTTTCATATCGCAGACCAGCATGGCAGCCACTCTGGAACTTGAAGTACACGTCTATATTCTGGTGAGCAAGGGGTGCAAATAGGAGAGAAAATTCAGAAATCTGGAAAGTACAAGGTATGAAGAGTGTGGGAGTGCCAAGTAACTGCAGCACAGATAAGTAGCACCTAAATAAAGTGGCCCAGTGTTTTAAACTGTTTAATGTGCCAAAGAAGAGTGCATTAGAAAGAAATGGTGGCAAGAAACAACACCAACGTTAGTAGAGTAGGTGGTCTTGTGAATGTCTTGAACAGCAGCCCATTGTTACATAGCACATTGAGCTTTATAACAACTTTAGGAACGGTCTTTTAAGCTAGCAATGTACAGTTAGCAACAAGTAACTCTTTCTACATCATACATCACAATGAAGGAGAAACATATTCATTAACTTACCTTCCCACACAGAAACTCCTGGTACTGAAGGGCTATTTCCAGAAGAGAAGCCAGCTGAAAATTGAATTCATAAATTCATAGAATGGTTTAGGCTGGAGGGAACCTTAAAGATCACCTAATTCCAACTCCCTGTCGTGGGCAGGACACCTTCCACTAGACCAGGTTGCTCAAGATCCCATCCAACCTGGCTTTGAACACTTACAGGGAGGGAGCAACCACAACCTCCCTGGGCAACCTGAGTGTCTAGCCACTCTTACTGTCAAGAGTTTCTTCCTAATATGCATTCTAAATCAAACGACAATGATTTATTAGTAGTATTTTCACTAATTGGCAATATTGCATAGTACAGTGCAATTAATACTTTAAAGCCTACTCAGGCAAGCAACTCATTGTTTTCAAATTAAGGCTGTGTATTTTTCTAGCAGACACACCACTTCTGAAGTATCTCACAGCAAATCTGTGTTCTACAAACTTAAAATGGCTGACCAAGAAAGGCATTGCTGGATTGTAACAAAAGTGAACTCTTCAAACTGGGGAAATAATTTCTTTCTCTTCATCTGCACTTGAGAGAAAAAGATGTATAACTATTTGAAGACTCTGTGAACTGTAGAATGACAGTGCTAATGTCACTGCATGATTGAACACACATACACCAAGCTTTAATATTACATTCCAAAAACACATTAGCTGCACCTTGAAATTTGGTAACCAGAAACAGTGTGATAAAACCTACCGATTCTACACCCTGAAACAATTATACTCTATTCAGCTGCCTACTTCTGCTATAAGCTCTATATGAAGCACAATAGAACTAGTGGTGGAAATTGGAGGGTGAGTGCTTACACAGTATAAGCACTAAACTACACTGACCTTTGACACAAACCCTAAGACAAAATCCTAACACGCCCTTGAAGGCACCCTAACCATACATGAATAAATGTCTATATGGCAGGCAACAGATTATTCTCTTTCCTGAGTTGCAACAGTTAGTGTCAATGCTACTAGATATCTCAATGCTTAGCATTAATAAGAAATGCAGCAACAGTGTCTCAGGAATGAATAATGAACATCATTACCTCAGCACAGAAATGCACAGTGAACAAACTTCAATACCCTGCACATTGCCTGAATCGTCTTCCCTCAAAAATCAGCTTGTTGAAGAAGGCACAAAGAAGCCACCAACAACAAGAGGCACTGAGCACATGCTATGCAGACTCTACTGTCCAAACTGTTGGAAGAGAGATGGATCAGAGGAGTGAAATGGCACACAGAAGTGTGAAGCTACAGAAGTCGTCAAAGGAGTAAACAGGACAAACACTCCTTGGGAAAAAAGGCTGTAGAGCCCAGGTAAATGAGTAAGATAACAAAGGTACATGCTTTCAAAAAAAGCACAACTGAAACTTGCAACTCTGTCAAAGGATGCAGAAGTTTCTAATACAGTTACTTCAGGCAACATCATGATAGATTTCTTGTGAGCTTTGTGAGTACCACAGAATATCCCCGACCAAGAAAGGCTACAGCAGAGAGCAGCAGCTGAGCACCTCTGAAAGAAACCAACCCCAAACTGAGCCCCTGCAGTTATGCAATATGTAATATATACACCCACAAACATAGGAGGTGTTACATATGATCTCTCAATATATATTTATAGCTCTGATTAGTATTAATAAAACACTGGGTTTGCAGATACATGATACATGAATATTCCATTTCAGAAATAGTGGAATTGCTGTACAGTGAGAGCTACATTTTAATTAGTTGAACAGAATTCTAAGAGCTGACAATTACAGCTTTCAATTATCTGAAGACATTCTCCTAATGGAAAACAAACAAGAAATCTAGTTATGATTCTGAAATTACAGAAATACAAATCTGTGCCCCATAAAAAAGCCAAACTAAACCAACCAAAAAAGAAACAAACAGTAACACCAACAAAAACCCCTACCTAGTTGGTAAAACTTAACAAAAGAAGTGGTAGTCTCCATCTCCTGATGCCTACAATCCAGATAAAGGATAACATTTTTCAAATCTAAGTCACTGGAACCGATTTGCCAGTTCAATTTATAAATTCTTCCTGACCCCATCTGGTTCAAAATTTGGATTGCTACATATGTCTAAATTTTAATCTGCATTTTGAGTGGATACAATTCCTCTGATTTGGGCTGAATACTGCTTTAGGTTGATTGTGCTCCACGATTTTAGTGAAAGAGAAAATTCAAGAGACAGAAGCAACGTTTGATAGACTCAAATCAAACAATGGTTCAGCAGGAGATGCAGAATTCAGTGCAAATCACTGCACTGGAAATGACTGAGGCTATTGTCTTACATATAGCCAAGTCTTTGTCGATCCTTATCTAATTCTAATTGCCAATTTACAGACACAAATGAGGGAAACATCTCAGCTATAATTAACCATTCAGAACGGGTGGTATGCACAGAGTGAGAGAGAAGTGCACAAGAAATTCTGCACAATAGGAATGGGAAGCTGAACGGTTCATCTGTGATGAACTGAATTAGCATATATTCACAGAACAGCTACTCAGCTGTGGACAGCAGCAGAAGCCCAGGAATGAGCTACATGCACCAGCCTGAATGACATGCCACACGTTGGTGAATTAAACTGCTGCTTCCATCACAATCTCCAGGGTCAGAAACCAAGGAACCTTTACCACCTGATCCACATCTCCAGTAATGAGGGCAACTCTGAACTCCAGCCTCTCGGAAAGCGGGTGAACAATGAGGAGTACAACACAGTAGATGTTGTTCAACAAGACAGATCCTCTGCCCAAAACCGTCTCTGAGAATGAACAATCTGCAGGTACCCTGGTATGCTCCCAGCACCTACTTGAGGCATCAGGAGGAAAACACCCAAACATTGTGGGTCAGACACAACTAACAGGTAGCCTAGACTGCCAGAGACAGAAACTGAGACAACCTCAAACCAGGGAGATGAGTGCAGAAGTCTGAAAGAAAGTGCCCAGGCCATTACAGTAAATGACTTTTATTTTTTAAAAAATGAAATAACCGTGAACATATTAACAGGCCTGCAGTGGCACTACAGTACAGCTGGATATAAGGTAGATACATTTCCCCATGTACCCGGACAATGAAATCCATTGCATCGATGCTGACATTAGTAAATTCTGAATACAGGTCTACCAAGCAGGAACATCTTACTTAAAATAGTTCTGGACAAAGTTGACACTGAAAGTTAACTTCTCCTTCGCTTTGGAAAGGATAGATGTTTTCAGCTAGCACTGGTATTGGGTGAACTATTGCCTGCAGTCACCAGTGCAGGGAGAGATGTACAACATCTCCACACGAGAAAAGAGCTTAGACTCCTTTTTTAATTTCTTATTCTGAGCAAGTAGGGTGGCATAGGAAGAGGGGCAAGGTGGGTGAGGAATATGGGCAAGGGAGATGGGGTGTCAATTTCTATTCACTCTCCTTTGGCTGTTTTTGTGCTGTTTTGGACTGCTTTCTAAAACTCACTTTTTTCGATTTTATTGAAAGGAAGACTAAATGTAATGCGCCTTTCCTTGAAAATCCAGGAACAGTTGTGGTACTTCAAAAATACTAAAAATATCTACTTTCATGAAATATTAACTGTTTCACTACAAACCTAGTTTTTCACTAAATACACAATCCTCCTATTTCTGGAGTCTCCTGGGGAAAAAGAAGTGGGTTCTCCCTTTATTTCTGCAACTCTACAGTGTATAGAGAAACGGCTACGAGAAGGGGAGTGCAGTTAATAGCTTTATTCTTTTCCTTGGCCTGTATCTCACACGGGAAGTTTGCTCCAATTAACTAAGTCCACAGTAGGACAATACACCTCCAGCACATTCCTTCTAACTTGGTGGAGACAAACTAGGCATAAGGAAAAGAAACATCCACACTCTTTATACCATTTCTAATCATAATATGCAGGAACACCAAGTGGTTTCCACATTACTCCAATTTGCAAAAGGCCACAGGAAAGGGACATGGCACCCTTCGTTAGAATCTGAATTCTGTAGGTAACAGTGCGACCTTCCGTGAGACCATCAGTGTTGAGGCAGCATAGAAAACAGTGGCTGAAGAGTGTGTGTAATACTGACCACACCAGCTCTCACTGAGAAGCCTCTGCTCCTGCGGAGGCAGTCATGTGCAGTCCCTGTACGTACTGTGAGCAAAAAGGCTTGCTTCACAGGGTGTTTGGAATTAGCAATTCCTACGATCTAGCTAGTTTGGATTCATGAGCTTTCAGTGTGCCAACAGCGTCTTTCACTGCGTGGTAGATAATGTTCTTCACCTGTAACAGAACAAAAAAATAAGTAAACTTCCAGAGACTAACAAGGAGAGTCTCACACACCTATGCAGTCAAATCTGACAGCCAAATTCTCAACAGTTGGCAATTATACACAAAACACATACTATTGCTGCTCAGGATGCAAACAGCACAGATTCTAACTGTCACAGTCAAATGACAAATATTTTAGACAACTGGACTCATGTATTAGCTTATACAATTACTCATGTTATGTTAAGATAAAGTCTCTCGTTCATGAGAGCTAGAAGGAAGTGCTCCATTAAGTCACATGTATGAGTTTATTGTGAAAAAGTTCTTATGATCCTGCTCTAGCAGGGAGGTTGGACTAGATGATCCTTCAAGGTCCCTTTCAACCCCTAACATTCTGTAACATTCTGTGCGATTCCTGTTTGGAATGAATTCAGAATAATAGAATTACTTCGGTTGGAAAGGACCTTTAAGAAGATCAGGTCCACCTTTAAACCCAGCACTGTAAGTCCATCACTAAACTACCTCTGTGATTTAAATAAGCCAGCCTTCACTTCCCAGAGCAATTTCCCTGTAGTCAATGAAGAAAAAAATGCACGTGTGCTCAGTAAAATAATCACATCTCTTCAAAACAAAGCACTGCTTTGTGCTTTATAAGAGGTTTTTTTTTTTTGCCTGCCACACTTCACTGTCATTTGGGATTCAGCCATTAAAAAACTTACTAATACTGATATATGCGCTTGTCCAACAGCAGGAAAGTGATCTGGAAAACTAACAGTTACTAGTTTGTGATGATATAACAGTGTAAACACAGGTGCCTCCTTCATTTTTTTTAATACTTATCAAATCAGAACATCCAAGGCTGCTCAAAGTTGGGCTTTCTGCCCATTCCCCCCACCCCGCCCCAAAATCACCAGCCACATGTGCTGAATAAAGCCAGCAAAACACAGGACACAGTAGTTAGTAAGTGCTATCACAAAGTGGTTACCTGCAATTTATCCTCATGGTTTGTGTGAGTATTAGACAGGTGCCTGAACTCCTGGGTCAGACGGAAGCAGTGCTTCACGTGTTCTGGAGATACAAAATCTTCTGCCACTTTAATGCAGCTGTACAAATTATGGACCTAAAAAAACCCATGTCAAATGACAGATAAATCAAGAGTGAATCAACCATACAAATCCCCAGCCTACCCCTGCCCTGTATGCTAGGTTTTTCCACACTCATTATCAGAAACAGGAGCTGAAGACTGTTTGATGTCACACAGAATTGTGTCTTACAGTAAACCCACAATGTACTACGTGACATCTTACCTCTTCCCTGTTCTCCCACACACATCAGCGTTCTCTAAAGCAAGCTGTCTACTGCTCTCAACACCTTTTTGGCATCATATTCCCTTGGATGAAGTTTTAATAGACAGAAATGTTTTCCCGCCATTCACTCATAGTCCTATACAGACAATTCAGCCATTTATGTGATTGTTACTAATACAATGACTAAGACCCAACTCAAACAGTTCCTGTAACAACTGCAAATGTAGAAAAAGGAACCCAAGCCAGCAATATTAACCAAAGAGCTATTTTCGAGTTGCAGGGGTTTTGTGCAACTCAAATTCAATTCTCTTTATCCTACTTGGTTTAGAATTGGCATACTGACCTGATGAGGAGCACCTGCAGGAATGAACACAGCATCTCCAAGGAACTGCACTATTGCCCAGCCTTGTACACCATACTCATCGTAGAGCCGCTTACGTAAGGTCTGGTCCAAGTACCAGCTTTGGTCATGAATGGGGTCATGGTCTGGGGGATTTTCTTGGCCTTGTTCTTCTCCAACCTACAGCCAAAATATGGAGTAAGGGAAAAAAACCCCATGACACAGCACCTTGATATTGCTGGCTTAGAAAAAGCTCTGTACTAAGAAAAAATAATAAACAATTTCAAGGCAGGACACCACTTTCATTAAGCTCATTCAGGTCTTAAGTAATGATGTATTACTATGAAGATTCTAGACTAGGCAGTAAACCTGAGAATATAATAACCGTTAATGTCCTCTAAGACAGCATTAGAATGCCTATGCACTTTATATTGACAGCAATTTGTGTCATTTGGATGCTGTAAGCAATCTAGCCAAGGATATCTGTGAGCCCAAGCCTCTTCTGTAACCAACATACCTTCCGGAGAAGTTCCCGTATCTTCTCAGCATCCTTGGCAGCATAGATGTGCCACAGTGCTCCAGGCTTCTCTCTTCCTTCATGGATTCGCTGCTTTGTTACATCATCAGCATCTCCCTCATCGATTGTTTTCAGAACCTCTGAAAGAGGAATCCAGGTAAAACCAAAATGACTGCAGAGCTTCTCATTTTTGGCATACAGAAAAGGGGGCAGCATTTTAAGCCTTTAAATCCAGTCACACTGCTACTGCAGCTGCTGCATCACACAGTGCCCTTTCTAAGCACATCAAGCTTCACTGTAACAAATTCAGGAAATGCTAATCACAAAGTTCAGTCTTGCATTCAAACTGAATTGACTGCTATTATTCCACTACAAAAAAAAAGAGTAACTTAACTCCTTTTTCTCCTGGTTTCTAGCAGAACTCTGCTCATTTGCAGTTGGGAACCAATGAAGCATTACTGTACTTTTACAGACGCAGCAAACTACCTTACGTATTTGGGTTATACAGCATAGATACGACAAGCTTAAATAAAACTCACAACCTTCTCTCTTACATGCACAATTGCTTTTTAACAGACAGAAAACAGCTTTCCTCAAATATTACCATCATCATGGGTCACTTCCCCAATGGGAATCCCAACGTACACCATGACATTGACAGCATCAGACACATCCAAGTGCAGGTTTGTGGTACCAACTCGTCTGTCTTCTGCAGTAATTAAGCCTATAATAGAATGTAAAATAAAACCAAATTCTATTTAAATTCTTATACAAATAATCTGCCTGACAGACTTCTCTAGAATGCTGGCCTTTATGCAATAATGAGAGCAGAAAGCAGTGTCAAAGGACAGATAAATAGTTATATTCATGTTATGGATGGCGTAAGTAAAACGTGTACTAATAGACAGCATTTCTATTTGACACGAAGTACAAGTGACCAATATAGTTCACTCAAGTAATTAGAAAATGGTAATAAGAAAATGATAAATTTGAAAACAACGCCTGAATTTACAATTTTGTCACCCTGAGGATCACTTATGCAGTCTGAAGTAGGGAAGTCAGACTTAGAATACAAAGTCAGTAGGCTTGCAGGTGTACTATAATTGGAACGAAAAACCTTAAAAAATCCTGCACCCTCTCAATAATCAAAGAGGGTCACAGATGTTATATGAGGGCAAGTCTGCCTCCACACACTTACTTTGCAAGACAGCTGCAGTTTTTTCCTAATCAGTATCACTTGACATTTTCCAGTACAAAAAGCAACTACACTAAGTGTTGTTTATGTTGCCCTGCAGTTGCAAGTCTAAGTATTTCCAAATCAACTGGTTTATTTAGAAACATCCAGGAACTTCAGCAATCACTTGTTTTGAATTGAAAGTCTGCAAAGCCTGCTTTTGGCTGTGATCTCAACAGAAGTACATTTAGAAACTGAAATAACGCAAGTTGATATGACATGTATTAATTGTTCATATCCCCTCCACACTGCTACGCTGGCAAACACTGGGAAGCCTAACGCTTCACAGCCCTGTGTGTGGCGTGTGTTCAGACAAAGGTTTCCTCTAATTGTATGCTATTTGCCTAATATGTAATTACAGTCTTAGGAGGATGAAGTAATTCAATTCAGATAGCTGGACGCAGTGACCGTTTGGGTCTTACACTTTGAGTGTGATGACAGACGTAGATTAATAAAACTACAACCCTATTCAGAAATATGAATGCACAGCTCAAAGTGCCCAGAAGATGGCTAATTTTCTTCTCAAATGTATCATCAGCTGGTCTTAAAAAGGTATTCACTTTCCTTGAAGCCTGCACTGGCATTATGTTTACGTATGTGCGTATTAAGTAAGAGCTGTTTGCAAGCTTATCACACATACCATGTCTTGGAAACCACAAGGGCATAAAAAGGGCACATCTGATAGAGAAAGGACTAGCACAGGAACAGATCACAGGAGCAATTAAAGACAATGTGCTCTAGGACGAGCGCTGTGTTTTGAATAATCCCACAGCCTTGCGTATGCCCTACATGTAAGAGTATAATAGAGTCATAAAAATCAGTATCTGCAGAACTGTTCTCACATACCATAGGCATTGTACATTTTGGGACCCAAATCAGGGCGGACAAAGTAGCTTGGCAGCCTAGAAGCCAAGTTCAGTCTGCCGTCCCTCTTGGTATACTCAGGAAGAGGAAGATTTTCCATCAAGTCCTCAAACCTAGAGACCAAAGAGAAACCAAAAGCATGTTTTCCTCCTGCAGTGCATACAGCAGGCCTGTAAGCAGCAACAGCAAATCTTACTTACCTTGTGGGCATCATATCTCTAAAGTCCTCCCCTGGAGGCCAGTCCTTTAATTTTAGTACCATTGGCTGACCATCATCTGATCTGAGCCGTTCTGCAAGAGACAAATTAAGATTTCTTCATGTAACATCTTTTCACCACAGTCCATTGCCTTGTTTAACATGTAAGTCTTATGTACCAAGACATCTTACATTGCACAGCAAAATGGATACTAATTTGGGCTTCCAAACATTACACTATGACCACACAGCAGTTTAATAACTATTTTTTTATACATATATATATATCATTACCTTCAGCAGAATTCTGACAGACCTTGCACAGCCACTAAGTTTTAGAACACCTTTTATTCAACTCTGAAAACAAGCCTTTGCAAAGCATTTTGTCTTACTGCTTTTATCGAGAGTCTAAAGGAGTTTCATCTTCCGTTTCAAGATGGCTTCTCTGAAATTCAAGTTATTGACTCATGCTCTGAAATCAACCCTAACCTCATGGTACACTACACTCAAAAACCTAAGTGGTAGGTGGTTATTGAGGGAGACAGCCCTGGTTTTTTAATTCCTCTTTGCTGGAGGCAGTCAAAGTACCAAGGGTGCCAAATTCAAGTATTTGTTCTTTATGAGTTGTACACAAGCCCTGACTGGTAACAGAGAAAGATGACAGCACAGAAAGATGTTCTGTACACAGCTGGCAGTGTGTGACATTGACAGCACTGACCACATCAGCTGCTGCTTTGCCTCAGGTGTGATAGTGGCCAAGAGAGCAGCCATATCTGGAACTGGCATGTGGAACAGCTCAGACAAAACTCAATGAGCAAAAAACCTCACTCTCCTGCCAGATTCTTCAAAATACTACATGAAGCCATCAGCTGGAAACCAGAGTGTACTGCAGTCTGACATGTTTACACCCCTTCTTCCCCATTTCTACCACACCCAGTGTTTGTGAGCCAGCCAAAGGGCAGCTATCATTGCCCAGCCCTATCAGAGCATCAAAAGTGAAAGCACGTCTAAGAAACTAGGATTTGGGAGACCTGCGAATCACACTTGTAGCATGTTGATGTGTAACACAGAGGACAGCTTTAGTCTGCGGGATTAACAAAAAAGAATTGACATTAAAAGGAATTAAGAACTGCAAATACACAAACCAACACCAATGTTTTAAAGAAAAAAAAACGATGGCCTACAAGTTTAGAGAGTCAAGGGATCTGAAAAGCTCAAGGACTTGAATTCATACACATTTCAGAACTTCCTATAGTCAAGATTTTGAACTCATCAAGTATCTGTGTTCCAAACAAGGTGAAGAAACTTGTCGGAAGGCTACTCAGAAAGGACAGAATGAAGAACTACATGGAAGTAAACATATGTAACTGATACATTACATGAAACTGCACAAACCCCTGAAAATATGCCATCAGCAAGGAAAAGCAGGTCTAAAGAGGATCAACACAAAAAAGGCAGACCTGGACAAAAATAGGTCTAACTGAAAGATACTAAAAGTAAACAGCACAAGATTACAAGATTAAAATAAAGCATCCTATAGAATAGTGAAGGCATTATCTCAATACCACCTCCAAATCCAGTGGTTGTTCTGCTTATATTCTTCAACAACTTAATGTGAGTGGCAACAGGACAAACAGCCACACAAATCTGAGAAATCTAGAGTACACATAGCATGGAATTCAGAGCCACAACGTTTTACAAACAGTTTTCCTATGAGTCAGTACGTGTGAAATTGCTAGACTAATAGCAAATAAGACTAAGTTGGAGATTGCATGTGACTGAAAAACACTAAATAAAACTTATTTAAAAGAAACTAGCAGAAGTGCTTAGATTTTGCAACCTAGATCACTACCATTTCTCATTCAAGTGTGGTAAAAGCACTGGCTAAAAGAAAGGCATCAGCTGCTTTTGCTGAGAGGAGCATCTGGAGATAAACTACAACTGACATTTCTCAAAGATAACTGGACCCATACAAATTTTCTATTCTCACGAATGACCCTAGCACAACAAGTGAAGTTATGTTAAGTTTCCCAATTATGGTTAATATCCAGAAAGACCACACTAACACATATTTACATCCTTCCAGGCCCTCTACTTCTCAGGAATAATGGAAATAGTAAGAAATTTAACAGTACAAACCACAAGACTCTACTTAGAACCACAAGAAAACAAGTCGAAAGTTGGGAGCTCTTTGATTGGAAAACAACTACAGAAGGGAGTTTTCTTGGTTTACAAATCTGTCATTTGGTTGGCTGCTGAACAACATTCCATTAAATTATCCAACTGTTCATCTGTTCATCATTCCTGCTATGTGCCCATAGCAATAAGTACAGACATTGTTTTACACACAACACTGAAGATCAGCAGCATCGCAATGAACTAAGATCTGCAAATACAAGACCATTCTCCTCTAGGTATGTACAATCTAAGTCAAAGTATTCTGCTTTTCAGAAGCCCTGTAATCTGACCTGTTAGATCCCCAAGCATTTTAACTGGTTAGTTTCCACAACCACACTTGGCAAAAGATTTTCTCAAAGAACTCAACCACTAAGCAGTGTGTTAACAAATGAGGTATGCATACAGCATTGCTATTCAGAATACATACAAGCTTGTATTTGGACTTGCAGATGACTTACTACAAAAATAATTTGCAATGTCAAGTTTACTTAACTGATGCATTTCATCAAGTCTGAGTTTTAGCAACAGAAGCCTCAGTCTGTTTTAACTCTGCAGGTTCCTTCCAGATTTATAATAGAAGTTGAAGTTGTAAGAAGAGTAAAGGTAGTTGAATTACTTACTGTCTTAATGAAAGTAGCTGAGGTTTAATTTCACTGAGGAAAGTTAAAAAAAGAAGTGGTTTTCCATTATATAGATCATTTTTTGACACATGAAAGTTGCACACACCAACACCCAGAACAGATGAAATTTTTTGGGGCAGTCCTGCTCTAGTCTTCAGCAATGAAGTATTTTCTATGGTGTACTACATCTAAGGGGCAATGGCTTCTTTGGATGAGACTGGTAGCTATTTGGCATTCTGTTGCTCGGTTTTGGAGGGAGGTGTTTATGTGTTTTCTTTTTGGTTTGTTTCCCCTTTTTTTGTTTGGTTTTAATTTGTTGTTTGTTTGGGGTTTTTGGTTGTTGTTGTTTTGAGAAAATAGATGGAAAAGGAGGAGTTGAAGGTAGCAAGACAGACTGCTCAGTTAAACTAGTCAGCCATAGGTATTACTTACTAGATATTATCTCAAAGCCATCCCAGAAGTCACGCACTTTCACGTCTGAAATTATGGCACAGTTCCTGCAGTTCACCAAATCTACATCTTGATCTCCAAATTCCAGGCTGAAAGCTTCTGGTTTCCAAAGCTCTGACTTCAACTTCTTATGGACACCAGATACCAGCACGGGCTGAGAATACAAAGATGAATGCTTACTCCACCATAACCAAATTTCTTACACATGCAGCCAAATTTTCTCAACAGCTGAGACTCCTGGCTACCATCATACAAATGACATGACACCACAAATCTATTTGCATCCATGTCTGGCTTTTGTGCATCAATCAAATAACCAGAGTCTAAGCAAACTTAATTCCAGGCCATGCACAGTTGCCTTAGAAGTGGTATTGTATTACCCTTAGTAAGGCAAGTGTGTTAGGCCTACACAGCAAGGTGCTGGCAGCAGAGGAGGGCTCTGTGAGAGGGGCCTGAAGAGCTGCCCCCTGCTGGACACAGATGGTTCCCACTGATTCCAACCACCCCATCACTGACCAAAGCTGAGCCTGTAATTGACACTGCTGGTGTCTGTGACAGTAAGAAAGGGTAAAAAGTGCTCCACAGCTGCTGTGGGGGGGAGGAGGAAGGGGGGAAGGAACGACTCTACAGACACTAAGATCAGTGAAGGATGAGAGGAAGGAGGCGCTCCAGAGATACCCTTGCAGCCTGTGGAAGCGACCATGGTGAAAGGAGGTTGCTGCCCCACAGCCTGTGGAGGAACATGGTAGAGCAGATACCCAAACTGCAGCCTATGAAAGACTCCACACCAGAGCAGAGGGAGAGATCCTGAAAGAAGCTGCATGGAGAGCTCACATGGGGGCAGCCTTCTGGAAGAGGCTGCAGTCATGGAAGAGAAACTCATGTAGGAAAGAATTTTATAGCAAAAGCTGTAGCCCACTGGGGGCCCATGCTGGAGCAGTCTGTTCCTGATTGACTGCAGCCCATGGAAAGGGTCTAAGCTTGAGCAGTTCATGAAGGATCATGCCCTGCAGAAGACTCAACAATGGAGCAAGAGAGACATGTGAGGAGAAAGAAGCAGCAGAGATGAAGTGTTATGAACTGACTGCAACAGCCATTATTCTCCATCCTCTCTGTGCTGCTCTGGGGAGGCACGAAGCTGGAAGAGTCAGGGATGAAGGAAAAAGCTAAGCCTTTGAGCATGTGCAGTAAGGTACTTTTAGCTTTGTCTTTATTCCCCACTATTCTACTCTATTATTAATTGGCAATAAATTAAATTGTTTTTTCACATGTTCAGTCTTTTTTGTTGGTGACAGCAATTGTCAAGTGATTTTTTTATCTTGACCCACAAACCTTTTCACCTTATCTTCTCTCCCTATCCTGTTGAGAAGGGAGATGGAGAGAGCATCTCTGTAGGGGTCTGCCAGCCAGCCAAGGTTAGTCCACCTGTGGAAGCACAGTCCCAACACTTCTCTTTTTTAAAACACAAATTCAACTACCATTAGAAACAGCATTTGTAGAAAAGCCTTCTCATGTGACATTTTCATATTATGATAAGATTTTTTTTAACTATTTCACTCATGCTTTATTATCATTAATTCTCTAGTACCCATCCAAGATGTGGAAAAGTGGCTGTTCACTTGTAAAAGAAGCTTTAAGATGTTTAGACTAATCAGAGAGATTTGAGTGGTCTCTCATCATAAACACTCAAGGCATTTGCTAAACTAGCAACATTAGGAAAAGGTATTCCAGATAATTCTCCCTACACTGGGCAAGACCTTGTCAGTTCCTCTCATGCTGCAATCTCTGGAAGAGTTGCAAGAGAGAAAAGAGGATACAAAGTGACCTTATGCATAGAGTATCTCAACTGAAGAGTTCTAAGTTCAGTAACAGTTCAAACGTCCATGCAAACTTGAATGAATTCCAAGCTGTGCTCAACATTAAAGGTGGACTTTGAGTTCACCCTTATGAAGAGCTTGGCACAGCCCTAAGGAGTACAGATGGCCCTAGATGCACGAGCGCTATCAGTACATTATGCAAAGATATCCAGAGAGCTACAGGCAAGCAACTCTAAGTCATGTTGCTTAAAAACACTCCAGTAAGTAACCATTGCTTCACCTGTATTCCCAGTGGCCTCTAAAAGGACCAGTATTCACTTCACTCCCCACGTGAAGACAACTACTCATTCAGAGACTCCTCTCAGTCCACTTCTCCGGCCTGCCCAGGTCTCTCTGAACAGCAGCACAACCAGCTACTGTAAAGAGCTATTCCTCCCAATTTGCATTGTCTGTAACATTGCTGAGGTTGTAAAGAAATCTGTCATATACAGGTCATTAATGAGGATGTTAAACAGTACTCAACCTAACCCTGACCCCCAGGGTACACCACTAGTGACTGTGACCACTGTGATCCCTGAGCATGGCACTTCATCCAGTTTTAAATCCACCACACTGTACACCTACCTAGGCTGTACTTCATCAGCTTGTCTGATGACATTGTAATGGTGTCAGAAGCCTTAGTAAAGTTAAAATAAAAAACATCCAGTGCTCTTCTCTCATCCACCAAGTCACTCATCTCAAGTGGCTAATGTTAAGCATAATTCAAACAGTATTCCCCAGCCCCTATTCAGGGCCATATCCCATGGGATTCTTCCAAGCAGCTACCTAAAAAGGTGGAAGACTGTTCTCCTGAAGCCCATCACACTGTGATCTGTTTTTTTCACTTTGATCCCTCCTCTCAAGATCTTTAACTGAGCCCCATCATCTGACATTCACTGCAGCCAAAGCTGTCCTTTACCTCCACATCTACAATCAGTTCTTTCTTCTGTGTAAGCATGAGGTTCAGCAGTGTGCCCCTCCCCAGCCAGCTCCTTGATCAGCCATCCATGCACTCAGGGAAACCTCAGGAGTGCCTGTGACCTGTTGTGTAGTTCCTCCAGCAAGTATCAGGGAGACCCCATAAGGCTCAGGAAACATGAAGTTATCCCTTGCCATACTACAGCTATCTCATCACTTGTCCATCACACTAATTCCTTCTGCTTGCTCCTTGTGCATTCACGAACAGGCACTTCTGAAAAAAAAAAATCACCTACTCATGCTGATTTCCCAGTAAGTGCTAGGAGGGATTTCCTCACAATACTGTGATGTACAAAGTTCCTTGTTTATGTACATACACTTGTGGTGGATGTCTCTCCTCCCTGTTTCCTTGAGTATGAAATTTCTCCTGGTTGCATCACACTGCACTGCTTGCTTGCCAACCCAACCAGCTAACTCCTTTTTTGATCACTGGTCATGCTTTCCCACCCTTCCTAATTTCTAGATTATTGCTTTCCTAATCAGATCCATCAGTCTGTTGTCAAAGATTCTTTTGCTCCACTTAGATCAATATCATGTGTTCCAAGTGGTCTTCAATCCTCAGAGAGGTTCCCATGATCACAAAATCCAAAACCTCGTTGAAACCAACTGTGCAAATAACTGACATGCAGAATCAGTTCACTCCTCCATCCCTTACTGGTAGGATTAATAAAATCAGATGGGCTCCATGGCCTTGACCACTACTCCCAGAGCCATAGAGTCACTGTGGATACTGTCCAGGTCTCCCTGGTTGTATTGTTTGTGCCAATACAGAGAAGTAGCAGAAGGTAAATGCATGAGGGGGGCAGACAAGCTTGGGTAGTCTTTCCATTATGTCCCAAATTTAGGTCCTGACAAGAAGCAAACCTCCCTAAAATATAGCAGACACAGTGACTCCAAGTTTAAATAGATCTCCTGATCCTGGCAGGAACTGTAACACTAAATCAATGGAAAGGTTTTAATCATAGTCTGCAAAAACCTAGGGGTCATGGATAAATAGTAAAATAACAGTTACCTTTCATAGGATGTGTGAAAGCTGCTGCTGGATAAATCACTCTTTTTTTCAATCCAAGAAAATAATAACAAATTTTGACTCCTGACATATTCATTTGACCATTTCAACATAATAACTAAGGAATCCAACCCTACCAGCTATTAGGTAGAGAATTTCTCATGGTAAAAACATTTTCTTTAGTGATGAACACAGCAGGAGTTGCAAGATAAAAAGATAGTGGACTTTTGTTAGCAGACATTTCCTGATGAATCTGCTCTGAGACTGCAGAGAGAAAAATGAAAATCTCCAACACCACCACGAATGCATGCAAATTCAAAAAAGAACAGGTTGCTGTAGGATGATAATCCTGATAGTTTTACTAGAGAAGTAACCATGTTCAGGAAAGCAAAATGTTCTTGAAGAACAGCCTCAGAAAGAAATGATCCTACAGTGCCTCACTGAATTTTGGCATAAAACAGAGTTTAAATTATTTTTGACAATTTCTAAGACAAAGAACTTGAAAACCTTTCTCTTCCACCACCTTGAAAGCATGTCATTTGTATTACAAATGCTGTGGCAACTTCCTCTTAACTATTTGGGATGCTATCATGGCAAAGATCTCCACATGGCTCAGATCCAGCATCCAGTGTGCATTAATTAAGCTGGGGAAGGTAGCTAGGAAGTTTTTTCCAACCAAAACATTCCATCCCCAAAGTGGGAAGAAGATAATAGAATTAACGCATTTTGTCCTCAATCAGGCGGAGTGAGGGAGAACCATGACAGAGCAGTTTGCTGAGAGAATCTCTACTTGAAGAAATTCTGTTTAGAACAGCCTTGTCAGGACAGTGACATCTGCCTGGTCACCTGCTCTCTCCTATGCAAGAATGGAAGAGGTTTCATTAGATTGCTTTCCACATTTCTGCAGGGAACTCAAGCACTTGCCCTATATGCTGCCATACAAGGGGTCCTCTAAATGACCAAGTCATCCAAAAGCATCAACAGTACATCTTAGGGAAGAGTCTAAAATACAGGGTCAGATGAGCACAACAGTTGTAGCTAGTCTCAGAGTGAGAGTTAGCTTGGAGGACATCTCACATTGCAAGCTACACATCTGACGGAAGATCAGTAACTACAGTATGGTAGGCATGGAAAAGGACCTCTGGAATCATCCAGTGCAACTGCCTTGCTAAGCAAGCTGCCCAGGGTCTATCTCATCCAGGAAGGCTTGGACTTTCTCCAGAGAAGGAGACTCCAGAACCTCTCTGAGCAGCCTGCTCCAGTGCTCTGTTACCCTTTAAGTTTCTCCTCCTGTTCAGATGGAACTTCCTAGGTCTCGGTTTGTGACTGCTGCCCTGTGTCCTGTTGCTGGGCATCACTAGCCTATCTGGCCCCATCTTCTTGCCCTCTGCCCCTTAGGTATTTAGATGCATTGCTAAGATCCCCTTTCAGTCTGCTCTTCTCCAGACTAAACAGAGACACATCACATCTCTAGACTCCATAAGGAGCTTCACAGGATTCATTAACAGTCAAGAACCCCACAGGCACATGCAGCATCTTGCACTTGGTGATTAACCAGCCTCACCTGCAAATAAACTGACACATACATCTTTTGTAAGTATTCACAGCATTTCAGGATCCTCCTCAGAGACACAGAGGGTTGGGAAAATCATCTAGAGTACAGCAGAAGCTAATGAGCTCTTCCCAAGTCAGGTAGATGACTGACGCCACGGCACTGCAAAAGAATGATCTGAAATCCCTCATAAATCAGAAAGATGCAACAGATTCAAAAAACGCTCTGCACTCGAAGCAAATCAGGAGAGGAAGATAACTGCAGTTAGGGGAAAAGCTGGTAACACCAGCAGTAACCCATGTTTGTAATCAGGCAAGTAAGAGTGTACTGCACAGCAGTTTCTTCAATCTCCCAGGAGCTGGCTAGGGAAATCAGAAACAAGAACTAGCAACTCTTTGGTTGGTGGTGTCACAGTCCTATTCACAGTTGTGGTTATGTGCTAGTTATGCTTGTGCCCAGCAGACTCAGAAAATGTGCAGTCCCATGAGATACACTAAACTTATCTGAAAAGTACTCTGCTTCTGTCAGCAATGGCCTCTGAGTGCCAAACACAACATGTAGCCTGATTTGTTTCTCCACCACAAGTCAGCACTCCACAAGTATGGAACGTGAGTGCCAAGAGCATCAGCACAATAACAACAGAACAAAGACTTTTCAAAAAAAAGATAAAGGACATAACTGTCTATCAGCAATGCTCTCAATTTTAAGTAGTCAGTGAAGGTAATTGTCAAAAGTAGCTACAGAACCAAGTGCCAAGAATGCAGTTTGAACACCGATGGTCATCATGTTTTGTTAGAGCTACAGGTGCAGCTTCTCTGCAGCAGCTACTCACCCTTTTTAGATTCACCTTGCCTGACCAGGCCAATGTTAATGACTCTCTGGAGAAGTCAGAAGCTGTAGCACTACGTATTGAGATCTGTAAAAGTGGCTATGCTGGCAACAGGTCTAAGGTCCAGTCTCCTGACTGAGAACCTAACTGGCTGATGATGCCACAGACAATCCAGGAGAGTGGTCAGTACAAGATGCTGAGTTCAGGACTTAGGTTCACATAGACTGTAGGCTCAGGATGACACACTGCATCAAGCACACCCAAATTTTAGGCAGAAATGTAGCAGGAATTATTGCATGCAGCACTTTTATTCTTGTACGTGCTTGCAGCTGGAAGGAATGGACCTTTCCTGAGACTACAAAGTATGGGTTAGATACTAGTATGCACGCAGAAAATCACAACAGATTCACCACTGGGCTGTAGTAAAGCAGGTTCACCACAAACCACACTACAAAAGTTGTCAGAGCAAACATCCTCATATTGGCAAGCTGAGAATAGCTGAGTTTGCAAGAATGCATGGGCTTGAGTCAATACAGCACGGAGTGAACAGGGCTGTCCCCTCTTTATAGAATTATAGAACTGTTTCAGCTTTAAGATCATTGAGTCATGTGCTACAGCCAAATCTTCATTTATCAACTGGAGAAGAGCAGACTAAGAAAGGATCCTGCAAATGGTTAGAAACAGCTGAAATGTGGGTGTCAAGAAGATGGTGTCAGTCTCTTTCCAATAGTGTCTTGTGATAGGACAAGGGGCAATGGACACAAACTGGAACATGGGAGGTTTCACCTCAACATAAGGAAAAGCTTCTTTGCTGTGAGGGTGCTGGAGCTCTGGAGCAGACTGCCCAGAGAGGTTGTGGAGTCTCCTCCTATGGGGAGATTCCAAAGCTGCCTGGGTGGGGTTTCTGTGTGACCTGCCCTAAGTGGTCTTGCTTTGTAAGGGATGTCCCTTCCAACCCCTACCATTCCATGATTTCATAAATCAGCCAGACTTTGAATGAACTTATAAATAATCAAGGTAGATGTTGAAGTTCTGGAATACCTATAAGCAGTTAGTATTTGTTATCACCCACCTGGCCTTGTTTCCAGCATTCCCTGAATATCTTCCAGTTGTTTTTGTTGCTAGGATCATGAAGGCAAAGGAGTCTACCATCACACAGCCAAGAGTGGGAAGTGTGAGGATCCAGCACATTTAAGCCCATTACCATTTCCTTCACCTCTTTCTGCGTGTCAGCTACATTACTAGCTCGTTTTGCAGCATCTGAAGTCTTCTTATTTTCCACCACAGAAGCAATGATATGGTCTAAGAAGTTAGGCAGGCTGGCTTTACCTTTGGCTCCCTAGAAGACGTAAATCCAGAGGTAAGTTAAGTCTTGAAACATCATAGATATTAATGCATATCTGTTTTCAGTCAGACTTTAGTGATGGCCATCTTGCCATAAGAAAAGCATGCAATAGTAAACAAACCAACAACAATAAACAAGCCAGCTCAGAGACAGGCATTTAATCCAGTAACAACAGAAATAGCTATGTGTCCTTGATTTAAGATAATAAGATCTAAAATCACCTGATACAGGCCACGTAGAAAAATATTGCAGTTAGTAGTCATGGAATTGAAAATTTAAGTGAAGTTTAAGTGAAATCTGCTACTTCAATGGCAAAAATTGTTCACATTTTCTTAAATTCATGACTATCTCAGCCTGTATTGCTGATTGGGTTTGTATTAGTCTTCCACAGTCTGTCTTATGCAAGTAAAACTACATCACCTGCTCTATAATTTTGTATGGTGGTGAGTTTTGCTGAGATATTCCATTCGTTTCAACATTTCAGAACAAGATAAAGTAAAAAAATAGATGAAAACACTTAAGACTATCACAAAATTCTAGAACAGACATCATTCAAGGGATACAGAATTACTTACTGTAGATGCTGAAGAAAAGACCGGAGGAAAGGGAATTCCTGCATCTAATGGGACCTGAGGAAGCTTTCCTGGCCCTGTGTGTAGCAGATCTCTGAGGCTGGAGCCTTCGGCTTTGTTGCTAGATGTCACTGGGCCCAACAAGAGGCTATTAAATAGCTTTGGGGTTAGCGGGGAAACCTTTGTACTGGAGTTGAAGGAATCCAATCCAAAGGGTGAATGGGATTCTTTATTAAGCACTGATCTCAGTGATCCTGATTCTGCAAGACAAATACCACATTAAAGGGGGAAAAAAAAGGGAAGGGTCACAAATGATTACAAAGTTCACTGCAATTATTTGATCTTGCACTCTGTAGGAGGGACAGAATCTTGCAAAGGTACATTATCACTGGAACAGTTAATGAAGCACCTCAAAGAGAATCAAAGGCATACTTCAGATAGATTTCATTCTTCATATGCTGTTAAGGTTTTGAATAGCACAGCAGATCTGATATGAAACTGTTTCATATAAAAGATACTGCAACTTTGTAATAGACTGTATTAAAAAGCATTTCCTCAACTTTCTGAATCAATGTTTCAGCTACGAAATACTTCAATTTTTAACTGCAGTCAAAATATTACACTGACTAAGCCGTGCAGAACCAATGAAAGAGCTATGGTGATATATAAAGTAGCTCCTGCTAGGCATGTTAATCATGCTACCTCTGACAACTGGGAGATACACTGTGTAAACAGTTAATTCATACTGAGAATCACATTCAAGCTATCAAATACTTAAGAAGGGACAGTTTCATTTGACCCTCCAAGCAGAATCTACTCTCTCAATTCTCCAGAATCATTTTACATAGCAAACAAAACAGCTTTATTTACTTCAACAACAATAAACTGACAAGAGCTGCATCTGAAATTAATTACTATCATTTTACATCAAGATACCAGCTGCTTATTACTTACAAAAGAAACACAAGATCTGGCACTGAAATAAACTGGGAGTGACAAGACAGCATTTTTTTTATCTTCAGCTGTATCATCATCTTTCCAGTTCTGCATATTCCTGAGCCTGAACTTCCTGGTTCTCAAGAGGCAGAGAAAGAAAAACGACCACATTCTTTTTTATTTAGGGCTAGGTACTGTCACAAAAAGTAACAACCAAGCAGCAGGCTTAGTTTATCATTTAGTTCCAACCCCAGAGGACATGTCTTCAGCTCACCTTTTGTTTCTTCTTTCGCTTTTTGTGTTGCTAAATCTGCAAGCCAGTGTAAGGCTGATGACGGAGCTGTTTCTGGACAAAGTGGTCTGCCAGTCTTTCCTTCACCAGTGTTATTGGTTGGTAATGTTTCCATTTTTGCAGATTCTTCTATTCTGTTATCAGTTGCTTCAGATTTTGGAACAGTGTCCGTTTCTAGTTGCCCTACTCCTGCTGGCCCTGATCCAGTGGAAAAGCTGTTCTCATTTCCAGAGGCTGATGCGCTAGGATTTACAGTTGGAAGCTAAAACAAGAATATAAACACCTGATAAATGCTGAGGAGTTCAACTTGGGAGCCATTTCAGTTATCCAGTGCGCTGGGTTTTGTTTGCTGTCTTTATCCATTTGCTTTAACTACACAACAGAGATCCTCTACATTTATGCAGCCATCAACAGAGGAGCTTCTTCTCTTGAGTACATCAGATCTTGCACTGTGGTGTGAATTCTTACCATGTCATCTTTCAACATAAGCCCAAGTGCCTAAACATTTTTATTTTTTTTTTAAACAGGAGAACTTTTTGTGGGAGCAGTAACACAACTGTTCTAGATTTGGCATTAGCGTTCAGAAATAAGTAACAAAATAAATGTCTGCATTTCAAGCTACTCATAATGGCTTAAGTTTTACAAGATCAATACAAATTCCTTCTCACCCAACTTCTACACTCGAGTATTAGCCCAAATATGCACTGGGTAAATAACAGTCGCAATACACATCCCCAAAACTGTCCGAGATATCTGCTAAGCTAAACCACCCAGAATACACACGAAGAGAATCAGCCTTCTGTTTCACAACAGATTGGTCTGAAGGATCTAACTTTTTAAAGATGTTACAAATGTGATGCCAAATGACACACCTGTGATATGCCATTCGTGACAGCAGGTCTCAGCACTGATTTGTTCTGCCGGCTGATACACGGACAGTTGGCTTTGATACCCCATTTGCCTCGTGCTGCATGAACCATGTCTCCAATATTGTAAAGCGCTGGAAATAAAGTCAAAATCTTTAATATCATGTGTAAAGAAATCTGAAAACAAGACTTTAACTATAATCTGTGTTCAGAGAAGTGGGTTTTTTGAGATGGCAGGCTGTAACAGGACATTTGTCTCCAAACAGTGTGGAGATCTCTGCTAACACTGGCTTTGTAATGTCACTGTGAGGCTGTTGAGCCTAGAAAATCCCAGAAATTATCATCTACTCCTTTTATTCCATGTAGGGTCCAATGATGCAATTTCAGAAGAGACTACATATCCTTTGGAGCAATGTTAAAAGTAACTGGAGCATAGGTGATGTTCTCCTTTATCCTCCCAGTAAGAGGAAGGAGGTAATAAATGCCTGGCTGTACTCAGTTTCTCCCCACACCCCAGTTTTCAATGATATTCTCCTTTCCCACCTCTCTCAAGCCCCTGAACATCAAGGCAGGGACTGCAGGAAGAAAGTTCCTCACATTGTAGGAGCATCATAGACTATCTAAAGTTGAAAGTGACCCACAGGGATCATCAAGTCCAACTTTCTGCTCCTCAGAGGACCACCTAACACTCAGACAAACAATTTAGAGCATTGTCCAGATGCTCCTTGAACTCTGACAGACTTGGTGCCACAACCACTTTACTGGGAAGCCTGTTCCAGTGACCAACCACCCATTCAGTGAAGAGCCTATTCCTAACATCCAGTATGGATTTCCCCTAATGCAGCTTCATTGTGCTTGCTCAGAACCCAGACAGAATTGGAAACATTTCCTTTCATGTTTTAAGCATTACCTGTACCAGGAATGATCTGTGTTGGCATAAGGTTCTCTGGTTCGTGAGACTGACCCTTTGCACACTTCAGCCATGAGAATACTTCCTCATCTCCAATCTCCTCTGTCTCTGAAATGAAGACACAAAAGAAGTAAAATTTTGTATGAAGTCACAAAAAAGTTACAGCACAGAACATTTCTGCATCAATATTGTTTCTTTAGATTTTTTTTTTTACAGTGTACATTAATGTGGTGATCTCAGAAATAAACCATAGATACAGACCACTAGAACAGGATCTACAGCGACTTCTTTGCCTCCAGATTATAAAGGTACTGCAGTAAGACTGTCTCAGCACTCAGCCTATGTTTGCTGAGAGGCTGTAATTTTAATAATTGCATTCTGATCAAGCAGATAAAACACAATCAAAGGAAACAACAAATGGAACAGCAGCATCTAAGACAGCACTGTCCAAGTCTTAAATCTCCAGCCTCCCAAATCGATCCTCACTAACTCTCCCAATAAGCCTCCAGCACTTTCCAAAGGTCAGTGACACCCTGGGATGTATTAAAAAGGCTGTGGGTAATAGGACAAGAGAGGTTCTCCTCCTTTTTCACTCTGCCCTGGTAAGGCTGTATCTGGACTATAGTGTCTAGTTTTGGGCCACTCAGTTCAAGAAGGATCTCAGAGAACTGCTTCAAAGAGTCTTCCACAAAACAAGATGACTAAGAGACTAGAACATTCCCCTTATGAGTAAAGGCTGAGGGAGCTGGGTCTCCAGTCTGGAGGAGACTGAGAAGGGAGTGCATCAGGGAATGAAGGGAGAGCATCAGGAGGATGGACCCAGGCTCTGCTCAGAGACATCCAATGATAGGAAAAGGGGCAGCAGGTATAAGATGGAACACAGGAGGTTCCATGTGAACCTAAAGGAAAACTTTATCACTCAGAGGCAGACAGAACAGCTTCCCAGAGAGGTTGTGGAGTCTCCTTCTCTAGAGTCACTCAAAACCCACTTGGATGCGTTTCTGTGTGGCCTACTCTAGGTGGTCCTCCTCTGACAAGGGGGTTAGACTCGATCTCTCAAGGTCTCTTTCAACCCCTAACATTCTGTAACTCTGTGAAAACATCCCCACTGGACGCCAAGTTTAAACACGACAGTGAAGGGAGCCTTAAGCACTCACCACTCCGTGGGCGACTCTTCCTCAGGCGGTAGCAGTCCAGACAGACCCCAAAGCCACACTTGCGACAAACCCAGTGGATGTTGAAGAGCGTCGTCTCACAGACATCGCACATCTCCCGCACGCCACGCACGGCTCGCTTCCACGCCACTTTCTCTGTCAAGGGAAGGAACGTCAGCAATTACTGTTCTGGTATCTCGCATTTCTCCCACGTATCTCAGAGCATCGATGTAATGCTGATAAAAAAAAACAATTAACACAAACACAAATTGAGGGCAGAGCACAGACGCAAATGCTTTGTATGTCCAGAAACACATCCTTTTGAGTCGCTACTCTGGTGACACTACTAAAAACCCCTTTCTAAGCAGGCAAGGTCAAGTCCCAACGTGCACACACTACAAGGAAACAGAGCACCTGATAAAGTTCTGCAGTAGCTGAATTTCAAGTAACACTCAGAAGAAAATGATGAAACTTCTGCTTGTTTTATGAACAAATAATGTGACCTTATAACACCATAAGGAATGGATGTTTATTTTCACTAACTGGATGCTTGGCAACTCTTCAGATTCTAAACCAAAACATTTGCTGAGGATGTCCTCTCCAAATTGCTGCCCTTGTATATTTCAGCAGCTAAAAGGAAAAATCAGATGTTCAGAGCTATCCACTGACAGGCTGAACTGGGTACTTTAGAGAAATGTTCCTAAACTCACTCTCCTTGTAGTGGCAATGCAGATAGACAGTTGCTGAGTCCTTTCAGGCTGAATGCAGATACAGCTCCTTTCCTTCCCTAGAAAATCCTGAGCTTTTATATGATATCCTTGAAGAATAATGGGGTAGAATATGTAAGAAAAGTTGCTTATTTCTATTTTCTTAGGAGCATGGGTCAACTATTTCTGCATTAATTTACTTAATAAAAAATAATGATATCTGGGAAAGTTACTGCTTGCTTCCCTGATGGTAATGTTGCACTGGTCCAAAAAAAAAAGTGCTAAATGCTGGTCCCATAATCACACATCCCCCAAAGAAGTGAACACGAGGCCTCTTTACGGCATTATTACACTCTTGACTCTTCCATTGCACCATACACGCATTACACAGAGGAGATGGAGAAAAAACACATCAAAACCCCAGCTTACGATGTGGCTCCACCATCATCATTGCCTCCTTTTCTGACATCACAAGCTGGCAGAACTGGTCCCCAACATTGGCCAAGATATATTTGGAAGTTTCCAGGTCAATCCCCTCTGCAGGGGAGGAGGAAGGAATCCATAGGCTCATGGCATCAGGGTCACTCTGCTGTGGGTTCAGGAAGCCTTCTACCCGAAGAATACCCTTCCGGGTAAATACCAGCCTGTAGAAAACAAGGCAAGTAATTGAGAAGCTGTTTAACCACCTTTAACTAACTTATTATGGTCATAATAACATAATGTCAGAATATAAAGTCAGGAAGAGGAAAAAGTGCTTGAGCCAGAGTGCTATACTCCACAGCTTGTACAATTGTTATGCAAATCTGAGTAACACCAAAAATAAGGTACATAAAGGCAATGGCTGCAAAAACCTTTAGAATGAACCTCTAGGCCCCAGTAAGCATTGGTGGGAAATTCCATACACAGGAAATTGTACAGCTTGGTAAGTCACATTTCTTTACACTATTAATTGAAAGAGATTACAAAATTCCCTTTATTTAGGCTGCTGCATGACTCCTGTCCATAAAATTCTGTGGTTCTCACCTTCTCTGTTTCAACTGAGGAGAAAGTTATTTCCTAACTTTTGGAAAAACAATGTTTCCGTTCTGGCACAGGCTGCTCTCACTTGGCAACTGTTCTCACAGTTCACATTACAAGACACAAAATCCTTACTACACCTGCTGCTCTTGCCACTGCTCATCACACAGATGGGTTGCAACTGTAGCTGCTGACACTCCAAATCTTTGTGCGGCAAAAGGTATTAACAATCTAAACCTCAGAATCCTGGGTATCTCCTGATAATACTAAAGTTAACTTCATTTTGGATTAAAACCAATCTTGTCTTTAATCTCAAAGCTAGGTTAATTTTTAACAAGTTCAGGACAAGATGCAGCTATAAATCCTTACTGGATGGGTGGCACATACTAAAACTTGACTTCACCCTTCATATACCAGAAAGCAAACATCTTGAGACTTGAGTGCAGTGATTGATGAGAAGCTCAACGACTGCCAGAAGTGCACTCATGCAGCCCCGAAGGCAAACTGTAACCTAGGCTGCATCAGGAGGAGCGTGGCCAGGAGGTCAAGAGAGGTGATTCTGCCCTTTTACTCTGCCCTTGTGAGACCCCCACCTCGAATGCTGCATCCAGTTCTGGTGCCAAATCATAGGAAGGACAAAGAGCAATCTAGAGGAGAGTCAAAGACAATCTAAAGGCTGGAACACGTCTACTATAACAATAGGCTGAGGGAGCTGGAGTTGTTCAACCTAGAGGAGATTCGGGGGGACTTTAGAGCTGCCTTCTAATATCTGAAGATATCCTAAGGAAAGACTGGAAAAGGATTGTTCATAAGGGTGTCTAGTAATAGGACAACGGGGGACGGTTTGAAGCTGAGGAAGAGTAGGGTTAGACTGAAGCTTAGGAAGAAGTTCAACAGTATGAAAGTGGTAGGACTCTGGAATAGGCTGCCTAGGGAGGTTGCAGATGTCTCCTCTCTGGGGGTGATTAAGGCCAGACTGGATGAGACCTTGAGCAGCAGTCTAGTTGAGAGGCATCGTTGCCCATGGAAAGGATGTTGAAGTAGATGATCTCTAAGGTCCCTTCCAACCGAAGTACCATTCTATGATCTTTACAGAAAAAGACACACAGTAGCTGACAGAACAGGCAGCTAGGGAAGGTGAAAAGGAGCATGACTGGTCAAAACACTGTAAGACGTGCACACAACACAGAGAGAAAACACAAGCAGTGTTCTAGCCCTAAAAATCAGTCCTATATTTAACAAAACCTTGTCAAACATTAAACACTGCTAGCATAAGTCCAGTCACTTCTTTACCATATTAAAACTTTATCTGTTCTGAACTCCTTCTAAGAGAAAGAATAGTTACAGCACACAAACTGCTATCCAGCAGTACCATTCTACACAACAGCTGATCTTGTGAGGCTGGACCTAGGTGCTCGCTTAGTACCATACAGCCATCTCTTCCAACTGCAACTCTGCCCACCCCAGCCAGGGAATTCCAGTTGGGTGATGCGGAGAAACACAAGACAACGTGGTACACACAAACACGGAACGACTTTGGGCTTGTACACGGTCCAAGTTCTGCACACAGACAAGGAAGGAAGGAAGGAAGGAAGGATGGATTTGAGCACCTCCGGAAGTGGAAGAAGCGGCATGCCACAGTTGAGTCATCCTGCTCCTGCTCCTTAAATTTGCGGTACCGCTCCAGACGGCACTCCCGGCACTTGTGCAGATGTGGAGCTACATTGATGCAAGATCCATCCTGGAGAAAAGGCTCACCTGACTGCTTCAGCTTCCTCACCTTACTCATGTCTTTCAGCACAGACTGGCCAACTGGGTGAGGCAAAGCAGAAGTAAAAATCCATTAGTTAACCGCAACAGCCAAAGGATGCTGGCCCCAGTAAGACACATTTTCAGAGGCTGCATGCTCACGCCCATGCAGTAACTGTCCTGACCCACAGTAAGACTGCTCAAGTCTGCAGCATACCACATTTCTGTCCTGACAAATAGGTTTAAACATATATATAAGTGACTGTGTTGATTCACATACAAGAAGCATTAAGCTTTAGCTTTGTAATAGCTTGTGTGCTGCCTACTGAGCATAGAGTGGTTTACACAGGTGGCTAGTTCACAGTTCATCACATGGAGATATATCCCAGTATCCCACCTCCTTGCGCTCTCAAGACACCCTGCATTCAAGTCATCACCTTTTAGGGGTGCTGTGCGAGGCCGGCCCTTGGGGGCTTGCTTCCCTTTTCCTTTCCCCAGCAGCAATTCAGCAGTGTGCTCTGCATTGGGGCCTAGCTTTGCCATCAAGTGGTCTGGGATTCCCTTCATACAAGCCTTGGCCTGCAACTGGTCTTCAGAATCACTCAGATCTGACAGGTCACTATTGGTACTGGAGTCCGAGTCCTGTTTAGATGTCAAGCTCCGCTCATCTAGAGAGAACCTTTTCACAGCTTCAAAAGGGGCTTTGTTCTCATGTGGAAACTCTGCCTGTGAAGAGAAAAAGCTAGGTGGATGTCTGCCAAACACATTAGAAAAAGTTTTCAAAAGAGGATTGTCCTGCTGCCCAGGCCCAACAGATGGTTTTTCTTCTGTTGGGCTGGAGGAAAGTGTGGGCATCTCAATAGGCTGTGTCAGGTTGCTGGTCGGTGAGCTGGAACGGCCATTCCCAACAGTGGAAGGGCTCTGAACACCAGCAGCAATCATTGAACCAGGAGTACTGGAGATAATCTTTGATGAGTCAGTTTTTATAAACAAGGTTTTCTTTTTAGCAAGAGAAGAGTCTGTAGAGGTGAGTGAATCTGGCCAGCCAGAAGTGGCCTTGAGACCCACAGGTGTAGAGGGAGTAGAAATCCCTGTCTGAGATGAAGATGCAAAGCTACTGAAAGGACTAAGTTCTGCTTTCTCAGCGAATGCCAGAAAAGGGTTTGAGGGTTCTTCTCTTGATAGCTTTGGGGGCTGTAAAAATAGGTTTTCATGACTATCCAAGGGACGAGTGTTCAATAGGCTTCGTGAAAAGGCTGGAGTAAGGGTAGGCATAGATTCCACAGGCAGCTTCCGCTCCACAGAACTGCCAGACTGGGTTCCTGGTTTAGTGTCCGTCGAAAGGATTTTACTTTTACAGATCCCAGCACCCACACTCTCTGTACACTGCTTGAATGAGTCCCGACTAGAGACATCTTCCGTCAAGCTCTCTGAAATGACTGTGAAGTAGTTACTGGAAGGTAGATTTTGGGACATGCATTGAAAAAACAAGTTCTTGGACAAATCAGAATCTTTTGGACCCTCTTGCCCAGTACTACAGCCAAAAGGAAATCCGGAAGGCTTGGTTTCTGGAGTCACCACTCCATTTGATTGACTCCTTCTACCCCCAAATACCAAGGACTGGGAAGCACTTTGGAGAGAGACTCCAAATCCAGAAGCCAAAAGTGAGTTTCGGGAATTCTGAAACAAAATTAAAACAAGCATTAGCCTAGCTAATTGCACAATTAGCATTCTACTTACCCAGCCGTAATGGAAACTTCCAGCACAATTATTTACCATGCAGAAACTTTTTCAAAGAAGACCAATTTTTTCTTACCTATGAGCTACTAAAACTAGTAGGCTAATAGTGGCTGTTACATACTAAAGTTGCATGGTGCAAATGAACACTTAACTTCTCATTGTACTTTAGAGGCACAAACCAAGGTGAACTAATTTCCAGAAAAGCAATTACTCAACTGCTTTGTTTTTTTTTAACTTACATTTCAAATCAGAAAGGCAACCTTAATTGAAAATGCTTTTCAGCAAGATCATACTGACAAGCTTCTCCTACTTAACAAGCACCCTTGAAATAATTAACTTGGTTTGAAAAGTTAATGAAATACAGCAAGACCTCTAGCAGCTTGTGAACAAACTGTTCCTGGCCACAGCAAGCCACATCTGCTGGTGGGATGCATGTCCAGGACATGGTGCTTTCCAGGGATTATGCAGTAGAGGCTAAGCACAAAGGGCTTAATTTTTATGATCTTCAAATACTGGAAAATTTTCTGACTTGTAGAATTCCACTAGATCCGTAACTGTGTTGCAGAAGATTCACTTGCACTCTTAGTTATAGGAAGGAAAGGGGGTACCAAAATATTTCAGTACAGTTTATCCTCAATAGAGCAGGTGCAGTTGCTCCCTACTGAGCTTTTTTTTTTTTGGCTAAGGAGAGGATAGCAGGGCAGAGGGATGAAGGGGTAGGGACTAGAACTGAAAGAGAGGGCAGGTTATATTATAACAATTTAGTTATCTAACACTCCTGTCTTCTACAACTCTGTTTCTCCTTTACACTTTAACCCCTAGGAATCCTTGTCTCAAGGTAAACAACTCTCCATTCCATTAGCTAACACAAAAGGCAAGGATGAAAGTAACTCATTTAATCTCTTGGCCTTGGACTCCCTAATGCACCTACCATTTTCTTCACTTTTTGCAGTACAGTAGATTATGAGTTTCTTAATTTTTGCTTCAGTGATCTGAAACTTTTGCTTCGTTCTGTTTTTGTAAGCCTTCCTTTGATTACTCAGTAAATGTTCCGGTTTGGTTTTGAAAACACTTCCCTTCTGTTTTTCCACTTGAACACAAGGACATGGATTAAAAAGTCTTCATGTTGCTCCTCTTTATTAAAATTTACTCTAAAGGTATGCATTTCAAATGTTTCAATTCCTTATTTTCAGCCGTGTGTGACATGACTAGCTTGTTTTAACACCACATTGTGACTGACAAGTTGAACAACTTTAAAGGTCCTCTAGATATAGCTTCATTGTTTTTCTAGGTTTGAGGCTTTTTTGTGTTTTTCAAGTAACTCAGAAGTTCAACTCTGCACATTCTCATGCATATCGAGCAGGTCAAGTTCCGTGACACAACAAAATCAAGTGCAGTGCTTAAATGACTTAAAGGCCACATTTCTCAGATGAAGGCTGACTAAAGATAACAGTACTAAAATGCTGACTCTTACAACTCCTCCACCTTAATTTTCTTGTGTGTTCTTTATAAGGCAACAGAAAGGTTTCCTACTGGAAGGGATTCATCAGAGAAAAAGTAGTTTTCTCAGTTGCATGAACACACTTTACAACAGTGATACAGTGCAGAACAGCTGCTGCAGATATGTATGCCTTTCTGAAACGTGCTGGATCATGAGCTACTCACCTCTCCCTGGGCTTGTGATCGGCTTGTTTTCAGTTTCTCCTGTCCGGTAACAACTGGCAAACTGGTATCAGAAATCCTCACAGTTGTTGGCGTCAAAGCACTTGTAGTAACCACAGTGGCAGAAGTCACTGTGCCTTGACCAACCTGTTCCAGTGATTTTCCCACCTCTTTACATCCAGATCCAACCAGTAATGTTTGTCCAGAGCCGGAGGAAAATGGAGTGAAGGGCAATGGTGTGTCAGCACCAACTGGTTCATCCTGGACTACTAGTGTCCGGCCATTCTCTTTGGTGTAAGTGGCGAAGCGAATATTGCGACTAATCTGAGGAATGAAGGCAGGCACTTGTTTGGCCCTTGGATCCAGCCCTGTCTCACTGTTGGAGCCTCCCTTCCAAGGACCTCTGCTTGCCTCACCTCCATCACTACCATTACTGTCCACCTCACCCCTCTCCTTTAGTTTCTTTGTTGCAGGATCACACCCAGACTCTGAAGCGTTTTTCCTCCTCCGACCATCCTTTCCCTCCAGACTTTCTTTCTTCTTTTTGCCTTTAGATGATTTAGCTGCTTTTAGGCCCCCTCCCTACGATGGACAAAACCATGCAATCACTGAACAGAACAGTCACAATGCCTGCTTGAAGAACATTCTTTTGTTAGAACAGAACACATTACACTTCTCTTAGGCACATTTAATCACAAATCAAGACATTTAAGAAAAGACACTGTGAACACAGAACACAGCCTAGGTGCAGCCTTGCCTGTTTGGTTACAGAACAGGATGTTAACAGTACAATTTTTATCTGAGCTACTTTGCTGTGGCACATACCTTACCATGACAGATTTGGGGAAACCTGTAACATGGCCCTATGCTACAACAGTTCTTGCTAATATATGAAAACTATTTGCACACTAAGTGCTGCTTCAAGTCTAATCCCCACAGGGCTTTTGAAGGGCACACTTTCCAACTGCTACCCAAAAAGTACAATATTTAATTACAGGAGATTTGCCTTTAAGCCTAGGGTAAAAACACAGGTTCAAATGTTATCACGAAACCTCTCAATTGAAGCAACAGTATGCCACAAATGTACAAGTCTGCTTCAGAAGAGCCAGATCATAACTTTTAGAAATGCATATGAAGGTCTATGAAGAAACACAGAACTCAAAAAAGGCAGCGAGCACAGAGACATTCCTTATCAGAACACTACCCCACAGTGTACAGCCACCGTAACTGTTGACACCCTCCCCAGCATGGTGACTTGGTAAAACAGGCCTGAAGAGAGAAGATTGCTTAAAAGAAAGTTACGACCATCTCTTGAAGGAGTAAAGAAAATTTCCCTCTTTCAGTGACATTAAAAAAAGCCCACAGTGAACATAGCCTTCATACAAAACCTGAACTGTTTTAGTACCTCACTCGGAGAAGTGGTATCCATCACCACGTGAACCAGTCGAGGATCCACTGACCTTATTTCACCACTCTAATTTTCATGCAGATTGACATTGAGAAGGTAGGAAGAAAAGAAGAAGTTAGTTTTTAATTGAGTACATAGCATCAACGTAAGAGACCTTAAATACAGAGTCAGTCTGCAAACCCTCTCTCATTTGCCTTCTCTTTTTGTCCCACTACCTCTGTAATACTACTGCTTTCCAGTCTACCTACCATCCTTTTACTCCTTTTCTATTTCAAAAGCTTTCAGATTTGATTCCCACTACTGTTGTATATTTTTTCTACTGAGCACCTCTAGAGGCATTATTTGCATTAAACACAGCTGCTCTTAAGTATGATTTACTATTGTTCTAGCCTTCTACATATTTACTCTGTTGATGTATAAAAGACTAATGGAAGGATGCACATCCATTTATTTCACATGAGACACATCACAATTTGGGCACTTCCTGGCATGTATCTGCTAAAAGCATATACTCTGTGATTTCAGTGCCTCTCCAAAGTACTAAAGGACTAATTTACCACACATAGCACCCTTTTTTGCCTATGCACCAGCAACAGAACAAGTGGTCAGAGTGCAGGTTACTGCATGCATACAATAGACTCATCGGGCACGTTTGGTGGGCTCATTCTACACAGTTTGCTGCACATGAAGAGGCTATGAGGGTGGGTGGGGTGTGGGATGGGCCCCAAAAAGAATGCTGCTGTTACAGTAATTTACACATTTGTAAATTTAGTTTACCACAGACCTGTTCCAAGTTGCTCCTGAAAAAGGAAGCCATTAGGAGCAGGCTGCTGGTAAGGTTGAGTTGCCTGTCAGACCACATAGTGCATACAGCACAAAGAGACAGCTGCAGCAGTGCGCACGTTTCTTGTGCTGTTTACAACACTTACTGAGCTGACTGATAGGAACAAGGTAAAAGTAAGCAGCCTAAGCTCAAACGCATAAATCAGTTTTGTTCAGACTAAGACTTCATCTTCTATGCTACACTTGTTTCAATCACTTGTATGGGTTGTCACAAACTGAGAGACGGCACAGAGGGACCATGGCATAACAGGCCCAGAAGGTAGCTTTCTGCACATCAGAATGCTCAGTCAGAAAGCTGCCTGTAATGTTCTTCTACATAGTACTTATTTCCAAAGTAACTCTTACAGCGTCTTCTACAGAAGTGGACTATGCATCATCAGTTATTGTGGAATGTCATCATTACAGAGGAAAAAAAAGTATGTTAACTGCACCACAGATAACTACTCATCTATTAAATAACAAAGAACCTAAAGTACAAGTTCTGGTGAAGCTATTATCTTCCATGAGGTATCGAGGAATGGTATTTTAGGAACACCAAAGCAGTGCTTCCTATATTTACCTCTGTCATTGACACCTCCATGAGACGAGTTATTGGATCTTGATGGCTCACAACACCACACAGCCAGCTATTTTCATCCTCTGGTTGGTAAACCTTAACTCTTTGGCCTTGGACACTGTAAGGACCTAGAAAAGAAGGACTTTAAGTACAAGCTTGGTGTCATATTAATTAAGGTTCATATAACATATTAACAAAAAAGTACTGTGCACATAATTAGGGATTCAAGTGTCATCTTTCTGGTGAAAAGAAACTAAAATGCTAGGGCTTCTACTGTAAAAGGTCAATAAGCCATCACTGCTGTAACTCAAGGCTGTTGTGAAGACAAAGTCAGTGCAATTTAGCAGTGAAAAAAAAAAGTGTAAGTTCAAAATAAAGTCACTCCTTTGATAAAAGTTAAGTTAGAGCCTCCTTGCTAACTAAACTCTCTTGCTTTCTAACCTACTGGTCAGTAATTATGAAGCTTCAATTCAGTGGACAGTCAACAGCATTCTAACTCAGTCCAGATGCATCAAACCCAGCATGAACTGCACCCAGTCTAGAACAGAAACACACATTCCTAAATGGGTGAAGTTTGATGTAACTGCACAAACATCCAATATTTCTACATCAGCCAGTTTTAGTTCTTTGACACAGGTACCAGATCATCTATAGATAAGTTTCCTTTGACCATGCCATCATTCTCCGTATCAGTGTGCAGAGCTTTCCTCCTACCATAAAGTCCAAAAAACTCCAGCCACTACCCCCCACCCAAAAGTAAAAAAAAAAAAACCACTAAAAACAAAAAACAAAGCTTTAACATTCTATCATCAAAACCCACAAGGCAAACAGCCAGTACCTGGTACATGCAGAACTAGGCACTTCAGAAGAAGATTCTACTCCATTAATGTAAGAGTAATTTTTATCAATCAACACTTACTTAACAGAAACATACCAAATGCCCACTAAGAATTACACTGTCCTTCAAATGTAAGTCAGTGGCCTACCTCTGTGGCCCACAAACCTAAACTCTGGCAGCACTTGAAGACCCTGACAACAAAAGCTGCAACTAGTCTCAACCCTAAGAGACAATCAAGAAGACAGCCACAGTATTAACTCTATGCTGAGCAGCCACAACGTATTTTCAACTCAGGCAATACATGTATTAATTATCAAAATACCAACATTTGAAATTCACATAACAGAAACTAAAGATCAACAACTACTGAGCATCTTCTCTTCTAAACAGAATTACAGAACAGAACCACAGAACAGCAGAGCAAAACAAAAACTTAATACATGGATGCTATCAATAACATGCTCTTCTACTTCAGCTACATCTTCAGTCAACACTCCCTGTAGGCATTTCTGGTTTCATCGCAGCAACTGCTAACTTGTATCTATGACAAAATAATGTTTCTTTGTAAAGAACTTGCGAAGCAATACAGAAAATTCATCTTCCATACAAAAATAGACAGCATTACCATTCCCCTTCACACATTTCAGCATATTCTTGACTGTTCCACAACAAAGTAGCTCTGAAATAGAAAAACACCATCTCACCTCTACTAAATATCTCCTGAAGCTTCTGGTCACTGATCAATGTATTGACAGATTCTCTTAGCAAAGGCTGTTCCTGCAGAATCTGATTTTGGCTTTCTGTTCCCATCTGCAAAAAACAATCAATTTTAATATAAAAGCCTAGTTCTTTTAAGGTAATATAATCATTAGTTTTTAAAGGACAGCTGTTCTTGGATGTCTTTTGGAGACTGAGAAGTGAAAAAGAAAATGTTGCTGAACATGCCAGGAGTTAAAAAAGAACTAGCTACACAAAAGCTGCTGCAGAACTTCCATTGCAATAGTCAGCTACACATGCTTAAGTGCATGCAGATGGCCGTTATTGTAAGCACCTAGAAAAGCAGGCAAACAAATGCAAATACACGACAGAACAGTGAAAGGAGAAACAGCAGAATATGCATATGGAACCACTAAAAAAAATCATTTGACAAGTACAGGAGGACTTTAAATTCGAACTTTAACTGAATGCAGTTCAAATACCTGAAATAATCGTAATCCACTGGCATCAGATAGGAAAAGCAAATGTCTGTCCAGAAGGAACTCCACTGGGACCACAGAGTCTAAACCCAGCTTATCTACTAGAGGAGTGAAGGTCTGTTATGAACAATGAAACACAAACATTATCAAAATGCCTGAGCAGAGACATAAGCAAACAGTAGTTTTCACATGCTACTTAAGTATCACAAACAAGAGTTTCATTTCTCAACCCACACCACTCAGTGCCCAAGTTTCAATATAAATTAATCCTCGTGTCTAAGCCAGAACTTCTTGCAAGTGTGGCACATTACAAGAAGAAATCACAGAAAATCAGCTTCACTTTTTTAGAACTTATAGCAACACTGAAAACATCTTTTTGGTACCTGCAAAGCTGTGCCCTGTACAATATCCAAGCCTCAGGAGATGCTGCAAACCTCTGAGGACAGGACAGCTTTTGGTCAAAAATACTCACCAGTGCAGGCCACTGTGCCAGTGTGACTCGAGTCCCCTGAAGCATAACAGGATCATTTCGAGGAGCCCAAACCAATGATCCTTCTAGCAATAATACTATAACTTCTTCAGCATGGACTTTGACCCAGGCATGTTGCTTCCAGTTGCAGCCATCAAATTCCACAAAGATCTGATTAAAAAAAATAAAATCAGAAGTAATTTCCTCTCTTTTCAGGCACTGAATAGAAAAAAAATCCAGATTCCTACAATCCCCATGGAGGAGGAGACAGCAGCTTTAGTAAGAAAAAAATTCAGTGTAAGTCAACACTGGCTCCAAATGCTGTATTTCCCCATGCAGAATTAAAGATGTGAACTGTCCATCCCAAAATACAGCTGATGACCCAAAGCAAGCTTCTTTCACACTGGGAATTTGGAAAGAATTCGGATGATCTTACTTGGCACTTCAACAGAGTGCCCAAATCAGAACAGGTAACTGATGGTCACAGAATCAGATACTTCAGTCAACAAAATGTATGCCTTTGAAATCCACTCTAAATAAGAAGTTTTATGTTGCCTTGTACACTGTTAAATCTGAACCAAATATAAGTATTTTGAACAACATGAGATTACCCAGAAAAATCCACTCCGTAGATCTTTCGTTCCCTTGTTTACAAGTATGGCAATACAAGTCATACTACAATTCTCAGTCAGTATTCTGAAGTATCAGCCTCTCCCTTCCTAACACAAAGAACAAATGTTAAAGCCATATGAAATTACATGGCAAGAATGCTAAGAACAGGAACGTGGGTTACAAGTCTCATTCACATCCTAACAACCAAGGCTATCATGTTACACACAGCTGCAATACAACCCCCTTCATCTACACAACTTCTGCACTACACAACTATAATCAAATGTATCAGATGCACAGCAAGAAATTAAGTAGCTGAGAAACACTTGAGCTGGACAGTAAGGTAATCATCTTGTGATTCTCTTATGCTAAATGTTATGTACGACAAAAGGCTGTCCAAAAACTCCTATCAGAGTAATGCTGACTTTGGAATATATGTCTCTTTGCAAGAGATTCAAGAATTTAATGAACAGGAGGGGGAATTTTATAAGTAGCTACACAGACAGGATCTCTTTCTAACATGTCCCCTTCAATAAGTTGTAAAGAATCATTAAAAGCAGACAAATCAAAGCAGTAAAGTACAGCTTACCACTCTGCCCCAAGTAAATAAGGACACTTCTTAGGTTTACTTTCAATTTACTACTTCACATGAGACTTAGGTCAATTTGCCTTCTGACACATGCGAAGTAAGGCTGCAAGAAAAATTCTTCTAGTCTTAACATGTATGACACCGCACATTCGATTCTATTAAATCACTACAAGTTGATGAAGTAGAACAGCTGCACTTGCACATTTAACATGTGCTTAGGGAAAAAAAAAAGGAAGAAACCTACAAGAAATAGCCCATGTGAACTTCAAGATGTGTGTTCCATGTACAAGAGTCTCAATAAATATTCTGCCAAATACTACAAGCAGTAGTAATGCCATCACGATCATCCCAGCAGACGTTACAGCAGGATGTCTCTCAATCACCTACCAAAGGTCTGAGGGGATCTCTACTAGTTAGAAGCTAGCCAATGTCATTGCAGTTTACAGGAAGCACATGAGGGGAGACCTGTGAACCTACACACCTATAAGTCCAACCTCTGTATCTGGAAAATTATTACAATCACAGAGTGCTATTGAAAGACATTTGAAGTACATCAGGCACAGTGAACACGAGTTCAGAGAAGGGTTTCCTTTACTTGATCTCCTCTTATGACAAGACCACCCACCCATGAACAAAAGGAAGGTGGTGAATGTTGTTTTTCTGGACTTCAGTAAAGCTTTAGATACTGCCCCTTACTCTATCCATCTGGGCAAACTGTCCAGCTGCAAAGTAAGGGTGTTTATGGTACACTGGGTAAAGAAATGGCTGAGGAGCAGGACTCAAACAGCTGCAGTAAATTTGGCTACACCTGTCCAGAGATCAGTCAACAGCAATGCTCCCCAGGGGTCAGTCCTAAAGCTAGTGCTGTTCAATATTTTTATCAATGATATGGATTCAGGAGTTGACTGCACCATTACCAAGTCTGATGATGATACCAAACTGGCAGGTGCTTGCAGAAAAGTAGGCTGAGAGGTGACCTCATCATTCTGCAACTTCCTGAGAGGATGCGGAAAGGGAGGTACTGAGCAACTCTCCCTGGGATCCAGTGTTAGGGTACCTAAGAATGGCTCAAAGCTGCAGATGAGGAGGTTCAGACTTGACTGAGGAAGCATTTCTTTACTAACAGGGATGTCAAACACTGGAACAGCCTCACTGGAGAGGTGGTCAATATCCCAAACCTGTCAGTGTTTAAGAGGCATTTGGACAATGCCCTTAATAATATGCTTCAACTTTTGGTCAGTCCTGACACAGTCAACCATTTGGACTAGATGATCTTTGTGGGTCACTTCTAGCTGAAATATTTCATTTCACCACTGAAGTCAGAAAACAGACCTTATAGTTCTTCTTTCTAAAGCTCTAGACCCACAAACTGGGTTAAAAAGAAAAGACTGACAACTATCATATTAAGATCACCTCTCCTGTAAACAGAGAATTCATGACAAGTTTGTTTTACATGCTTCATGCTCAAGATTCAGATTTACTTCACGTTTGTGTAATCAACATAAGCAGTGGAGTCCTGCCAAACTTTGACTTGCAACCACTAAAAAGTGTGTTACTAATTCTAAGTCAATACCCCAGAGAGTATTTTCCTACAGATTGCAGGGCAGCTGCTCCAGATTCATGCAGCACCACGCATGCTATCATCAGTACTGTTTCCAAAAGATCACACAGCAGCTAAGTGGATGAAAGTCTCCACATAAACAGCTACACTCTCAGTTTCTGTTGCCAGAATCTGTAGCAGAAATCACTTTGTGCACAAGAAGCAGAAACTGATTTGCACAGCACATGGAATGTTTGTGCATGTACCAGCTGATATTCCTACAGAAGTAATAACAGCATGTTCATGACCAGTATGCTTAAGATTCTATGAGAAAAACACTAAGCAAATTCTGAAAGAGATGTCCAAAGCAAGAAAATGGCAGGAGAGGTAGACTTCAGGGTGAATAAACATATTTACTCTTGATATTTAAACAGAAATAATCTACCTTTGTTGAAAAACCCAGAAGGCTCAAGAAAAGCAGTTGCATGATTAACTGAGCATTTAATGAGATTTTTCTCATATTAAAATGAAACTCATGTTGTTGAGTCAAGAATGAAACATCCCTATGCTATATCCATGGCCACATCAGACTAAAGTACCTTCTAAATGTATTAAGTGTCCCTGCGATTCACAGGGTAACATCTACCAACAGCATCTGCTACTGATCCTCCTAGTTCTGCTCAGTTTGACAAACCACTGGTAAGCACAGTGCTGCTGTGTTAATACCAATGCTTTTGAATAGTGGTACTGAGCACAGCAACTAGATATGCAATTAGTGCAGGTATGTCTGTACCAGAACACACACCATTATGCTTAGACATTTTGCACCTGCAGATTTTCCTGAATTCTCCTATAGGAAAAAGCACCTTCCCTAACCAATATCTAAGAGCAAAACCCAAAGATTTGTATGCTTTGTTGTGAGTTTTTGGGTGTTTGGGGGGGGATTGTGTGGCTTTGGGTTTTTTTGGGGGGTGGGTATTTTTAATGTTTGATTAGTTTTTGTTTAGGTTTTGGTGTGTTTGGGGCTGGTTGATTTAGGGTAGTTTTGTCTGGTTTTGTGCTCTGTGTTTAGTTTGGGCTTTTTTTTTTTTAAATCAACATAAAAACCAAAATAAGCATATGATGCACCTGTAATTCTCCTCTCCCTCTTTTTTTTGCCTGTCCCAGTGAGAGTGGTTGCTCTGCTTTATCTGGTACACAAAGAGCCTGAAGCATGTGTTGCTGACAACACATTTTTGTCTACCTACTACCCTGGTATCCAGAGAACTACAGGCTGGTTCAAATGCACTTTCCCCTACAGTTTTCCAGCATCAGTTCCACTATAAAAGCAGCAATGATAAGACGACCTTAGTGTAGATAAGACAGATTATAATGGTCTTTTTAATCACATGATACAGGCTTTAAACAGGATTTGTAACAGAAAAAAAAGCTTATTGTATTAAAATATGCAGAGGTCTAATGTAGATGCCATCTAAGTAAAACATAAAAATGTTTACATTTCAGGGGGTTATATAGTATTCAAAGCAGAATATGGGGAAAAATTCCCAAGTTCGAAAATATCCTTTAAAATGGTCTTAAATTTTACCTAGTTTTGAAAGGAAGGATGGTCCACCAGTTGTTAGAGAGAGCCAGAGACCCAGGTTCAATTCCCTGCTTCATCAGAGGATTCCTGCATGACCTTGGTCAAGCCAGTTAGTCTCACTGGCTGAGTTTCCCATCTGTAAATTGGAATAATAGTACTTATGCCCAGAAAGGAGGCACTGGTAGGAATTTGTTGCAGACTACCAAGTAAAACTGGCTAATAAGTTTGCCCACGGCCTCTTACTCATGATGTGGAAAGAACTACATCATCAACATGTGGGAGAGGAGAGAAGGGAAGGTAGATACTGAAATTTCAAACTGAAGGCCACATCTGAGAGCTCATGCAGATAGTACCATCATTAGGTAAAAAAAAACTACATTAGTTTTCTATTCATTTTATTAATATAATCAAAGTATTATTTTGGATTTCATTATGTGAGATGAAGATGATGTAAACACCTACTCTTAGAAAAAGCTTTTAGCTTCCAATCTGAAAGACACATACACACACACTAGGTGTCTCACTGCAGCTGATTCTTAAAACCAGGAAAAAAAATAAGAAGAATCCTCTTTTGAAATAATTTGTACTGAGCCAGACAAAAAAGTAGATTTTATTATGTAATCAAGAAATCACAGTTATTAGAACAATTATGCTTTTATTCTGATGTTGACTAAGATACTACATATTTAGTCAAGACATTGAATATATTACTAAAATTAGAAACTATACATAATTTCCTCGGCACTTTCCTATGATTATAACACATAGTGATAACTAAGCAAAACATTCAACACTACTTTTGAGAGGATGTAGGGCAGAAGTAATAGTATAACATCAAGAGCTAGAAAAATCATAACCACAAAAGCCATTACCTGATGGGGTAGCAAGCTGCTAATCAACAGCCAGAAGTAACTATCCTAAGTATTTCTGCTCTTTGATTGAAGGGAAGCACTGGTGCCACATAAGACAACACTTAGATACTGTGGTAGGTGACAGCATGTTAATTTCTAGTAAAGACTAATATATTTATGAATCAAAGGGTTCCAGGTAACAGCCTGCCCTAGCATACTTCAGACTTCTACAATTTTTTTTCTTTCAAACATCTGAACAGTTAAGGAGCTCTTCCTGTAGTTCTTTATGTGAGCCAAAAAGTTATTTAGGTGGGTCAAGTAGACAGGAAAGAATGACCAAGTGTCAAAACAAACAGAAGCCTCCACAGTGCTCTGTCAGTATCTCTTCTCTGTCATTATTCCAGCATTTCCAGCCTGAGCATCACCATTGGATCTAATGCTGGCCACACACAGGAAGAAAAACATCAACATGAATGGCACAAAGTCAGTGCCAGAAACTCCACACAAACCACACCATGCAAGGGAAGCAGCCTCATCTTCAGAAAGGTTGCACTCCAGCCCATACCAGTCATTTTAGAGCACACTCCAACTGCCACACTTCTGCTGTAACAAAACCCAGCAACATGCAGAGCCCTGAACAACTAGCTTGTCAGTGCCTCCGTGAAACCTTAATTATCACAGGGTGAACGGGAGAGCAACCAACACTGGCATCAGTCTCTGTTACCTCATCCTTTTCACCAGACACCACTTAAAAGTTATGTATGATTTTGTTTACAACACAAGGTGAAGTAAAAGCATATTTATGCTGAGCATGGAACCCCAAAGATTCCATTTCATATAGACCAAAAGCCGAGGGTGGCCTCACCACTTCTCCCTCCCTGGGAGATCTGTCCACCATGCAAACCCCATCATTAATCAAAGCAAAGTAGTTCTGCAAAATTGAAAGTTTTCAAGCAGTACAGTGCTTTAATCTGAAGATACACAGCAAGTAACAAATACCTGCATTTATAATTCTGTATGCAAAGTATCTTTAAGCCATTCATTTCAAAACAGCAGCTTGAGAAAATGTTGGAGGTTCTCTGCAGCCAGTTTGTACAGTTTAGGCATTTCAGAAACTTAGATAAGTAAAACCTCTTGGAAAAAGATCAAATCACACTATCAGCTTGCTGTTCCTGAAGGAGCCATGACATTCCCTCACCATTGTCACTACACAGTACACTTTTTGCCCTTGAACAAGTAACTCAGCTGTCTCCATAGTGCCTGCACTTTGGGAAAGTGTGCCCTGAGGCTGAGGACACAAGTATCACAGTATCATTAGGATTGGAAGAGACCTCACAGATCATCAAGTCCAACCCTTTACCATGGAGCTCAAGGCTAGACCATGGCACCAAGTGCCACGTCCAATCCTGCCTTGAACAGCTCCAGGGACGGCGACTCCACCACCTCCCCAGGCAGCCCATTCCAGTGTCCAATGACTCTCTCAGTGAAGAACTTTCTCCTCACCTCGAGCCTAAATCTCCCCTGGAGTAGCTTGAGGCTGTGTCCTCTCGTTCTGGTGCTGGCCACCTGAGAGAAGAGAGCAACCTCCTCCTGGCCACAACCACCCCTCAGGTAGTTGTAACTGTTAACTTCCTGCAATGTTCCCCCGTGCTGTTCGCTCAAGGATACAATGAAGTATCATGTTGGGTAATAGGCTGGACTGGATGATCTTGGAGGTCTCTTCCATTCTGGTTGATTCTACGATCATACTCAAGAGAGGAAAGGCAATCAGGTTTTTAAATAGTAGCTAGCCACTGTTCTGAGTTAATCATAAGATAAGACCAAACTCTTCCACTGAAGTGGTCTTTGAAAAGACTTTTCTTGAGACAAAGAGCAGGAGCAAAATACTGGACTACTGTATGCTGCACTGCTTTTTTCCACCCTATTCAGCAGGGCACAACTGTCAAGCAGATGCACACTTCCAGACTATGAGCTGACTCACAGTTCTGGGTTGCACCAAACAAGGAAATGCCTGTGCTAGGTGTATCAATAACAGGTGATATTCCAGTCAAATTTGGGATCTAACAGCAGCCTCATAGCGCTGTGGCTGCATGGTCGGCATAAGCCTGTTCCACCAGCTGAATCCAAAGCTGCAGTGCTGTGAACATCACACACAGCACCACTTTGTGAGCCATGTCTCAAGCCAAGTATCCCTTGCACTCTGAAATGAATCCAGTAACTGTGGTCTATTTGACACCAGGCAGAGTCAAATATGTTTATCACTATGATTTGCTTTTTAAGAAGAACTTTATTTCAAGAGTGTTTGCATTCCTACAGAAACTTCCTGCCTCAGAGACCTCCTTGCTGTGCAGCCAGAGACAGACTGCCTTTTGAAGCAGCCACCAGCCCCTTTTGTGCACTAAGAACTCATTCATCACTCCCCAAGCCTGTCCTTAAAATGGGACACCTTTCACCCTTAATTTACAGTAAAATTATAATTTCTGAATTTTCTCTGCTACCAGTAATTTGGAATCTTTGAGCTATTGGAAAGCAAATTTCATAGAATAAATTTGGGTTGGAAACATAGTTTTGTCAATTAAGTGCTTTCTGTTATTATTTATTCTAAAATGCAGCTTCAGCTGATGTTTGCCTGTATCCAACTGGCTTCAGTGAAACAAAAGCATGACAATCTCTTTTGACTACTGTTTCTTTCTGAAGCTATTTGGACTTTAAAGGTAATACCTTCTGTTTCACAAAACACAACACCTAGAATTCCAAGTAAACTGTTCATAAATTCAAGTATTCTAGAACCGTTATCAGCAACAGAAAGATGAGGACCTCCAGTTCAGAACTCTGAAGGAAAAGCAAGCCCTCAAATTACAGGTTTGATAACCAAGACTTCTTAAACAATTTGCAACCTATGTGATTGGGAAGTGGCAAACACAACACCTGTATTTAAAAATAATAAAGCAAGAGATTGATAATTATTAGTCTATTAAGACAATACCAGCCTTAATTTGGAGCATAATGCCACATTCTCATCAGCCTGAGAGTACAAAACCAAAGCTATTTTTCTTAAGTAGAAAATTAAACTGTTCTTCAGAAGAATGCCTAAGAAACTCAGCCTCTCTCCAGAATCATGCTCCTCAATGTAATTCAGCATACTAAGCAACTCCAATGAATTAAACTCTTACAGTTACTAATGTGAAATGAACTTGCTGGACATCAAAAAAATCCATGATTTCTCGATGGAAATTCAGAAAGGAATCAAGGGGGTGCCAAACATGCAAAAACCTGACTACACAAGAAAATCTCCGTATCTCTGTGTTTTGCAAACAGGTCATCATCTAATGTAGGTGAGACACTAAAAAGTGAGTCCCGACATAAGTAGTGGCAACAAGGCAGTCAATACTCAGAACAGACTGAAGACTTTTTCCAACTACACATAAGCTTTCAGTAAGTTCAGTTTCAAAATAAAACATAGGAACTGGAGAAGAAATAAATCTGACATTGATTTAAGAGAGAGATTGAGAGAAGGGATATACAGAGATATGGACAAAACCTGACCTCGGATGCTAATGGATTTCCCCAACACGTGGATGCAGGCCCGACCACGTCGAGGTTTCCAGCACTCGGCAAGAGTTCCCTACCAGGCAGGAAAGCAAAAGGGAAGAGAGCCCGAAGGACTTTCCCGTCCCCTTAAATAGAGGATACGCAGGAAAGGGGAGGGAGTAACATGGCTCGGTAATCCCATCCGCGGTCCTAGAGTCCACCTGCCTACCTGTTAACCCTTAAATCACAACATTCATCTAACCAAAAGGAGGTGGCACAAATTGTAAGATGCCAGCAGCTTCTCAAGGAAAGGCATTGTGCAAGTGACTGGAGCCACGAGCACAACGACCACAGGATAGTAACTACGTGGAGGTAGAACTGAATGTTGTTTTGGCTTTGTAATCAGCAGCTGAAACTGGAAGCATTAAGGCTCCTTAGCACTTTAAGGCTATCCAGAGAAGTTACTGTGCAAACAAGTGTATTTCAGGACAACATAAAAAAAAGCTATTCAACAACCAAACACAAATATGATGCACAAACTTTAAAGACAAAGTCTTCCTGAAAAAGACATTTATCCAAACATCTACTTCTGTAAGAGCATGATGTGGCTATATAGAAATATTTTTGAATCAGCCTGGAAGCTGGTTAAAAAAAGTGGGAGCTCTGTGAAAAACGCAAACACATGGAGGCAACATGGAGAAGGCAAAATATGTGCATGAAAAGCCCTAGAAATGTCAAAAATCACAAGACAGACTTTGAAGGAAGGAAAAAAAATGGTGAGTCTAATTAATAATCACTGAAGCACAGAACAAGATCAGCCAAAAGAAAACAGCTACTCAGCACACAGAACTCAACCAAGGAAAACGCACATACATACTACATGCAGAAGCTTGTTTCTCTACAGGGAAAAAAAATACAAGAAAAAAAGGGAAAGAAGCCTTGTACCTTAAGAAGTTAAATTACAAAACAGATTTTGTAAGTAGTCACTGTATTAAGACACCGGTCTACCTTTGCAATCAATGTCTAGGAAACCGACTGCCAACAAAAGAGATGCAAAACAGTAGTAAATGAAGACAAAAAAAACCCAAACAACTTTGTCATAATCACTTGCATTTCAAGCAGAAGTTGCTCCACATCCACAAGTCCATGTGTTTTCACCTCCTATGAAACACTCAGTCTTCCATTTGAAACCTGACAGAAAACAGTATGCAACTGCTAGTATTCCACAGGAATTCCTGCATCAGGCAGCGCCCTGCAGTCACACCTAGAAGCATAAACAAACAAAAGAAACCTTTCAAACTTCTAGTATCTCCACCGAAAACAGACAGTACGGTAACACAAAAATCCTCTGAATGACAAAACAGGCTCTGGTAGCTCAAAACCCTTATCAGTCCTGGCACTGAACTGCCTCATTACAAATGCATGGTTCAGTCTTTCTGTTCTGTTTCACTGCCACACATATAACAGCCTCAGAGGACATACCAACAAATGTGCCAAGCTTGGGACCTAAAATATCATTATAAACACTAGAATTCAGCTTGCTTAAACTTTACTCTGTTTGCACAGCTCTGATTAACCTATTGCTTTCTGTAACCCTAACTAAAAATGCAGTTAAATGAAGTGACAATGTAGTCACCAAGGAGATCATAAAACATATGATTTATACTTTCCCAGCTTATGGCATCTGGTAAAAAACAAATCCTTTACATACCATGTCAACACTGTCCACCTAAGAAAATTAACTGCCAAAGGAAAAATATACTCTGTCTTGACAATGATGGGAAAAAAAAATCTTAAGGCCTTGCAAATGTATTTTCTTCCTAGCGGTTTTTTTTCCTTGTTTCTGTTCTTATTCTTCAACACTACAATGTTCAAAGAAGGTCAGAACAGATAATTTCGATGAAATTTCTAAATCTCTCTTCTGCCCGTTATTTGTGTAGAACATTCAACTTCTTCAAAGGCAAAGTCTGACCTGCAAATACAAACACTTAAAAGGAACTTCCTTCGGACAGACTGCCAATACACAGTAACTTTACAGCTTTCACTTGCAAAAGTTGGATGTGTAAGCTCCTATTAATATACAAGAATACTACAATTTTTCATTTTGCTTATACCAGTATAAACAAACCTAACAAATATAAATAAGGAATCTCTTACCAGAGTTAACCTGAGTATACATTTTAAGCAGTAAGCCTATTTGAGCAGCAATTTTCCAAAGTCAAACAGCCACGGTTCACTGAGTCTGAACTACAGAAGCTGGAATCTTTGGTTCTACAGCAACAAACACCACGTGGGAGGAGGAAGAGACCAACCCTCCAAAGTCAACGTACTATTTACAAGTCAAAGAGCTCTATGAGCATCCACTATCAGATGAGTAAAAACTTATTTTATAGCCCTTCACAGATGCAAACATATAGCAGGCATGCTGTGTGTGATTTTACTGCGTGAACTCCCAATTAGCAATTCTGACTCTTTCCACAGCTGTATAGCGATACCCATACCTGACCAGTGCAAGAGTCCACAGGGCAGAATAAGGGTACTAGGTGGATCTTTCACCTTGCCCGGTATACCCGTTCTTCCATTGACATAAATGAAAAATAGTCTGACTGTTCTACTCAAGGCACATTTCTCCTCGAGGTTCACCTTCCCAATGCAGAGCTTCCATATTTCTACCTAGACCTCCCCAAATATTTTTATTCTTCAAAAGTCCAACAGGTTTGAAGTGTTTTGAAATAGCTGCAGATGCACAGACCGGCATAGCAAATTCCTAAAATACCAGAAACACTGCACAAATGCCATGTAGGCACAGCAGACTTTCAAAGGGGCATTTCTGTAATCCCCAGGAGTAAGCATTTCAACTGAAACGCCTGCACATGAATAGTAATTGCTACCGGGTATCAATAAACTGTAACAAACATCCTCAAATAAGCAAGAAGGGAGAGAAAAAGGACAGGAACTCTAAGTGTCTTGGATAGCATAAACATGGAAACTTGGAAGCCAGCAGGGCGAAGAGCAGCAGACAGAGAATCAGTGCTGTGCAAGGACAGCTCTGCAAAGAGTTTAACTAGACAAATGCATGCATGCTCACAAGCCTCTCATACGGTGACACACATTTTCTTAGTTACAGAATCACAGAATATTACTTGGAAGAGACCTCGAAGACCAAAGGGTCAACACTAAACCACCGTCCTTAGCCATCAGGTTCACACACCACTTAAACGCTTCCAGGAATGTTGACTCCATCATTGCCCCAGGCAGAGCATTCCAACGTTTGAGAACCTTTTCAGTGAAGAAGTATTTCCCAATATCTAGTTTTTAACCCCTCCCAGGCATGGCTTGTAGCCATTTCCTCTGGGCCCATCACTTTGACATCTGGGAGAAAAGGCTGTCCTCCTCCTTATTCCAACCTTCCTTTAAGTAACTTCAAGTTATTTTGAAGGAAAAGTCCTTCACCTTCCAGTCCCACTGCCAACTCTGATAACCAACCTCATTGCTGAGATCAGTCATACCAACTCCTTTCGCAGCCACCACCTGCTCTGCTCCTTACTATTTGGTACACAACACAGGAAGGCCAGAGATGGCACAAGACTGGGAGGTCTCATCATCTTGAGTCTCCATTCATCTGTAACTTGATAATCACTTCAGATCCACCAAGATCTGCCAAGAATTATCAAAGTCACGCTAAGCTTCCCCTCCTGCAATCACACTGCCTAAGAAGACAAGATTTTTTTTAGATTTTTATTTAATAAACCATATGAACTTATATCTACACAAACTATCAGAGGTCTTCCATCCTATTCACATCATCCCTGTTCCTGGCATATCAGTAGTATAAACGGACATAGAATCCATCACTACCCTACTGAGCCCTAAGCAAGATGATCATCAGAGACATCACTCACTGTACAAATGCAAATTTTTCAGTGTGGATGTCTGTCTTTCACACGTGGGAAGACAGAAAGGCTGTCAGGAAGAAAAAAAAAGGCAAACCCGTGGCAGAACTCGGATTCACAGCGCTTTGTACTTGGGCCACCCCCAAAGCATCAGAGAGCAAGTGAAAAAAAGGTATGGCCACTAATTTTGCAGTCATCTGTCCTCTGCATTTGACAAAAAACACTGAAGATGTGCCCACTGGTCTGACCAACACCCAGCCAGCAGCAGCAACCTATATTGCTTGGGGGATGAGACAACGGCTGCACTACTTTCTTGTGGTCCATTCCATTAGTGCTCTTTCAAAATGCAGATGCATGCAAGCGTTCTCATAGAAGGTATGGGACCATGGTCAAACTCTGCAGGACAGAAGAAAATGAAGATGGCACAGAAAGAAATCTGTAAAGAAAGTAACCTGGATGTCCCACATACAAACCCCAGCTTGTTGTGAACCTTCCCACTACATCCACAATACCCTGGTTTCAACTGCCTGCCGAAAAGTCTTGCTACATCTACTGTAGTTTGAAAGCCTCTACTAACTGCCTATTCAGTCCTAACCCAAAATTCTGACAGACACATATGCCCAGCTAGCAAGACTCTCCACACACGCTATCCCAAGCAGACTGTACATACACATTTTCTCCCGTTCTTCTCTACTACCATTATGACTTCAGTAGCACCTTACAACTAACCAAGTGCACATGAATCTACATCAAGTTTGTAAGGTTCCAGCATCCCTCTCCAGACAGTATGTCCTTTTCCAGTGTGACCTAGTTAGAAAGAACTAATTTGAAATACCCTGACAATTATGGTTAACTCAAGCAGTTCTGATACTTGTAAAGTAAGTTAAGCTTATTTCACTGTTCAGGTTGTCTCTAAGTTTCACTTACATTCAATGACATCCCTTATGCATGATATACTAGACTACTGGCTATTTTCTTAAAATGGGTAGTAGCTATGTCCTGTGTAAATGAAAATGCCTTCAGAACACATTCAGTTCTCTCTGCTGAATACTATAGGAAACCAATAAAAACTCAGACAAAAAAAAAAACAAAAAAAAACACAAAACAAGACTTGTGAGATGTAACTTACTATCCATAAAGCTGGGGGACAGAGCTCTAACGCAACCCTTTCCTATCATGTATGAAAAGAAGCAAAACAATCCTACTCAAAACACCTTGTATTTCAGGCCTCCTAAGCTTCCACTGTATCTGTACAGCTCGTCCATGCATTACAAGACATCTCATACATTTCTGCTCCCCACATAAACAAAAGCAGTACCTGCCCTGAATATTACACACTGAGCTACTCTACCATTATCACCTAACGTACCTTTTTACAATACTAGGGTGGTACTGAGCTACTGACAGGTCTTTTAGATTCTGACCTAATAGGTATTTTGACAAAAAAGGAACAAGATCTGTTTCTAGTTAGAAGGGGCAAAGCTGTTTTCTAACAGCATGGTTTTTCCTGAGGAACTCTTCTAGGTGGTAGGATTCACCATTACGTATATTTTTTGTGGACTAAGCAGCACATTCTGTCAGAGTAAAAATATTTAAGAACTGCTCTCTGTAACCAAATTTGTAGAGGAAAAAACCCAAAACCTTTCCAGAGTCTCTACTCCACCAGAAAAAGTAAGTGACCTACATTTTCAGCTTAAAGGAAAAAAAAAAAACACCCACAAAAACACAATCAACCCCCCAAAAGCTATTTTAGTTGCTTTCTGAAATGCTTTAGTTCTAAACTTCTTGTGTACTTCTGAGTTTTTGTCCTTGGAGAGATTTTGGTATTCAGATGCAGTTTTGTATTTCTAAAAGCCCAAAGTCAGACTATGAGCTACTAAGTAAAAGCATCTCTACAGGACCCCATAAGAAAGCAGACTAAAGTAATCCAAAAAGGTATAATATTTTCTTCTAGCCTGTTTCAGACTCGGTTCACATTTTTACTTTACTCTAGACAAGGATTTCCTAGACTGCAGTTTACCACTTGCTGCTAACTTAACACTTCTTTGGAGAGAATGAGTTTAAAAATAACTATTTTTCTGATAGTACGTTGTTACAATTGCCACAGTTGTATTTGTTACGCATGGAAGGTTACATGGCACCACTAAATACTGTACATCAAAGAACTCTGAAAACAGCCTGCCTCGATTCTTTGACATGGTTCACATTTAAGAGTCCTTGTGCAAATCCGGAGAACACACTGTTCAGAGACAGTTGTATCACTGTAACTGTGCTAAGTCAAAGGAACCGGAGCAAGTGCTGAAATGCTAAAGGAAGATAACAAATCCGACACAACAGAAAACCAAAACCCTGTGTTTCCCACGATTATCAAGCACTGAACCCGAGTTTCATTTTGTTAGGATAATCTAACAGGTGTCACATGGTTAGACGGCAACGGCCAACCAGGAAACAAGGGACTCCCTTTTACTGGGCAGAGATTCACCAAAAGAAAACCCCAAACAACCAAAAAACCCACAACGCTCCGCCAGTCCTTCCACCAAATCAGGCACACCAAAAATTCATTACATCACACTCACATTTGGGATGGATGATTCCATAGCGCAAGAGTACTGATGACACATATGTCAAACGCAACAAAATCAAGAAAAAAAATAAATCAGCAACTCTCGCTCAAATTTAGTCCTTCAAGCAAGGAGCATCATTCAAGGCTGATGGAGAGCATTTAACATCTCGGGGCAAAAGACCCCACCGAAATCACCACTCACAAGTTACACACATACGTAACAGCGTCGGAAAGCAGGCACGGCCCAGTCGCGTGTTTCACACATTTGCTCCTTCCTACCACCGCACCCGAGACCGAGGCTGCGGGACACTCTCCGCCTCCAAGAGGTGCAAGCCCCCGCAGGACCGCTTTGCCACTGCGCTCGCCGCAGGCCGGCCCCGCCATTTCTCGGCCCGGGGCGCGCCCCGGCAAGCCCAGCGGGGACTGACGGGCAGCGCGTCCCAGGAAAGCCGCGGGTCTCCAGCGCAGCGATATCGCGACCCCGGCCTCGCCGCCTCGCCCCACCGCAGCCCTGCCCGACAGCGGCCCACGCCGGCGGCGGGAGGCCCCGGCCCATGCGGGCGGCCCGACCCGCGGCGTCCCTACCCGCGGCTCTCCGTCGCCACAGCCCGCCCTCCACTCCCCCTCCACCGGAGCCTCACCGCTAGGTCCTGGGGCACGGCTCCGCTCATGGCCCGCACCGTGCCGCTCCTCCAGGCCCGGGAGGGAAGCGCAGGCCCTGGCTCCGGCCCCATCGCCTCGCCTTCGCCCGGCCCTGTCGCCAGCAGCAGCAGGAGCCGCTTCCCCACGGGGGAGGCCGCCGCGTCCGCCATCCCCGACGGGCAGGAGCCTCCACCGGCCCAAGCCCACCAGCCGCCGTCGACGCCCCGAAACACCGAGCAAGAGACTGCCCCGCGCTGGGCCTCCGAGCGCCGCCCGCCCCTGTCCCGGCATGCACCGCGCTCGGGCAGCTTCCCCAGCCCCCCCCTCCTCTGCCCCACAATGCTCCGCGCGGCCCCGCCCCGCTCGTTGGGTCCCGCAGCTGCGGGCCGAGGCAGGGTCCCGGAGCGGGCAGCCGGGACAGCCGCGCAGCCCAGGGGAGCCCGAGGCACGGCGGAGGAGCCGGCCAGCGCGGAGGAGCCTGAGCAGAAAGCGTTCCCAGGGCAGGGCCTCTCGTTTGTGCCAAGTTCTGAAATGATCTAAGAAGCCAGGTCGGGTCTGTGTACACTGCGAGGCACACGCAAAACCCAGGACACGGTACTTGGAGAAGCGGGATCCGAGTTGTGGCTTGCACGACTGACACGAGCCGTCGGCCCCAGGACAGTAACAGCTCCTCACAGGTCCAGCTGCTTTGCTTTCCAGTGATCTCGAAAAGGCGTTTATTTTGGCATGTGGCTAAGGTGATTAAATCACAATATTAATGGGATGTGGCCGTCAGGACTGGCTGACACACTGGGACGGTTCCATGCAGAATTGTGCAGTGCCACATATCTGTTCCTTTTCAGCAGATTTGGACTTTATAATCCCACAGTTGTTGCAGGCAACAGCTCTTTTTGCTTGTGCAGTAAAGACACAGGAACAGTGATAGAAACTGGAATGAGGAGCAGAGGCTACGTTACATACCACGACGTGTTGGACACACTTGTGGAAAGATGTTGTACATGTGCTGCTTCTGTGCTCTCTCTCAGTCACATTTGACACTCAACTGGCAACTGGAAAGGCAAGTTGCTTGCTTTCACTTTCTTTTATGCACAATTATTGTGCCAGTAGATAACCACATCCGATCTTTGTTACTGCCTGCTTAAAGAGATGCAATTTATTGTACTGGGAAATGGGTAAGACAGTGCCCAAAATACCAGTTTGTAGCATGTAGCTGTCTTCAGATACATATGTCACATACATATTTCACCCAATTATTGGTACTCTTTGTGGTCTGATTTTAGTCCTGGACAGATTCTAAAACAGATTATTACATTAAGAAATGGTTTAAGAGACTTTTTTTTTTTTTTTTTTTGAAAGCAAGGTCTGTCTTTGGTATTTTCAACAACTACATAGAACCTAAGAACAAACACAAGTGGCATCAAAACAGTCTGTCCTCCTGTGCTGTATAGGATGGGTCAGATCTGATGTACTACATTAGCTTTACTAAGTCACCCACTCTCCTCCTTCCTTTAACAAAACAAAACACACTGAGCCAGTATCTACATGAAACATCACTGAAGGGCAGAAGAGCCATATGGTCTAAGTGACTGCCATGATAAATCCAAGAACACTACTACATTCTTTGAAGAACAACCTTGGCCCTTCTTCAAGCTTCTTTACTGGAACAGTAAGATCAGCTATGCACTAGAAATGCATTAAAGATCACAAGTGTTCCTATGTCCCCTTCCCATTCCACCAGCTCCAAGACTAAACATGGCCAGCATTTCTCATACCCCAGCTCCTGAGCATGGTGCTGGATATTCCAAAAGCACAGAGTACTAGCTAGACAAATAATGACACGATCCACTAGGTGTAAGAAGGTGTTTCTTTGCTGTCACTGGTGACAGACATGAGGATAGGCCATAGAACACAAATTAACCTCTACTTATGAAAACCCAGCCTCTTTTCTACACTAGTTGTTGCAATGACTTTTATTTTATAATAGAAAAAATAGTGTCATAAGCCCATTTTCTCTATTAAGTTCAAACACTTTTTTACTGTAAGCAAGACTGCTGCTGCTGCTGCTGCTTAGACATGTGTATTTAAACCACACAATTTAAAGGCCACAAAACCCAGTTACCACAGTTTCAACTTGAGCCATCACACAAATAATCACCAGGCTACATCCAGAGTTCTCCCTTAACCACCGAAGATAGCTTTTTTTCCAGTCTGCCACTTTCACAGCTGTGATTCACAGTTAATGCTCCAGAAACCAAAAGTCATTTGCCAGAGTGGCTGATCCAGGCAGTGACTCTGGAAAGTCCCACTTCCCCCACGTGAGAAAAGTGCAGCAGACACTTGCCTCCACAGGTTTTCAACCCTCTCCTTCAACACTGTGTCTAAGGCTACCCCTTCCACAGACAGCAGCCAAGTTCTTTGGATAACTTTATTAAAATATATCCAAGAAGTAATCAAACATTTTCTAATGAATCAGGAGAGAACTGAAGTGAGAAAAACATCTGTACAGAGGACAGTGCTGTAAGTTTTTGTTTACATGCTTTATTTCAATGTTTCACAGTTTAGTCATTGTCTACAAAAATATATTTCTGAAACTCTGAGTCCTCTATAAAAAAGCTGGTCAGCAGCAGTGACCCTGACAAACAGAATGTACCTTGGGACAGTGTGAGCACCTCCTGTAAGCAGATTAGTGCAGCAAGGGCACTTCTGCCTCACCCTGGGAGACTTCTGTTCTTTGGGATTAAAGCTCTGCTCTAGTTCTGAAGGAAGGCATTAAAAAAAAACTGAAAACAAACCAACCAAAGAAAAAAACCCTTCCACTTCTGTATACTACTCTAACCTTGGGAGGGAGAGCTGCAAGTCAGTGTATCACACAGGAGAGTGCTAACAAAGGACTTGGCACTCAGGATGGAGAAGACCACAGGGGACCTTAGTACTGGTAAGTTTTGCTTTGAGCTATCTGCTCAGAACAGCCTTTGTCTGGTGATCAACAGGTTCAGTCTATAAGCAGAGGTACAAATGGCATACAAGCAGAATAATCCTGTAAGCATAGAATCCTTCCTTGAGGTCCTGATAAGGGTTCTGTTCATTTGTACCTCCCCATTTTCTGTGGTGGCTTTAATCAAGGGGAAAATTGCCTTCATGTCCAATCACAAGCCTACATGGTGTTGGACAGAACAGAGCCACTATCAGTGCTGTCAGCTTCAACTCCTTGGTACCCAACTCTTAAAAGATCAATTATTTAATTCCTACATTTACTAATCACCAGTATATCTAGCCACCTAAAACAAGAACTCAAGTGTCCCCCAAACGAGATCTTTCCACTGTTCCTCTGCTCAGTTATTTGACTGGTCTACAGAGATACTTGCAGTTAAAAAAAAAATAAAAGAAGAAAAAAATAAGTTGCTGCCTCTTTAAAAAAATAAATCTATCTTGCACTGTGCTCTAGAAGAGATAAGGTCAATGTACTCTGATCCTCTGTATTCACAAAACTTAAAATTAGAAACCCTTTACCACAAAATAATCTCAGACCTGAACCTCTACGCAGAGCAGAATTTTCACCAGCGAAAAAGGAAAGAGTAGTTCTGACAGACTGCTTCCCTAATGTGGTAACAGACAGGATGAGCTCTCACTCCCTGAAAACTTGTCCCCATCTGCCTGTCAGAAGAACAGCTTTCTGAGCTAGTAGCTTGTGAAATTTAGATTTCCTAGAGATTAGAGAACTCAGGAAAGTGCTGCTGGTTATTTTAGGTACAGCTGCAATCAAAGTGCTTCTCAGCTCGAGGCTTTTGTTCAGGAAAAAGTTCTCCTGTAGCTTGTGCCTACCACCAGTCCCAGTCTGATCTGCTAAACCTGAGCAGCTAAGGAGGTATATGAATTATAAGTAGAATCAGCATCATCCATGAAAACACAGAAGCTAAGAACCTTCACCGAGACAAATACCTTACCAAAAAAAGACACTCAGCACTAGAGAACTAATATCATCTCACTAATGCTAAACAGTTAGAGTGTAAAATCTGTAAGAGAACACCTGAAGTTTACTTCTTGCCTATTTTCCTTTCTTGAATTGCTGGGGAGATTGGGGAGGTCACGGAGGAGAAAGGAAGAAATCACTTCACTGCATCAGTAGTAAGCCATTATGTGAAGGCAGTACTAGAGAAAAATTTAAACTCAGGAAAAAAATCTGAAAATTTAGTGACTCTGGAAGATTTCCTCAGCTTCCCAAACCGCAAACAGCCAGAGGTTTCTGCCAACACCTCGAGGTGCTTCCAGCCTGTTCTCAGCTGTTCAACTTCCAGTCACAGACACACAACAGAGGGAAGAATCAAAGGAGGCAGACAAACCCACACACAGGGTATGCCTCTCATATAGCACCTACTTTAATATAGCCACACAACATGAACAAATCAATCAGGAACTGTTACAACTTGCGCACGGAAAGGCTGCAACTGAAGTGTAACAAGATTAAACTAAAGTAGGATTTGGAATTAAGGAAAATGCTCTCCTGTGGAACCTGTTTTGCTGATGACTCCATACCCCTCAAAGAAGCAATTCATACTCCATCACTCAGGAAATGGAGAAAGACTTGAGAGCAACAACTTTGCCTTGGCTTCAGGTGACAAGCTAGGACTGTTCTTTCTCCTTTAGCATAAAAAGGCTTGCTCGTGTGAAAAAATAGCCTTGCCCTGCCCATTATTGGAGATGCAGCATGTTAGCAGAGCTGGAGTAGTCATTTGGTCAACTGTTAAAAGCTGCTTTCTCCATCAGCACAGAGACAAGTGGTGTGGTACCTGCAGTTGATGCAGTTATGCCAAAAATGATAATACAAATCTGTAAGACACATGTTAGATTTCAAACATGATCGATACCTTGTGGATAAACGCCACCATCATCCTGCAAGGTACATGTGTGTGCAACCAGCAACTGAAACTGCGAGTTATTGCTACTTGCTGTCTCCCAGTGCAAGTTTTTCCCCATTTCTCCATTCTCTTGCCTTCTCTGAGTTCCATGGACACACTGGATGACGTTTTAGTCTCTTCCAAATTACTGACAAGGGTGACTTTGAGACTTAACTTCAAGCCTAGTACTGCACAGACAAAACTTTGCATTGTCAAGGACTAGCAATGCCTGCACTCTGTCTGTCACCAGAGGAAACCTTAACTGAAACAAGCCAAGTAAGACATACTGCTGAGCCTAGGCTGTATCCTACCAAGGGCATAAAGGCAAGTCACAACTTCTCCAATATTCTTCTATTATTCCCCATGGCTACACTTAAAAGAGAGGTTCAGCCAAATAAAGTTTAAGCTATAAGTCACATAAGAAGTGTGCATTGAAGTCTGGCCTTAGGAACACCAAGGACCATCCCTGATCAGCAGCTTCACTGCTCTTTTCCAGTGCACAAGACAGTTCCCTGTCACAGATGACCGAGGCAGAAACATGGGAAAACTCATTTGTTAAACCAGGTATTTCCAAGGGAAGGCAAGGTCACTGCTGCCCTGCCCCAGAGAAGGAGAAAGAGTCGACAGATTGAAACTAAAGCATTAGAAAAGAAAGGCAAGAGCTAAAGTTTGCCGGTCATGAAATGCATTCTCCCATCCTGAAGGAATGGGAAGCAGTCTCTGTAGGGTGTTAAAGCAGGTCCTAGGAGGAGATACCCTCCTACTTTTTTCTGCTGCCAGAGGAGAGGATAAAGATGCTGCTATTGGTCAGCAGGAATCTCTCTGTCTGCATCCAGTTTGCTTGTCTCTCCTGGGGAAGGGGTACGTGGTGCAGAGTGAGAAACAGGAGGGATCCCATGAGCTACAATCCCCTCCACTACTGGTGGTTCTGGTAGCCCAGGGGTGGCTACTCCCACTACTCCTGGAGGAAACCTAAAACCAACAGAAATATAGAAATTACAAGCTTGTCCAACAGTTATGCAAGGCAAAAGAAGTTGTTTCCTGAGACACCCACTGAATACAAATCCCTCTTTCTAACAGAAAGACTCTGAGACAGAAGACAGGGAAAGCATCCAGAACTGAGAAGTAGCAGCTCTGTACCCAGTACCAAAGGACATAATTTCTCATACAGTCTCAGGTCATGTACTGAGTGTTTCAAACACAGGCAGAAGGTTATGTGCAGTGGAAAACAGCATGAGGCACTGTATGAAGATACCCTGAAGGGCTGAAAGTTCCCTCCCCATCTGCAGGAATGCAAGCTGCCAGTTATCCTTCACTGGGCTCCAAGACAGAAAAAGGAGCTGAATTAATTTAACAGATAGATGCAAGACACAAAACAGGAGAGAGATATTCATGCACTGCTAATGAACTACTTTTCTATTACTTCCATCCTGCCTCTCTGTTCTTTCTCCATAAATATATCTGCACCTCTGTAGATATCTCAGAGAAGGGAAGAGAATATATTTCCTACTTTGCAGACGGGAGGAAAACAGAAGGGAAGCAACCTCCTCACAATGACTTGGCAGGTCTCTAACAGACAAATGCACTGAAACACATCCTGTTCAGGCCACTGGCCAAACCCAGCAGTCATCTCTTTGCTGGAATTAGATAATGATATGGTCCCTTCCAGTAGGTCCATATTTCTTCCTTCTAATAGTCCATATTTGGGCTACAGGTAAGAACTGCATTTTGTTTATGTAGCCCTAATGATAGGCACAACTTTTAAGATCCAGACCTCTCTTCAGGCACCCAGAAGACTACTTTATATTAAGATATCTCTTGAGATCTTGTAAAGACTTGGACAGTATGCAGATGTAATTAAATATGACCAGGGAAATGTTAAATCCCAGAACATCTTTCGAAGTGCTGCTGTTAAGTTTCCAGAAAGAGCTCATATACAGATCATATAAGAACAGAAACATTATTTGCTTGCAGGTACAAGCAGTTCTCAAACTCAAAGAGGGATGTTAGCCTTCTCCAGCAAGAGGATCAGCTTGGAAACAGTAACTTGGATAGCCTACATATCTCACCTGTAAGCTGCAGCTCCATTGAGTTCTGGGTGGACAGTTGCAGGATCAATACTGGACCACTGAGCTGCTAACAGCAAGTACTCCTTATTAACACAGTTCCTCAAAGCATCAGGTATGTGACCTGCAAGAGCACCAAGAATGACAAAAACCAGGACACAAGCAAGAGGGGCTCACTCCAAGCATTTATAAATGAAAGCTGAGAAGAAACACACATCTTTTCTGTCAACCTCCACACGGTAACACTGGGCAGGGGACAACTGAGCAACTAGTTGCTGGAGAAGACAAGACACATTCCTGTGTGATCTGGTATAGTTGATCCTGCTGTGGCAGGGGGGTTGGACTAGATGATTTTTTGAGGTCCCTTCCAGCCCTTAACATTCTGTGATCTTACGATAATTATTTGCTACAAACTGCAACTGCCAGGCCTCACTTTGCTCAAGAGACAACATGTAGTACTCCAGAAAAAAAGGTGTGCAGTGTAACTGCCAAAGTAATTACTGGAAAGGATTTGGTACAAGCTTTTCCCAGGAGGAAAAGTGTGACTCCAGCAATAGTAACAAGATTCTCAGAAGGCAAAGAGGCATCTATTCAACTTACTCTCCAGTTCCAGAAACCAGTTAGTGAGTCCACGAACAATCAGCATCATCCTTGCAGTGAACTAAGAAAAGAACACTAGTTTCAGCAGCAGCTGTAGAGCACAGACTTCCTCATTACCTGTAATAGCTCTGCGGATCTCCTTAGCTGCATCTTCTCTGGATTCAATGGAAGCCTGCTCGCTATACCAGGCAGTGTGAGGAGTGCAGATCACATTGGGAGCATCTTTTAAGGGTCCCTGAGCAAAGCTGTGAGGGGAAGGGGAGAGAACGAAAAAAAAAAACAAAACAAAAACCACAACGTGTTTTCTCTCCAGAGTGACAACTTCCTCTGTGTAACAAAAAGAGCCAAAAAAACCCTTAAAAAAAAAAAATCAATCATCCAGTGTAGGCAAGTGACAGGATGGCAGCAGGCATGCAGGTGCAATGTTACCTGAAAGGCTCAGACTCGTGCACATCCAATGCTGTTCCTCTGATTCTTCCCTCTTTCAAGGCTTGTGCTAAGGCTTTCTCATCTACCAGCCCTCCCCGGGCTGTGTTCACTAAGAAGCAGCCCTGGCGCATCTGGAAGAAGGAAAATATTAAGTGGGTTGAGAATGAGACTTTTCACAGAAGCTAAGTGAATCTTGGGAAGTCTACTGGAAATGAGCAGGTGCCTGAAATGATTAGATGAGGCCTGGACGAACTAGGAGTGCTCTCACTGCAAAGCTAACCACAGGGGAAATGCCTGCAAGCAATGCTCGAGAAATTTGCTTTAAAAAATGAACAAACAAAATCACAAGACAGTAAGGGCAACATTGGAACTCTCAAGTTCTGCACTCCATATTCATCCTACTACATCAAAAAAGAAAAGAGGACATGAATCAGGTATCCAGCTATACAAAACTGGACTACAACATCCAGATACCTCTCAAGAAAGCACTGAAAAGCATTTATGGACTAGTGAAGTTGAGCCCGAGACTGACTTTGCAGTGGGCCTGGGCAGAGAGGCTTTGGCAGAGCTGCGTAAAGAGCCTTACACAGTCTCAGCCACACCACATCTGGCTCTAGCCAAGAGAGTCAATTATGTATTTTAAAGATAACTTGCCATTATTGAATCACCTAAAACGCTCTTTATAAATGAAATTACTTGGCAAAAAGAGCCAGTCCTATTCTTCTCTCAACATGAAATTCTATACAGCACAAAGGACAGGCACCCGGATCCACACGCTCCAGCCTCCAGAGGCAGCAGGAGACACACGACAGAGGCAGCAGGATTCACACACTCTTAGCCTCTGTGAAAGCAGCAGATTCTGTTTGCATTCATTTCCACAGTGCTCTGTGGGGGAAATCAAGCTCCTGCTGCACCTGTTTAATAGTGAAGTCATTGATGAGGTGATGGTTATGTTCATTCAGGCTGCAGTGCAATGTGATGCAATCGCTGTGCATTAGTAGATCCTGCAGGGTTCCTACTCGTTGTAAACCCAAGGATCGCTCCACTCCATCCGGCAGATAGGGGTCATAGAAAATCACGTTGAAGCCAAAGGACTTGGCTCGCAGAGCCACTGCCTGTCCAACTCGGCCTTCACAAAAGAAAACCCACAATCATCAAGGAAAGGTAAAACAAACTTTAAAGACAAGATACTGAGGCAGACTGGGAGCCTACACTGGAGTTTACTTCTAGGGCCTAAGGTACTGCAGCCTTGGAAACCCCTCGGACTGCCACGGGGATCCAGAGGAGGTTATTCAGTGTTGATCCCATATGGCTAATTCTAGTCTTTCCCCATGCAATAGCCAGAGTTTAGCCTAGAAGGAGCTCTGCTTTTCAAACTAAATCTGGACCCTCAGTCAGAGGCAGCAATAACTGATTACAGAACTTGAAGAAGGAATTGGTAGCTTTCAAGTGGCTTTGTTACTGATACAGGAAACAGTCACCGAGATGAGCTGTCTGAATGTTCCGACTCTTCTAGCCATCTGAACATGAAAGAAGTCCCCAGTCCCATGGCATACAGCCAGCTCTCAGACATGTCCAGCATCACAGAACAGGGCACTAGCATTCCTTATGAGTCAGTACGTTTCACAATGAACAGCTGTAAAATTACAACTTTTTCAATCTGTAATTCTTAGGTTCCCAGGAACTTTCCATTCTCACAACTCCCCCCACTTACCTAGTCCAATGATGCCCAAAGTCTCCCCACGGATACGCACAGCGCCTCCAGCCACCTCTCGAATCTGCTCTACACTGGCAGCTCGGTTCCCTTCCCGCATGGCCTGATGCAGCCAAGTAACACGGCGATAGAGGTTCAAGATGTGGCAGAGGGTAGAGTCAGCAGTCTCCTCTACTGAGGAGGAGGGGATGTTGCAAACTGCAATGCCTACAAAGCCATAGAGGTCATATAAGATTTTTAGCATTACAAGGCTAAACCAACATTAGAGCTCTTCAGGCTGAAGTTCTGAAAGGTAATTCAATGTTCCAGAATTCCTCCTGCCAAGAAACATAGGATTCATCTCAGAAGCTCATTTGACAGCAACACAGATGTGACCAGCCAGCCTTTTTTAATCATTCCTTCCTTGTAAATATTCATCTGATTGACACATCCACTAGAAGAAAAAAAAATAAACAAAACAACCCAAAATAACAGACTTAAATGAGAAAACTGGGTCACACAAGTGATGCAAGAAGCTGACTGGTTTAGATCTGCATCTTAAAAGATGCACTTGAACCAGAGATACTTCTGACAGATTAACTGGCAGACTGCAGAAGAATTAAGGCAGATGGTGGTGCTCTTTCATGCCTCACAGTCCAGATGCTCACTGCAAGCATCATCTTCCCCAGGAGCAATAGTAACTAACTCATTTAACACAGAGAAAAGCCATAGGAGCCCTTCTAAATCTATTTGAAGTTAGACTTAAAAATAATTCCCACTCTAGAATAACACACAGCCACAAGGGACCATAAACCCCCTGGCTAGAATTATCAGGTAAGTTACTATTGCAAACAGAGTTAAAGTGCTTGAACACAAATTACTGTCAAGAATAGGAAAGGTGGAATACTGCTGCAAAATCTCCTGAACAGTCTGAGGTTGTATTTTTTTAAAAAGGGGGTGGGAAGTGGAGAAGGCTGGCAAGATATCACTTCATTGCTCCTATCCTTCATTTGACAAATCAGCCAAGAAGTAAAAATAACTAGATTAAAAAAGGGCACTTGCCAAATCAAGGAAACTCTTCCTCCCCAGAAGCTCACCTCTATCTAAAACTAGTAATAAAATCTAGGCAATGGCTGAAGGCACATAAAATTCAGCAATGAGAAGCCTATTACAAAGGAGATATTAAACTAAACTCAGACCAGAGAGAGGACTTGGAGAACAATGGCCACACAATCCCAGATATCTTACTCCTTTTGTCTGTCAAATCCTTTGCAATTGCACCATGTCATACAGATGACCCGGAGGACAGAAGGAGAGATAGGAAAACCTAACTTCTTTTAATCTTACTGGCTACCATCTCATTCAACTTCAGACAAGACACATGCATTCACCTCTTCTGCAGCTAGACAAAAATGTGTTTACATGCAATACTATGCCTAAATGTAAGAAAACACGAACACACACACACACACACACACACACACCAGCTCTTGGGCCTGATTTGAAGATTCAGAACACATAAGGAACAGTATCTTACCTCAGAATGAATTTCTGGCTAAGCAAGAAAATAATCATTAATTATCAACAAAAAAAACCCCACAATCTGGCCGTGCATAAGAGTTGTCACACTATCACTCCAAAGGAAAAGTGGTGAGCAGCAGTCTGATGGTAAACAAACTGATCCATTTCTCCCCAAGCTAATGAGTGTGGAGGGGAAAGGCAACAGCTCTGAATCTGGATTTATCAAAGATATGGATGGTGACTTTAAGTAGAGAACCCTAAGAGCTCCAAACTCAGCTCAAAAATGTAATGGCTGGATGAGAACTAAAAACATTGCTAGGAGCTCCACAGAGTTGAATCATTCAGATGAGAAGGCTCTTTAGACCCAGTTCAAGCACTAGACAAATATATGACAGCTAAACACTATATCTGGGTTTCTGAAACCCAAACAACGACATCTACACTGACACCAAAGCAAAGCAATCCAAGAATCTTTCTTGCAAGCCACCTACCAGCTTTGATGCCGGTCAGCTGGTCAGAGACCTGATATTAAAGAGCTCCAAATCTTTTTGAACAAAAGGCGTTAAATGCACTCAGCTATAAAACAAAAACATTCACAGTGCTCCACCTCACATTCAGTTCTGAGCACAACAAAGTCCTAACGGTGTCATACCTAATTCTGCTGCAGATTTGATGTCAACATTGTCATAGCCACTGCCAATACGCACAATGACCCTGAGGGCTTTGAATTTTTCCAGATCCTGACGAGAAAGTGTAATGGTGTGATACATCAGAGCTCCTACTGCCTCATTCAGCACCTACAACAAAAGCAGTTCAAATCAGTCTCTGCTTTGTGTACTCTAAGAGGCAGAGATCTATGTCTGAATGCTTGCATGGTATCTTGCCCACCTTTTCATGGATTTCCTGAGTTGACTGAGCATCACAAAATGCCACTGTAGCAACATCCTTCAAGATGGGCATCTCCACAGTGCAATCTCGTCCATCCAGGAGTGCAACCAGTGGCCGTGCTGGCATTGGGCCATTCACAATAGGAGGCCGTATGCCTATTAAGAAATTCATTAGGAGTGATTATATTAAGAGCAGAATTCTGGAACCCTCATTTGCTAGTCCAAGAAGTCACTAGGTTCTGATAAGAATTACGTTATTTAGGATGAGTCTAGTCAAAGCAAAAAAAATAAACTGGTACTAACATAAGTAATTTAAGGTAGGAAAAAAAACAACAAATCAACGCTCTACATAAAAAAGCACTCCATATATAAAGAATAATAAAACGTATTGTCAATAACGAGGTGATCTACGCACAAGCATGTCATCGTACTCTAGGCTCCCGAAGACACATATAAAGCCACTTCTGGCCTAGTCCCCATTAACCCGGCCACCTCCCACCTCAGTTCGCCAAGGCTCCAAGTCTGTTTCCTCCTCAAGCGAGCAGAGAGCCCGTAGTCCGTGCGGTCTGTGACAGCCACTAGCAGCCGCCGCTTTCCAGGAGGACGGGGCGGGGACGCTGGGTGGAAGCCCACCCGCAGGCAGTGGGACCCAAAGCAGCCGCCGGCAGGTGCGCGGTCCCCACCACTCGGGCCTCCGGCCGCTGCCGGGCGTGGCCCCACGCGGCGCCGGGACGTCCACCCCGCCTCACCTTCGCAGATCCGGTCCAGCCGCTGCCGCTTCACTTTGTGCCGGTCCATGGGCCGCGCCTGCCCCTCAGAGCTGCGGAGGGACACTCCGTCACTCGCCACCGCCGGCTCCCGCCGCCCGCGCAGACGCGCCTGCCGCCGGGAGGAAGCGGAAGGGCTGGGCCGTGCTCCCGCGGCTAAGCGGCGCAGCCGCCACAGAGGCGCCGCAGCTCGGGCAGCCTCCCGCTTCCGCTTCCGCCCGCGCCGCTGCCGCTCCGAGACGCCCCACAAGCCTCTGCGGAGGAGGCGCTGAGTGTGGTCCCGGAGTAACGTGGGGCGAGGCGGAGCGGAGACGAATGGGCTTCCGCTGCTCCGGCCACTCTCGGTCTTGGTGCGAGCAGCTGACCCCTAGTTCTCGGTCATAGCCCGCTCCGGGCCGTACGGGCCTTACGGGTGCGGTGTGCGCCAGAAACTTGCGCTGAGAGTCGCCCGGCAGCGAGGAAGTACGAAGGACCGAGCGCCGCGCATGCTGTGCTCCGCCGCGCCGGGCGGCACCTGCGTGGCCGCCACTCGCTCTCCGGACTGCTGGCAGGGGCCTCGGCCAGCGCTCCCGGGCTCTTCGGGGTGCGCGAATGCGGGGCGGGGAGAGAACTACAGCTGCGGGGAGAGGCCTCCTGGAGCCCCGGCTGCTAGGGCGCTGATCGCGATGGCCTTCAACGCCAAAGTGCCTTACAAACAAGCGGAACGCTCACAGAAGCGAGAGCATTTGCACAGCTTCTGCTTGCCTTCAAAGGCACAGCCCTAGCGGTGTGTTCTGGGCACGCCTGCTGGAAGAGCCGAGGTGTCCGGCGGTGCCGGGGGCTCTGCCCAGGACCTGTGGGGATGGGTCCCAGCAGGTGGCACTCCTGCAGCCCATTGCCTTCCAAGCGCAGACTGGGACATGGCTCTTCCGAGAATGGCACAAGCAGACACTGCAGAGCCCTGCAGAGTACCTAACGTTCCTGAGCGTTCCTGTGTCTGCATAAGGGGATCTTTTTCACCATCAGGGCATTCAGTAGGCCACAGACCCCAGAGCAATAGCTCTTCTGTGCGTGTGGTCATCAAAACCAGGTGCTGCTGTACCGCTTTGTCTTACTTCCAGCTCTTCTGCCTCCCTAGCCATGCCACCTGCCACTGAGCACGGTCTTGGAGACTGAGATACACCACCTTCCATCTTATAATAAATTATCTAGGTTGTTTGAGTACAAGAGGTACATAAGCAGACTTGCAACAGTGCCTCGACTGCTGGCACTGCTTACCTTCAGCATGAATTAATTAAATTAAAAACCCTGCCACAACATTGCCTGTATGCTGCTGCTAAATACTACTGGACAGTGCTACCCATTTGGCTTGCATGCAGAATCTCAGAGGCAAGCCTCATTTTCTGTTAGCCACACAACCTTCATATGGCATGTGCAGTCTACCTTTGTGTTTATGCTGATTAACCTTCAGCACTGCATATAAAACTCTTAGAACCTCTCTCGAGATTGGATGCTTAAAAAGAACAGGAGCAAAGAGAGTTCTGAGACAAAGAATTCAGAAATCCTAGAAACCGTGTTGCCAGGAGCAGAAGTAGTTGAGAAAGCCTCATCCATCTGGACACAGCAGCTCTAGGCTTTAGTCCAAAGTCCTGCCATATGGGAGCGGCTCGTACCTGGGGTCTTTTCTAGCAGTCTCTAAAGCACCCAGAGCTGCTGATAAGACATAAAGTAAACAGCTCTTGTGCAGCTGCCCTGCCATGTGCCCATCTCTATTACAAGCAAAGAGGACAGGAGAGGAGAGTGTGCAGGAGTGATTCAAATGAAACCCTATTGCAAGGTGCTGCCTCCAATTCTTTCACAGCACTGAACGGTAGTAAAGGTAGCATAGTGGGACCACTGATCTTTTGCTGGCTAATGTGTCTGGGAGTCCCCTGTCTCATGAATTAATGGAAACTCACTCCATTGCACTGTGGAATCCAGGGGAAACAATCTAATACACTTTCTGTGACTTGGTTGCTCTCGTAACTGTTTTAAGTACCTGGCCAACTCACAGAAACAGTAACATTTTGATTCCATAATTTTTCTGTCATCGATACAGTACATACCTCTTAAAAGCTGCTACCCCTAAGGCCTGGTACTGCCTTGTCACTGCCAGATCCACTGTCCTGTGTGCTAATTTGGCTTCACTTGAGAGAAGAGGAGAGCAAGTAGCTGCTCTGATAATATGCTTTGTGGATGCACCAGGACTAGAACAATGGGCTCACAGTGCATCACCTAAATGCCTTTGAATCAAAACCTAGTGTAATGCATTATTAAAGCCACTTTGCTGTGTTCTCTACAAAAAAATAGACATAAGGTTGTGGGGCAGTACTGTTTTAAAGGGCTACTCCTCTTGAAAAAATACTTTGTCTTTCCTTCATAAAATAAATAATTTTCCTTCAGAGCTGCTCATGACTTGGAAGACTTCTGACTTTGTCATCAATGCACATGCTTTACTAGTTGGTGGGATGTGACTTAAGGAGTCTCTAATCCAAAATCAGTGTGCTAGGCAGTACTACCACCAACATGGAAGCATCATCTGTGGAATTTTCTACAAGTCTGGGTACAGACTCCAGCACATTTCTAGATAACCTGTTCTAGCACTGCACCAGCCTCTTGACAAGAAAAAAAATCTTTTCATAGTATAGATAGATAGAAATTGTGGCCATCATCACTTCTTCTATCACCTGCCATTGCCAGTGTGAATTTGGGTTTGTTAACTTTGCAACTCACCTTCAAGTAGCTACAGGCTCATAATAGATCACTTCTGAAACCATACCACTGCTAAGGATCCAGGAATAACTTGAGTCTCTGTGTTCTTCCTAAAATAGTGTGGTCACAGACATATTCAGGACCAGCGTTTATTGGTATCCATGGCAACTCCCAGGTCCTTTCAGTGGGGCTGCTCCTCAGCCAGTCAGTCCCCAGCTAGAACAGATACATGGGGTCACCCTGCTCTATTACAGAACCTCACTCTTCCTAAACATCACAAGGTGCCCGTTGTCCCAGTTGTTTTATTTCTCAGGGTCCCTATGGTTTGAAGCTTTATTATTCAGCATGTTAATTGCTTACACTAAATGGTTTATCGGTTCCTTTTTTCCCTGTAGGATGACAATACAGACTTTGCTTTATTCATCAGAACAAAGGAATAAAACTGAGCCAGAAGTGGCCAAATGCCAGAGATAATGAAGCAGAAACCGATGGGAGGCTGCTATGGATGACAAACCCCTGAACCTTCTTCAGCAATGATCAGCCAGAGCTAAACGGGGCACTAGCACTCATGCTAGGAAATTAAAGAGGTTTTTATTTGGTTTCCCATGAATGTAGACATTAACTTCTGCTGGGCTGTTTGCATTAGGTTAATATTTCTGTAGTGTACAGGTGTTGATATTAGCAGTGAGTGTCTGCTGTCTGTCTTTAGTTGTGTAAAGAGCAGCATGGTGCTGTCAATATTAGCCCAGGCAGAGAAGTGTTTGCACAGCCCTGCTGTGCTGCCTCCTGCAACAAGACTCTGAGAGTGCTCCTTACAAATGGATCCAAGTTCAGCTGCCAGGCCACTAGCATCACCTTGGCTGCTCACCAACATGCTCTGGTGTAACTCAAGAAGGGTTGTAGTGATCAAATCTTCAAAGAAGCCACAAAGCACCAGTGTGCTATAATCCTCATAAGATTGACACTAAACAAAATAAGGTACAATTACGTAACAGCAAATGCTGCAAGCCAAATACTTGCTTGGTGAAGCCCACTCTTTACTGGCTGTGTCAGTCACACATTCAGAGAAGAAATGCCTAGCACACCACCAGAGCTGTTGCTTGCTTTCATACAGTGATATTTAGTTTTTTCAGAGGAAAACAATGGTTTGTGCTCTGTTTGAAAGGTCTCCCCAGTAATGGAGAAGACTGTCCGTTGCTGTTGATTTGAATAAAAGAGGAAACAATCCTGTAGGGATCTACTTATTTCATGACAGGACCTGCTGACATTGCTAACCCCAGTTAGAGGATAAACCTGCGAAGAGCAACAAAGATAACAGAACCCATGGAACGGGTGCTAAAAGCTGAACAAATGAGATCAGAGTTGATCACTGTTTCTGCAGCTGTTTGAGAAGGTCAAAGGCCTGGACCTGGCCTAGAATTAGAGAAACTGATTCCTGAGCTATTCTATATTACACTGGTAGATGACCCCCATAGGTCAGAGCTGGCCTATACAATTTCAAATGGAAAGAGCGATGAAAGCTCTGGTCATGAGAGACTGGTAATTACCCAACTCTGAGACCTGCAACTAGGTTATAGTGCTGGTGTGCCTGTGTGTGGGGAGTGGGGAATAACCACAGAACCTCATACATCATTAGCCCCAGGCACAGACACACAGCAGTACGCCAAAGCCAAGGAAGGGACCTTCCTGCTGCAGCTTTGGGCTGTGCTTACCAGGGAACTCACCAGCCCTTCACCAGACATAATCAGGATTCCACTGTAGGACCACTTGCCAAGGCAACCTGAAAACACTGCGGGCAGCATTCACCTTTAACATGGGAGGAAGAATTTTCACTTTTTATTTGCTGCAGCATGGCATTCAAAGCTCAGTTAATGAATCATTTCAGTAGGCTTTAGGTGAAGATTATCATCACAGAATCAGAGAAAAACAGTCTGGAGAGAAATTTGAAAGATCCTTTAAACTGTTTTCCCACATTAAGCTGGACTGAGCTGTCCAGAGCTAGCTTTAAAGATTCCCCAGTACTTATGATTTCTCCTTTTTTTTCCCTCACCACAAAAGATGTTATTCGATTATAGACTTTTTAAAAATTGTATTAATCCTTGACAAATCCATCTGGGAGACAAATAGCAAGCCTGCTATTTTTCACATACTAACAGATTATGATTCTGGAATTTTCCTAGATTAATTGTTTATATTCCTTCATTTTTCAAGGAATACACATCTTGGGTTTGCTGGGGTTTTTTGTCTCTGGGCTTTTCTCTTATGAGATGCTGGGTGTCAGTTCACTGAGGTTACTGAAATCCATCTTAGTTTAGGAACACAGTAAAGCCAGCAAAATAGAAACAACAGACTAAGGATCACAGACTGATGGCCACTGCCATCCACCTTACCCGATACATTAGTACTCTCCAAAAGCCACACCTGTCAGCTACAATTGGGTCTAGCAGAACTTCCCCTCCTATGATTGTCATAATCTTCTACACAAAGAAAGTAACACCTCTGTGCCACAAAATCTCTGTGCCACCAGTATTGTGTAATGAGTGGTATCTGGGCAGTATAATCTACCGCTGTGCACTGGATGACTCTGCTTGGTTTTACTGTCTGGCAGCTGGAACACAAACACGAGTGCCCACTTTTCTTCCCTTTTAGCAATCACTCAGATTGCTCAGAAATTATCCTCCTCCAGTCTCAAAGCAAGGATACAAAGGCATGACACAGAATGCAACATCTCTTCTGCCTGTTGTTCCTCACAAGTTGCACACTACTGTATTAATATTCCAGCCACAGTAATCATCCAGTAGGTCTCTACTGTGCCACAGTGACAACTTAGATCATGGTTAAAAACTGTCAGATGCACTTTCTTAGCATTCCTCACAAAAACAGAGAGGAGTTCACAGGACTAGGCCACTTCCTGATTTTTCATGTCAGCATTATAATTAAACATTTTTGTTCCTGTTTTTTCTTCGGTCTTAATTTACCGTTTCTTCTTCCCAAATGGTAGCTGCAAACAATTCAGTACCAAGTTAAAAGGCTCCATCCGATTCACCACTTTCCTTAAGCTCCTGCAACTATTAGACTTTGAGTAGATCTTGAACTGTAATTATAATTATTTTTGTTTCCTCCTAAGGCATGAGTTAAGAGCCTCCAGTGTTTGTGGACAACTTGTTCACATTGAGAAGAAAGCTCTCATAGCAGGTCCTCGCAGTAGCGGGACCGATCTTGTTCAAAGCTCAAAGAGGAGAGCACCACTGAGTGGGGTTGTGAACACTCCGTGTGCTCGCACAACCCCTCTCCTGTCAGCGGGGCTTCTCGGTCTGCCCAGGCCGGGCTTTCTCCTTGTGCAAACAATCGACCTACAGCAGGTTTGCCTCTTTTCCTTTTGACGTTTGACGTGCGTGCGTTGGACTGACACCTTTTCACATCAGTTAATTTAACCGTAAGATGCAAACTAAAAAGAAGGATCTGTCCACAAAACAGCACGGCTGCCTCTGGCCAGGCTGGGTCCAGGCAGTGCCACCTTTAGTGTGGACAAACGATTCAGTTAAGGCAGAACCAGAAACAGGTAAGAAACTCAGTGAGACTCTTTACAACAAAGCCAACAGGAAGGAGCCAGAAGCTCGCTCATCCTGCTGACCAAAGCACCAACACGGGAATCCTGTCAAAAGCTCGTCGGAGTATGTCTCTTCCAAGTACACTCCCTCTAAGACTGCCTTTCTTTTGCCGAAAGACACCCCTGCAGGTGCTCCGCATTGGGCAGTCCCAGCTTTGCTCTCGGGGGCACGATGTGCTGCCAACCTTACACAAAAAAATGTAGCTTCTCCAGGAGAACGTCCTCGCAAATCCTGCCTCGGCAGCGGGTCCCGCCCGGTCGGGCTCGGGGACCACTCTGGGACGGCCGCAACGGCTCCGAGGGCAGCAGCCACCCCGCGGGCGGGGCGCCCCGCGGGCAGCACCGCCCCCAAATCGAGCCGACTGCCGGGGCGGGCAGTGCTGCGGGGCGGTGCTCGCCGGTCGGGGCAGTGCCGTGTCAAGCAGAACGCGGTGAGATGGGGTGGTCGCACAGACGGCGGCGGGCAGCGCGCAGCATGTGAGCTGTGGCTTCGCAGCTCGGAACAACCGACGGCCGGTGCCGGGCTCTAGCATGGGACTCGCCCTCTTTCTGGGGCTGCTCCTCTCCCGAGCCGGTAACAGCGCACGGAGCGCGGGGCGGCGGGACGGGGCGGGCAGGGCAGGGCGGTGCGCCTCCGTCCCTCTCTCGGCGGGCGGCGGGTGGGGTCCGGACCCCGGCATCTCGACATCTGCCCGTTTCTCCTATGCCCGGCCACAGGCTCCAGCGGGCGACCCTCTGTCCCGGGAGCAGGCGGCAGGGAAGTTCCCGCTTCTCAAAGCGGGAAAAGCGAGCTGCTGCTTTGATCCGAAACGCGAACCAAAACGTTGCCGTGGCTAACCTGAAGGGAGGCTTGGTGGGCAGCGGCAGTCCCGGAGGCTGGACCGGGCGCCCGGATCCTCTCGCATGCAGGACCGGGCTGGGGCCCCGAGTCCGGAGGCGATCGCTCGGCGCGGCAGGGGCCTCGCTGTGCCGCTTGCACGGACCTTGCTGGGGGCTTCTTTGGACACCTACACTCCGCGTGTTCCCCTCCCTCCGAAGTGCCCCGGACCGCTAGTTTCTGAGATGGGGCTCCTTGCGAATCCTGCGGCTGGTTGTGCTCATCTGCCTTCTGCTGCTGCAGAGTCACAGGAGCCAAGAGAGGCAATGATTCTTTTCAGTTCGTCTCTGGTGCAGCCTTCACGGCTGATGTGACTGGAAATACAGAAATTACCGAACTGCTTTTGCTAGATCCTGGCTATGGCATGTGAGTGCTTTATATCCAAAAGAAGCTACAGCTGCTGGCTATCACTACAACTGCTATTAAAACGGACTATTGCACTCAATAGTCTGAATTATTACCTTATAACCTTTTGTCTTTAAGCTACAGAAAGAACTTCCACTCCACACTTGCATGTGCTGCAACCCAGGTCTGGGAAAGAATTACCTTTCTCATTCTTTCACTTTGTTATCTGGAATACTAAGACAAGGGTTTTGAAAAACAAAACATCACAAGTATTAGGGCTTAATACAATGCATCATTCTTAACGTGATGTCTGTGGAGAAGTAGTTTAAATTTGAAGCTTACAGCAGTTTCACCTGAAGCATCTAGCATAAGCCTGTAGTAAATACACAGTCCATCCACTTACACTCAAAATTACCACACCACTTCAGTTTTTAAAATGTGACTTGGAGCTCAGGTTCTTGCCGAGCAGATTCTTAAGTCTAAGAAAGTGCATCCTCTCCTACAACAGTTGCTGCAAGCCACTGTTAGAGATGGGATCCTGGGGGAGATAGTTCTTTGGTCTGGGGTCAGTTCCTTTCATTTGGGGTTCCACAAGTTACTGGGCAGAATGAACTGATTGGCTATTGGGACTGCACTGCCTTCAGCCTTACAGAGTATAATCACACTCAGGATGTCCAATAAGTTTAAGACTAGATGTAGTGCCTGACCAAAACTCACTGTGCTAGGCACAAAGCGTTTCTGGTGAGAGATTTGTTTTTTGGGGAGCCGTGCAAGTCACAGCCTCTACATAACAGCCAGATGGACAGCAAAGTACTGTAGGTTGCTGAAAAACACAAACACTTACGCAAGTGAGACACCTAGATGGTGTTACTGGGCTGTAGGAACATTACAAAGTTTGAGAAGCTTACAGCAAATAAACTGATGGAGTCAGTAAGAGTGAAGGAACTAAGAGAACAAATTAGATGAAGAAGATGGGAATATCAGATAATATGAGCTGCACCATCATTTCTTTCTAATCTGTAGTGAAGGCAGACTGAAATTATACTACTATGCCTGCTGAACAAGAGAATGGTAGGTAAGATCAGGTATCCAGAGAACATTAAAGGTAAACATAGTGCTCAGTATAGTAATTTCCTAAAACCAGCCAAGTGACATTACCCTGATAAGAAGCATATCAGCCTGTACATAAATTTTTGTCCCAGGTCTTCACTATATTTGTATAGATTGATATACTATAGAAATGAAGACAGATTACAGACTGAATTTGCCTGCCTGTGACAACATAACATTAGTTATGACCCCCATATTAACCTCGGGAGACAACAGTCCCTGTAAAAATATTGTAAAAGCTCAAAACCTGTCTATTTTTTAAGATGATATTGTTGAATTGAGACTATTTAATACTCCCACAGAAGATGGTGCATGTATGTGTATATGCAATCAATGCAGGTATTATGCAAATACACATACAGAGATCTAGTCACAGTTCACAGTCAGTCAAGAGGTGAAAGCTGGCAGGCCAAGACTGCATCCCACCATTTTTGTCAGGAATTTCAAGGACTGGGTTCTATATACTCAGATTGACTGAATATCAGCACTTCTGCATGAAACTACTTGCACCTTATGTTAAGGATTTATTCTGTTATGAAAAAAAAAAATCTTATTTTTAAGTTTCCAACCTCAGTAAAGCAGTTGTTTTTACAGCCTCCAAATGGCTTTTTCAGTACATCTCTTAATGACCAGTGTACACTTTAGCAGTGGCGGCAGCACTGACTCACAGCACAGTGTTAGATGTACTTATTGCACTGCGGTTTTCATTACCCAGATGGAAGAGCTGCTGCAAGGCAGGCCTCTGCAACCCCAGGGTTTCCACAGGGATTCAATAATCCATAAAATACAGAACCACCCCTGATCCTGACCAAGCTGAAAGAGTTAAGGGCGATAAAAAAGGTTTTTATTAAACAAAAAAAATATATGAGACTTTTCTTTAACCTCTTGTTCCCTTTTTCATACATTAAAACTCATCCTTTTGCTTCTAAATGGAGACATCTCTAATTCTTTACTCCTTCCCATGAAGGACTCAAACCATTTCTGCATCTTGAGAGGACAACGTAGGCTGGCTACAGAACAACGGCAAGTTGCTTGTGTGGCATTGGTCGTGGTTGACGTACTAACAATCTCTTCCCTACTTGACCAGGAGCCCTCCTGGCCCGGCCGAGGAGCGACTGCATAGCAGCAGAACAGCTGTGCCTTTCGGACTCCACCTGCAATGCCACCTACAGGACCCTGGAGCACTGTGCCCTGGCTAAGACGCGCGTCCTCCCACTGGATCACAACAGCAGGGTCAGATGTCTGAATGCGGAGCTGGACCTCGGGAACAGCTCTTTGCTGCACTGCAAGTGCCAGCGGCGCATGAAGAGGCAGGAGCACTGCTTACGCGTGTTCTGGACCGTTCACGCCAGCTTGGCAGATGGTGAGATGAAATAATAGGAGTTCAAAGGGTACTAGTAAGGCTCACCCCTGCCCCATGTCTGAAAACAGCTGTGGAAGGCCAGTTTCCAGCACTGCAGGTATTGCTTTGCAAGCACATCTCCTAGTGAAGAGAATTCGTTACTGCTCTGTTTGATAAGCAAAGAAAGATGCTCGGCTCAGGATCTGCCCTTCAAAAGCAACAGGGACCCTAAGAGACAATGACAGCTACTCAGAGGCAGTTAGATTTAATGCTGTGAGGGTAGACTGCTGTGAAGATCACCTCAAAATGGGCACTTCTGTCCATTGTTGAAAGCAGGCATGTGATTATGACACACTCTGCGATGGCATTCTTGAGCATGCCGCCCCTTTCCATCTTTAGTGAGATGCTTCTACTTGGCTTCCCACTAAGGACCTCCTGACCTGCATATCTCATGAGTGAATTTGAGAAAAAAAAATTACAAAACAGACCAAGTTCCAGCCAGAGGAAATCCAATGACAAAGCCTCATGCTGCTTTTACACAGTAATACCTCTACATCTCCAGCAGAACCATTCTTGGCACTTGGCTTTGATTAAGACAGAGCATCTCTGAACTCCATTCTGAGGAAGTAGCAGGCATAAATAAGGAAAAAAAAATCCCTTCAAGAAAGGGCTGATCACAAAGCTTTTCTCCCAGTGCATAAATTATCTTGTATCTTGCCTAGGTTATTTCAATTTGGAGACCTCTCCCTATGAGAATCCAGCAAATGAGGAACATTGGAAGACAGATTATAACAAACTGGCAGCTGTGTTATCAGGTAAGGATTGTAATGGTTACATGACATAATGCTGCCCCATCTTATCTTTTCAGGGGCTGAAAATTATTAAGAAGAACAATTTGGGGTAATGGCCCTTTTAATCAGAAGAAAACATGATTTGGATACTTGCCTAAATTGTCCCTGTTACCAAGTGTAAATACAGGCACAGATCCAAGGTTGTGGAGCAGGGAATAACCCACAATGATGCATTCTTTGAAACAAACACCCTAACATGAACCAATGGAAGGTAGCATTTCGTAGCTATCATGCAGACACACTTTGTGCTTTTCCGTGTTTCCAGTCTGACCATCAAGCAAGGATGGTCTTACTTCTATTTCCATACAGAATCTCTCCTGGAGGCTTGCTTTACTTTTTCTGAGTTCCTTTTGGCTTTGCAGGCTCACAGTTATCAGGAGATGCAACAAATCCATGTCTGAAAGCAACTCATGTCTGCAATCTGAGCAAGAAGTGTGTCCGCCACCGCACAGACTATGCCTCCATCTGCACCAGGGGAGCAGGAAGCGAGGACACGTGTGACCGTCGCAAATGCCACAGGGGGCTCAGGAATTTCTTTGAGAAAGTCCCCGAGGATTTCACCAAAAGGATCTTATTCTGTCCATGTCAGGATGAACTTTGCGGAGAACGACGCCGGAAAACTATTGTTCCCGAGTGTTCCTTCCACTACAGCACCAAGCCAAACTGCCTCTGGCTTCTGGACTCCTGCTTAGAAGACCATATTTGCAAGTAGGTCCAGCAGCAGTGAATATTAGAGAAGAGAACAGCATAGACACTGACAGTCTCATTTTCCTTCCTACAGATCTCGACTGGCTGACTTCCAGCAAAACTGTCAACCTGCAGACATGTCTCCAGATGGCTGCTCTCAGCACAACCATGCTGCATGCCTGCAGGCTTACATGGGGATGATTGGTAAGTGATACCACAGCAACATACAGGGTGGATACTTTGAGGCCACAAACTTGCAGGCACATGCTGATGCTGGAGAAGGATCATCTTGCTCTCCTGCAGGAGACAGCACTCAGCATAATTATGATGCTGGTGCTCCCTCTTGATTCTCAAGTATATGCAGCCCAAAGGGAGCTCTTCCACAGCTCTATTTTATCCCATCCTCTGCTGTCAAATTGGCAGCACTTGCCTGAGGTTTCTGAACACCTGTTTGCATCATTGGCTGGTGTGCAGGGCTCTAAATATCTGACCAGCAGAGCTCATGAGCTTGTATGAACTCAGTTGTTCATGATATGAGATGTGCTGTTCCCTCAGTGCCTGCCTTTTAGACTCTTGATGGCTTGTTAGTGTTGTACACTATCTTCTCAGAGCCAGCCAGAGCATGGCACTACCAAGTATTGGAAGGAAATAATCTTTGGTCTTAGGCATTGACCAACAACCTGCTAAAAATACTTTTTCTGAGTGGCACAGACAAGGAGCTGTAAAGAGCAGTAGTGTATCAGAAGCTGTACATCTAGATTGTACCTTCCCATTTTTCAGATGTCTTTTCTGGTTCTGTGCTACATGAACGCTGGCTGAAAGGCACACTGCAGGTCTGCAGCACTTGTTTGGCACAAGGCAGGTGGTCTCACAGCGCTGCCAGCTACACATGAAGTAAGAGCTGCCATCTGCCAGTACCACAGTAGAGTTCCTGCAAGTGCTTCACATCCTTCAATATAATGCTTGCACCAGCCTCAGTTACCAGTACACCTCATCACCAGATTGCCTCAATTAGGGGGTAGCCACCTTCACACTTTTTCACAGCCCAGGCCTGAGTCGTCTCGAAGGGTCAGGTCTCCTAGGTAACACACATACCACAGTGGAGGGCTCCTCCCTCCAGGACAGCATTCCATTCATTGCAACAGGACTCATGATGCTTCTTTCATTTAGCAAAGTAAATCTTGACTCCAGTTTCTGGGGGTTTGGAACAGGCACACCCATGACACCCAACTACATCAGCAACTCCAGCGTGGATGTCTCCCTGTGGTGTACCTGTGAGAGCAGCGGCAACCAGAAGGAGAAGTGTGACCAGATACTCGGCATGTTTGAGAGCAACAAGTGCCTTGGTAAGCATCAGTCATGTCATAGAACCAGCTCAGCACAGGGACATTCAAATCCTTTTGATTTCAAGGTCCTACATCACTCTACTCTTGCGTATAGTTCTGTCTTCTGCTATCCAACCAATGGGGTCAGCCTGGATCTACTTTTAGAATGTTTCTGTATCCTTTGGCAACACTTCTGTTTCCAAACTGCAGTCAAAAAAAGGGGTTGCAAACACTTATAGTGGACTGCCAGACATGTGGCATCCATAGGCTGCTGAGTAACCACATCAGTGCACCAGGATTATGGGGTTTGAGTTCCTTTCATCCCCATCCTTTCCTGTATTCAGCTTTGGCTCTCACTCATTTGGTCAAGGTTAAGTGGCTCCTGTCAGCCCTTGTTATTAATTTTAGCAGCATGAACGTTACAAAAATCCTGTTACATGCAACTGTGTAATCCTAAATCTGCATTTCTTTTATGTCCCTAGCAGTTTAGCAACAGACTTTAATAAGATTTAAATATTTTATGTTTGCAAAAGCTTCCAAAGGATACAACAGAAACCAATTTTGTTAGATAAATGATTAATATTTAAATCTATCTCCTGATGTATGGAAAAGCCTTGCACCCAGCATTACAGCTACACCTACAACCTAAATACCTCATCTGAGATACTATGTACCTGCCCCTTACAAAACATATGGCTGGATGGCTGGGAGAGTTCCAGAGGGACCCAAAGGTTCTCAAGTATGGTGCAAATTTGCTTTGCATCTGCTTCACCTCACAAAAAAACCCACAAACTAACAGGGCATTCATTGAACAGAGAATATGTATTTTCTCAATCAATGCCACACAACCTGTGAGTGCACTTCCCAAAATAGCTTCCCCAGACTTCTATTGACCAGCCTCTGAGGTGTGCAAAAGAGAAGCAGAATAAGACTCTTGCTTTACTTCTGTTTGCAGAAAATGCCATTTGGTCTCAAATGCACCTGAAGAAGGAAGCTCTAGAAAGACAGGAAGACTTGCTTTATCCATCTTCCATAAGCTTCCAAGGAGACAGTGCCAGCACATCTCTTGCTTCAGAAATGTCCCAGGTATGCTTTGCTTTGTTGCCTTCACAAAGCAGTGAGTCAAGTGGCCTAGAGACAGTAGTTGAAAAACCTTGTATCTGGAAATGTGTGGTTTTTTGATATCAAAGAGAGGAATGCCAAATGCATGCAGAACACTGGACTACTTTACCTTGAGTTATTCCTTCCACAGACCAGCAGAAAAAGGAGGTTGTGTTGCCTGGCCACAGAAGCTTCCTATAGTCTCACATTGGTGCTCAGAAGTGGAGGCTCTTCAGGCAGATGTTTGAACATAAGTGTGTCTAATTGAGATCCATTCTTCCATTTCATTTCCTAGGTGGATGAAGGGAAGACACAGCGAGACATCTCTGAGCACAGCAACATGCCTATGGCCTCCTCTGTATATTCTGGAGCTGCTGTTTCTTGGCCATCTCTGGTTCTGTTCCTGCCTCTGTTGCTGAGCTCGCATTAACTTGGCATAAATGGCATCTTTTCTTCACATATAACTGATCTTATTCCATATCCAGGCTCCTCCCACTACTGATTTACCTTTGGGAAGCAGGAGGCTTCCACAAAGGAGAAATGCAACAGCCTTAACCCAGAAGAGCAGTCACCAAAAAACTCCCTGCAACTTGCACCCCACTTGGCCCCAATCAGTTGTGCTGAGCTCTGCAGATAGGGAGCCCACGGCTGCTTCTGCCATGATAGCATGTTGGTAGCAGCCAGCCTACTGTTCCAAACAAAGGCCTGGGCTCTCCCTCAAGCATACAATCATAGAATGGGTTGGGTTGGAACGGACCTTAAAGATCATCTCGTTCCAACCCTGCTGCTGTGGGTTGGCACATCTTTCACTAGACCAGGTTGCTCAAGGCCCCAACCAGCCTAGCCTTGAACACTTTCAGGAAGGGAGCATCCACAGCTTCCCTGGGTAACTGTCCTCACTGTAAAAGAATTTCTTCCTTATGTCCAATCTATACCTACCTTCTTCCAGTTAAAAACCACTGCCTTTTGTCCTGTCTCTACAGGCCCTGGTAAAAAGTCTCTTTCTTATCCCTCTATATATTGGAAGGCCTCAATGAGGTCTCCACAGAGCCTGCTCTTTTTCATGCTGAACAACCCCAACTCTCAACCTTTCTTCACAGCAGAGATATTCCAGCACTCTCATTCTTTTTGTGGCCCTCCTCTGGACCCACTCTAAGAGACCCATGTCCATCTTGTTCTGAGCATCACAAAGCTGGATGCAAGATTCCAGGTGGGGTCAAGTAAGGTAGAGGGGGAGAATTGCCTCTCTCAGCCTGCTGGCCACACTTCTTTTTATGCAGCCAAGGATACAGTATGGCTTCCTGGGCTGTGACTGTACATTGCCAGCTCATGTCTAATTTTTCATCCACCAGTACCCCCAAGTCCTTTCCCACAATTTCTCTTAATCCAGGCACCACTCATTCTGTACTGATATTGGGAATTGTCCCAACCTTGCTGTAGGACATTGCACTTGGCCTTGTCACCTTTGTGAGTTTCACGTGGGTCCGCTCCACAAGACAAGTCAGCACTGCAAGGGAGGTTGCAAGCAAAGCTCAATAGCCATACACATGGAGTCCCTGGGAAACACCAGTTCTGAATTACATTCAGTTTCCTTTTCAAATCCCTTCTTTTATGAAAAATACCATTCCAGATCAAGGGCACTATACAACAGTTTGTATTCTTCCTTTCTGTTTTATCCTGTGCAGCATGCCTATATCATCCATGATCACAGCTAGCAACAGACTTAGGTTTTGTGGGTAAAGATGAAATTCTGAGCTCAACCACAGTAAATGTAGTCTCATCTAGCAAAGGATGGCCTCAGGACACACCTTAGTGATGCACAGAGAATGCATATAGCTCATTGAAGCTGTATTGACCACAAGAACCGTTGGGACATTGAGTTGTAAAAATCTCTGGGAGCTGCAACTACCTTGCACCTCTCCACTTACTCAAGTTGTCACTGTCCCCTCCCATGCTGCCTATCCAACCCAACCTCCTCCTCTGCCAAGCTCTATTTCATGACCTGTTTATTCTAAGTGTAAATGTGTGCACTATGTAACTGCTGTTATTTTGTACTGCATTTGCCTGTTAAAATGTGGTGTTAAGTGAATATTGATTTCTGAGCATAGGTTAATAGTCCACAATCAATTGTGTGCAAGAGCTGCCTCGCATCAGCCTGTGCTTTCAGGAGAGCTGCAAACCCAGCTCAAAGCAGCTTCTCCATGCACCACATGATGTCCCTTGCCCATCCTGTGAGCTATAGTAGGTATAACAATGTTATACCCAGCCAAACAAGGTTACAGCCCCAAGAGATGCAGAGCGGTTGGGTGCTTTTTTACCTTTTGCTCTGTCTGTTGTCAGGGAGGCACCAGCTAGGTAAAATGTTGTGGTTCCCAGTCACTGTCAGACAATTCTTATTACAGAATCTTACATTGCCTTGTGTATAAAGTAATTGTCCTTCTGCAATGATAATATTTCCACTTCAAATTCTAGCCTTCTCTTTACTTCCTGGGCAAGGAAATCACTGCATGGCACAGAACCATCTCCTCTGCTGTACAGAGTAGCAACATCTTATTTCCATGCAGTAGGAAGAAATACTGTGTCTTCTTAATAAAGAGGAGTACAAATGATAGTATTTCCCATTAGTTACTGAAATACAGCTGTTTTGATCAGGACAAGACTGTTTCCACATGTTTACTACTATTCAGTAATGAATAGAGTCCCTGTTGCCATATTCTAATATCTACCTTAGACCATTCTCCATATGATAGGACTAGAAATGTGTCAAACCTCTGGACAGATGCAATAGCATCTCTTACGTCCAGAATTTAGTGAAGAGTGACAGGGATGAAGAAAACATTTTCTTTCCATTGTTTCACAAATTGGTGAGGCTATTTCCAATAACTGAGTGGATTTCCTTGTGCCTTCTGTACGACACAGAGTGTACTGCATTCATCTTCCACTCATGTGCATTGTGATCCTTCTATTTTCCCACTTTAGTGCTTGAAAACAGGTTGATATGGAAAAGGTATTAGCATTTTCTTGTTTATATTCAGGGCACTTTGGACCTTTAGTTTCTAAGGTTATTGATTGTAACTGCAGCCTCTCACCAAGGCCTGGATTGCATAGGAAAATGCCTGGCAAATCCTGCTCTAGACTGAAATTAAAGCAAAATATGTCAGTTTGGGGTTTTCTCCAAGTGTCCTATACCCCTTTTGCATGTACATGTGCACCTTTATATACATGGCTGCCTCTGAGGCTTGTTCAGCAGTAACTGCAAATAGAATTCCCCTCTGAGTGCACCCTCACTCACAGGTACTCACACTGCTACTGGTGCAAACCTAATTGCACTGAGATTTTTGTAATACCTAATGTCAAATACCAGTTACTCAACAACACAGCAGATATTCATGCAGATATGCATGCACAAAGTGGCACTATTAGAAAGGTCCAGTCACTATCAGCTCAGGTCTGTTGGCACCAGTGATGTACAGACCCATCCAGAACAGTTCTTACTAACACAGCACAGGCAATTTACAACAGCTCAGCTTCTGCTCCCCAGAAACTGGAATACAACATCCTGTGAGTACCTTTGGTCTAAATTTAAAAAATAACCTAATTAAAATTCTCTATCCTGACAGTCTTAACAGTGGCCAAGCCCTCTACTTGTAATGTAGATTATTTTTAAAAGTGTAAAAAATTGGCAAATCTTGCTAATAAAATTTATCTTGCAGTTCTAGAAGTCTTCTGCCTCCTCTTGCATTTAACAGAAGCTGCCTCCTTGTGTCCTACTGCTGGAGGCATTATGGGAAAGAGATGCTAAGAACAGAGTTGGACAGAATCTCTTGCAAAGCAGTCTTAACTTTTGCAGACATCACTCGCTGTCAGGTACTTCAGATGTGACTTCTAGAGCTCCTACTGCAGCTTTAGATGCCTCACCGTGGTCTGATGTGGCTTTTACAGAGGGCATTCACTTAGTCCTTCTCCAGCAGTGAGGCCGGTGACTGTGTCAGTCGTTTCTCATATGGCAAGTGTGACAAGCAATACACATTTCTTGCCTGAGATCACAAAGTGATGCCAGAGATAGGCCTTAAATTTAGAAGTTCAAATTTATTGTTTCCTTGCCTCGTTAAAATCATCCCCATTGCCTCCAACAAAGAATCGAGTGGCTGCAGTTTTCCTTTTAAAGGGGGCACAATATGCATCACAGACGAGGAAAAGCTAAGCTTGACTTCAGACAATGATTCCTGCCTGCAGAACCCTGGCATGACTCTTAAAAGCTGCTGACAATAAAAGGTAACAGCAGGCTGGTGAGACAAGGCTATAGACCCAGCACTTCTTAAGAATGAAAGCAGCTTTTCTAATACATCCTAAAAATCAGCAGTCACTGCTCAAACGGTGGGCAAGAACAAAAAAGAAAATTGTCAAGGAGTCTTTGAGGTCTCCAGTAACAAGACAAAGGTTTTGGGGACAACAGTGGAGAAGCAGGAAGCCAACCAGCACTGTTGAGCTCAACAGGATCATTCAGCACCGCCTCAGAATCCAAACTAGCCACTGTCCTACAGTTGCTCCCTGCATCAAAACAGATACTGGTAAATATGATCAGAGGCTGATCATTGCTACCTCAGGGATTCTGTGGCTGAGCCTTTTCTCAGATGAGGGAGGGTTGGTGCGGGCTGAGCATGGGTTAGTCTCTAATGGAAGCTCTTCTTATAGGTGATTAGCTCTCCTCCAGGAAGTGACTTGGTGTTTGGGTTTCTTGCAAACCCCAGGGCTAGCAGAGGTCAGGGGATGCAGCACTTTCTCCAAGTGCCTTCATGAAAATAGCCCCACATACTTTCCATTTACAGCTGATCACCTCCATTATCCTCAGGCTAGGAGGAGATGATCAGCAATTGTTAAGTGCCTGAATCAGACTAATAGCTCACTGCTAATTCCCCCAGTAATATGAATCTAAATTCCTGGTAAACAAACTGACTGCTTTTCACACACAGGGATGAATGCCAAAAGCCTAATATTAGAGCTCTGGAGCTAAAGCTTTTAGAGCAATCCTGGCCACTCGAAGATGTCTAATGACATTATGTTATGTACTAAATAATTAGAAAATGAAGGCCTACTTGGAATCAATGAGTTACTGTCTAATTAAGATGAAAAAGAGGCTCTACCCTGTTTTAAACAAGTTTATACTAAAACGGTGTACTTGATAAATGATGCTGATAACTATGTCTTTACCTTTGGGCAGAACAAAGCAGCCATTAAGCCAGCACAAAATAATCGTGTGATTTTGGGCTTATCTTTTGTCTTATTGGTCCCACCTGTTTTCCTGCAAAGCATTAAGTTCAGTTGTTCTGCCCCTGCCGCCGTCAGACGGCAGAATTTATTAAACGGTGGTTAAATAGCTTATCCTGAAGGACAGAAAATCGTTGCCTGTGTTTTATTGTGTGGCCAAAATCACAAAGTTCACACCGCTAGGAAGCACGAAGATTTAAGAGATGCAGACTGGAGCCTCTCGAAGCACTTTGCAAGAAGAACTGCTGGTGAGCTTGAGAACATGGAGAAGATCAGCTATCTGCGCATAACTGAAACCACTGAGAAATGTTCTACTGCTTATCTGACTAGATTTAAATTCATTAGTTAATTAGGCTTCAGCAGAGTTATGTCTCAGCAACCTCTGATAAAGAGCAAAATCATAGAAAAGCACTAAATAGAATTAGAGCAACTGGGACTACACATCTAGCAAAGTTCACTGCACTTCCATCACACAACACACACACACGTACAGGCTGTTGCACAGATCATCCCTGTGAACGCTTTGGGACTTTGGTTCTCTTTCTCCTGTCACTACAGGATTCCACGTTCACATCCAAAACTATATTAAAGATTTTGATCTTTATATTCCCACCTTCCTCTTTCCACTATACTGCTCAGGTAGGGAAACTAGAAGCGTTTTGCCATAGCAATGTTTCTTGCTCTACAATGTGTTCATGCCTACTCTTAGCTTTTTGACAGGGAGAAGCATTACATGCAAATATCTCAACTGTAGCACACACAGAGAACCTGAATTAAAACTTTGGTTCACTGTGACATATGCAGCAAGCTGTTTTATAATGCTGGAATCGCTGTTGCAGATAAATTCCCCTGGCATAGAATCATAGAATCAGCCAGGTTGGAAGGGACCTCCAAGATCATCCAGTCCAACCTATCACCCAGCCCTATCCAATCGACTAGACCATGGCATTAAGTGCCTCATCCAGTCATGCACAGGTGACTAATTTAAACTCAGTTGAAAAAAAAGCATGTATTCTCTTACTGTTAGACACAGAAATCATAGCACAGCTGCTTTCAGAAAAAAAATAGCATTATGTAGCAGATTCTATGTGTGAAGTTCTGACTGTGATAGTAGGAGAATAGACCTGATGACACAGGAGGTTCTTTGCAATCTTAAGTCCCTAAACAGCAAGCAGAATCTTTTAAAAAAAAATTATTTTCTACAGTATTTACTTCAGTAAATTTACTTTCTACAGTATATACTTCAGTTATTCTGGCTTTGTTCTTAAAATACCAGGCATTCCAATGAACTACAGCGAGGACAAATCCCCCTGGATTTCTTTTAAAGCACGTAGCACTTACAAGCGAAGCATAATAAAATGTGTTTTCCCATAAGGACACTATTTAAATCAGGCTGACGTCAAGCCTACATGCAAGTTTAAAATCCCACATCAGAGATTTCACCACAGGTTCTTGAAAAAAACAAAGCCAAGGTCTTTCAAGATGTGTGGCATTTCAGGTAGAATCCAGTGCCTCCTTTTACCTAGGACTTCAGGAAAATGGCAGATGTTTCTTCATAATGGGGCATTTCCCACATGCTGGGTAGTTCTGTTCTCTGTGCATCTCTTGTTGCTGCAGCCTTTTAGATGCTTGCAGGCTCATATACAGCTCTCTCAAGGAATGTTTTAAGGGTGAGCATAGTGCCACCGTACTCTCCTCCCTTCCACTTTCATGCCTACCAGTTGAGCACTTAAATTACTTTTTCTTCTATTTAAGCAAGCCCATTAGATGCTGTCATTATAGGTCAGTGAGCCGCACTGTAAGGTACTGAGATTTTAACCATCTTAGACACAGTTACTTGTTCTGTAGCTTTCCAAACCAGCAGCTTTTTTCCCCCTCTCCCTAAAGAATCTTTTGATTAACTGAAGTCAATTTTGCTAAGTGCTAGTGGCTCTCAGAAGCTTGTTGTGTCAGTGATCCCCCAGGCTCCATTATGTTTTCAGGGCTATAAACCAGGATTTACTGTCTTTTTGTAGAAATATGAGACTAGCAGCTAATTCTTCCAGCCCCAAACTCTCTGCGTTTCACCCCTATCATTCCAGCTCAGAACATGCACATGTTTTGTGGCAGTTCTAGCAGAAATACCTTAAGAGATTTCCCATCTTTTTTCTCAGTTTCAATCCAGCCTAACTTTGCTCACAGTTCATGTCCTTGCCAATGACCTTTCTTTTGCAGTCACTGGTGTACCCATATTTTGGGACTCCCATTAGCCTTTTGCCACACTAAAAAAATTGTTTACTATTTCTCTATTTTCTGGATTATGCTATTTCCTCATTCCAGCTACTGGCTGGAAAGAAAACAGATTATGCAAAAGCAATGTCATAACCTAGCAGAATAGATCATCATTGCTACCTGACACGTAAAGGCTTTTTATTAAGGCAAGCTGACAGCACTAATTAGAAATGCAAGACTCTGGCAAATCAAGTGTGATGGATCAAGAATTAAATCAGGACTGGTTGCATTGCTTCAAGTAAAATTAATTACTCAATGTATGCCTAAAAGCATAACTAGGAATCAATAGGACTTAAAAAATAAAGAGCTGTAGGCCAGGTGTTAAGTACAGTTTCCTGAGCCCTACTTGCCAGTGAAATAGAGCCAGCAGTGTAAGAAATTCACTCCTGCCCTCTTTCACCAATGCTTGAGCACATATTTTTCTATTAGTCTAATTCAAAGGCTGTCCTAGTTAACCCCTCCACAGTGAAAAACAACTGAAAATTTTGTCGTGTGTTTTTCAGCACTGGAGCACTGCTCCATGAATGCCTCAAGGGAAAAAGAAAAGGAACACACCTTCTCTCCGGCCAAAGAATTCCAGTTCTCAGACAAGACAGTGACCTCAGATCCTCACAAAGCACAATCCATTTAGCTTTTGCTGGAAGATAAAAAAAGCTTTTAGCACTGAAGTTGGAATGTGAGGTTTTTAATCCACTAATCCTCAATCTGTGTAAAGTAAAAATGCAATAGCAGTACTGACACATAACATTCAACTTAATCTGAATGTTCTTGTTTTTACATTATCAGTATAATGAACTTCAGGTACTGATTGTGTTTTTCATCTAGTCATTTTTGTGAAAGGCAACATGTATTGTGCAGTCAGTAGTTAAGAGAAAGGGGAAATGCTTGAAATCCATTGAGTACAGAGAGAGAGAAAAATTATTTTCATCATCTAGACAGCTCTCTAAGGGTGTCCTGAGACACACACTGGGAAAATATTTTTTAATTATTATTTTGTTAGTTCCTATTGAATATGGTGCCATAAGGAAAAAAAGAAATTCTATTGCTGTGAATGCTTAGATTACTGAAAGCTGTACATTTTATTAACAGAAAATGGAATGAGAACCTATTTTTAGTGTAGCTAAGCCACAACGTGCATCGTTTTGTTATACACAGGTTAGGGTAAGAATTTCTGTCTTTTAGTCACTGTATGAGTAAAATAACATGGGAAACAACTTGCTCCCTAACTAAAGGAACTAACTTTCTCAGTTTACATCTGCTTTTGCAGATCTACTGTCATTTTTGATGATACTGTTATACAAACCCCATGATAAGCCCGTGTTCTTAACAATGTCCCCCATCAGGCAAACAATGTAAAATGCTGTAAACCCACTCAGGACTATGTTTGTGCTGACCACTAAGTGACAGAAGCATGCGGTGACTGAAGAAGCCAGCAGCTGCCAGCTGAGTTCTGTCAGGGTTCTCCCGCTCAGCGCTGATTTTCATCTCTCCTCAGAAATAACCATCTATTAGCGGTCAAGTTTGAATGGCCAGCAAGAGAACACTGGAAATGCACACACACATACATTTCGTGCATACCTTAGGAGATGGTCTAACCTCACAAACAAGAAGCTCTAATAGTACTCAAAGAAAAAAATCAACAACCTTCTATAGAGAGCAAGAGAACCGAGTTTCCTGCACTGCCTGTCACTGAACTTGGAGCTTCTACACAAGTAAAACCATAACAGCATCCTGACTTCTCGTTGTCTTTCCAACCTGGTTGATTCTATGATTGTATGACTCATCAGACTCACGACCTTCTCTCAGAGCAAATGTGTAAACACATGACAAGGGCACATCTAACAAAACAATAGCTCCAAGTGCAGGGTGCTGCACTTTGGCCACAACAACCCCATGCAGAGATACAAGCTGGGGTCGGAGTGGCTGGAGAGCAGCCAAACAGAGAGGGATCTGGGGGTACTGATTGATACCCGCCTGAACATGAGCCAGCAGTGTGCCCAGGTGGCCAAGAGAGCCAATGGCATCCTGGCCTGCATCAGGAATGGTGTGGTCAGCAGGAGCAGGGAGGTCATTCTGCCCCTGTACTCTGCACTGGTTAGACCACACCTTGAGTACTGTGTTCAGTTCTGGGCCCCCCAGTTTAGGAGGGACATTGAGATGCTTGAGCGTGTCCAGAGAAAGGCGACAAGGCTGGTGAGAGACCTTGAGCACAGCCCTACAAGGAGAGGCTGAGGGAGCTGGGATTGTTTAGCCTGGAGAAGAGGAGGCTCAGGGGAGACCTTATTGCTTTCTACAACTACCTGAGGGGTGGTTGTGGCCAAGAGGAGGTTGCTCTCTTCTCTCAGGTGGCCAGCACCAGAACAAGAGGACACAGCCTCAGGCTGCGCCAGGGGAAATTTAAGCTCGAGGTGAGGAGAAAGTTCTTCACTGAGAGAGTCATTGGACACTGGAATGGGCTGCCTGGGGAGGTGGTGGAGTCGCCGTCCCTGGGGCTGTTCAAGGCAGGATTGGATGTGGCACTTGGTGCCATGGTCTAGCCTTGAGCTCTGTGGTAAAGGGTTGGACTTGATGGTCTGTGAGGTCTCTTCCAACCCTAATAATACTGTGACAGTTACTTGTGAGGAACTTCTGCAAGCTAGTGGTTTTAACTTGCAAAGAGCTGTAAAAGCAATTTTGCACTAAAAATGAGCATTTTATTTTTCAGATGCTGAAATTAAAATTCCCCAACACAAAAACTCTCAGTTTGCAGATCTGGTAGTATGGTTTCATAAGCAGATTACCCCTTCTGAGTTTTTAGCTTGATTTAGTCATTTACATCTGAATGGCGGTGTCATGACCTAAAACATAACAAAAAGACCAATTTATCTACATGTCTGCATACTGCATCTTTATCAAAACCTAGACCTTTCTTCCTAGTCTTAAATAAAAGGAGCAAAGAATCCACTGACAAGAATTACAAAAGCATCCGATCAGTGAAACAGCTCTGTCCAGGCTCACATAAACACAAATCCTGGGCAGGCTGGTAGAAATGGAGACAATAGAAAGACAAACCCACTTTGCAGAGGGTTTAAAAGAAAAGCCAATCCTTTAGATGATCTATTTTATTCAGACTGAGCTAATCTGCACAAAAACTAACATAAAGGGAAGACACATTTCATAACACAAACAAGTGAACAGCCTCAAGCAGGGGGCTCTTGTTCAGCCTAATGCAGATGTCAGTTAATTAGAGTAGAAGGTTATATCATTAGCAGCCAAATCGATATAAAAGGAATTAAGAGCTCGGACAGCAAGCTCCCCTGCTTTCCAGCACAGCACCCGGGGCTGTATTTAGCTAAAATTCAATACACATTAGCAGACAATCAATGCAGTCTTGCATGGGGATGTCTTCTTGAAATACTTTAATTGGACTCTCTAGTGTTATCATTGCTAAACAAGATGTCAGATTAACGTGGAAGCCTTCCCAAATGGGACTAGCAGCCCACAGTCTGGAGAGGCCACGGTGACTTCTATTGAAACCTCACTGTCTTTCCAACATGTTTTAGTAGTACTATTTCCACAGTTACCTTAAAGAAAAGAGACTGAAAAGTGCTTTGCATACAGGTGCTGCATTCTGTGAAACTCAGCCACCTCCACATTTGCACCAACAAATCCTTCCCTTTTTTCACTTTCAGCTCTAGGCTACCTACCTCAGTCAAGAACCTGTCAGTCACACTAGACTCACAGCTTTCACCCTGGACTTATAACCTCTGCAGAGAATACAAATTGATATTGTAATCAGCAAGTGTAAAAGACTCAGCTGACAACCTCTGCCCGTAAAGGACAAGCAGCATCCACCACGCAATGTGACTGTCAGGACATGTCAACTAGAAGGAAATTACAGCCTAGGCTAGCAAGAAAACTGACATTTACTCACTGCATGACAAACGATTGCTGTGTAAACTTCAAGGTATTGCTCAATTAACCACTATTGGTTCTAGAAATTATGGCCCAGAAAAACGCACTGCAGAGATCAGCCTCTCCTTATGCAGCTTCTACAGAATACAAAGTGCAGAACTGCCCAACAACAGAGTACTGCAGCACTGTCAATCTCCAGCAGATGAGCAGCATGCTCACCTGGACATCTCTGT